>NC_138144.1:147939-652939 GCF_964188305.1 Podarcis bocagei | reverse complement strand
GAAAATAATATTTCCATGGAATAAACTGGCCGTCGCTTGGACTGGGCGAGACGACCGCTGGGGGATCCCCATCTGGCAGGTCGCCGCCCCCTATTCTGGTCCTGTCCCTGCAGCCCCCCCTTTCTATGCCCAGACCCCAAGATCAGAACCCGTGTTGTCCCCCCCGCCGCCACTCGCACCCAGAACCAGGTCCCGATTCTTACCCGGCGGGGGCAAATCGGCCTCGGGGTCTTTCGCCTCCAGCAGCAGCTCCAGGAAAAGGGCAGAGAAATCCGGGGTCCCCTCGGCGCTGGGGGGCAGAGAAGACCCCAGGGTTACCCCCTTAATAATCCACACACAGGCCGTGATTAACTGAATATTATTATTATTATTATTATTATTATTATTATTATTATTATTTAGTGGGACTACGGGCACCAGCTGTGGCTCGACTCTGGTTCCATTTGCAAAATCCCTGGACGACTTGATTATCATTATTTGCTAAAAAATCACTAATTTTTGATAAAACTGTAATTTATGATTCCAAAAACGAAACCTTCCTCTAGTTGCAAATATTAAGAGGATGCCAGCAAGGCTGAACATTTCCGTAAATAAAAAGAAGATTTTAATCAAGGCTTACTGACTAGTGATTTAGATCGTGATTTAGATCAATTCAATTTAAATCATAGCCACCCTCTTACTACTTCTACTAGTTATTATTATTACTATTATTATTGTTATTTTAAATCAAGTCTTACTGACTAGTGATTTAAATCGTGATCAATTTGACTTAAATCAAATCCACCCTGTTCCTACTACTAGCTATTATTATTATTATTAATAATAATCAAGTCTCACTGACTAATGATTTAAATTGTGATTTAAATCAATTTGATTTGATTTAAATTAATGTGATTTAAATTTCAATCAATTCGATTTCAGTCAAACCCACCCTGTTACTACTACTAGCTATTATTATTATTAATCAAGTCTTACTGACTAGTGATTTAAATTGTGATTTAAATCAATTTGATTTAATTTGATTTAAATTTAAGTCAAACCCACCCCGTTACTACTACTACTGATAATAATAATAATAATAATAATAATATTAATAATAATAATAATAAGCGCCCTCTACCCGGAGGTCTCAGGGCGGAATAAAACAGAACAGAGCGGATGTCCAGAGAAGGGTCCCGGGTTCGGGTTCTGACCCACCTGGCGGCCGGCGCCCCCCGCAGGACCAGGCCCCCGAACTGCTCCCCCAGGGCCCGGGGCCCCAGCCCGTTGCTCTCGGCCTGCTCAGCCACCTTGGCCCAGTGGCGCAGGAGGAACTGCAGCGTCAGGAGGTGCGCCAGGGGCATGGCCGGCGGAGACAGGAGAGACAGGAGATGCTGCCGGCCCGAGTCCGGAGGGGGCGCGTCTGCAATAAAGGAAAGGAGGGGGTGAATTTCCAAAAAAAGAGAGAGAGAAGAGACAAATTTGGGGGGCTCAAAGGACCCCCCCAAAGTCCTGGGTCCAGGAGAACCGAGGCACTCTGCACGCGCTCAGGGGTACCTTGGTGAGCAAACTTGCCGTATTTTTCCGTGTGCGAGGTTTTTTTTCCCCAAAAAAATTTCCCCAAACAAACATAAATCATAGCCTTGTTAAAAATTACAGTTATTAACTTTGTTAAGCGATTTCCTCGCTTCCCCTTGGTTGAATTTCGTTGCATGTCCTTTGAACGGTTTTCCAAATCCCAATTCTTATGAAATTTAACTTAAACATTAACATCCTTAAATCGTCACCTTATAGAATTAAACATATGAATTCATCACTTAACATAAATAAAATCCTAAGCCCAATTAAGTATCTGCAAGATGTTTCCAGTTAGTTTAACTTAACAAATTTAACTAAATAATCATTAAATTTATTCCATTCTTCCCGTGTGCGAGGTTTTCCCCCTAAAAAATAATGTCCAAAATTGCACCAAAATTTCTGAACAAATGGACTTCCAGAACGGATGAAGTTTGGCACTTTTGATCTTTATTTTGCGTTTTTGAGGCTTTTTCGGTTAACTTCGGCTAACCCAGTTCAGCTACTGATTGATTGATTGATTGATTGACTGCGGAAATGGATAAAAGCCCCCCATCCAAACAATGACCGTCATCAGTGCAGGTGAAGAAAAAATAGTAATTCTAATTTTGATCATCTACAATACTTCCTTATTTATTTTATAGTACAGTACACTGATTATTGCTTTCGTTTTATGGATCGATGGACTCGTTAGAGAGTAAAATTCACATTAAATTGCTGTTTTAGGGGTTGCTGTTAAAAGCCTGGAACGGATTAATCCGTTTTGCATGAATTTCTATGGGAAAGCATGCCTTGGTTTTGGAACGCTTTGGTTTTGGAACGGAATTTCCGGAGCGCATTTTCCCGTCTTTAAGATGCCCCCTATTTTGGGGGAGCGGATTAAGTTTGGGAACCAGTGTACCCCTGTATATATACACACACAGCCCCCAAATGTTTGTGGAAATGAGAATATGCCTCACCCTGGAGGATGCGCAGGATTTCGCACCCGAGTCCGGGCGGGACCACCGGGGTGGGCAGGTCTTGCAGGTACCCCTTGAGAGCCTCTCCCAGAGACGGGAGATCGAAGGCGTCCAAGTCGCCGGACGAAGCCCAGTCTGGGGGGAGAAAATAACAACAACAACAACAATGATAACGATAATAATAATAATAATAATAATGCAATGATTGCACGCCATCAGCCTGCCACTCACCAGCTCCCAGCCTCAGCTGTGAGCAGGACGTCCGATAGAGAGATGCGCTGTCCAGCCCTGTGGGGAAAACACACAGCCGGTCGGCTTGGGGATCTCAAGGGGCGCAGGACCCCCACCCCACCCCACTCTCCGCGGGGGAAAGAAGTACATTAAAAACCTTTCCTGTAAAATGCTCCACCGGGGTTCCTGCCAACCCCTTGCTCAACTAATAATAATAATAATAATTTATTTATAACCCTCCCATCAGGCTGTAATAATAATAATAATAATAATAATAATAATAATAATAATAATAATAATAATAATAATAATAATTTATTTATAACCCTCCCATCAGGCTGTAATAATAATAATAATAATAATAATAATAATAATAATAATAATAATAATTTATTTATAACCCTCCCATCTGGTTGTAATAATAATAATAATAATAATAATAATAATAATAATAATAGATTTATAACCCTCCCATCAGGCTGTAATTATCACCATCATCATCATTTATGGGTGTCCTGTCTCTTTCCCAGACCGCGAGTCGAGGTGCACCTTTGAACCCCCCCCCTATTATTAAAAAAGGGCTCAAAACGTAAGGAAAGGGAATGCCAGACCCTCCCCAAATTCACTAGAAGCCTTTTCATGAGGACTAGCAACCCCCCAAAAACCACACACCCTCCTCCCCCCCCCGTTCTGCTCACCTTTCTTCTCAATGGCGTCCACCAGCCTGCACAGCAGGGGGGGCGCCACCTCGGGGGGAGCAAACTGCTCAGAGAGTTCGGGGAGAGCCAGTCCTGGGGGAGGAGAAATCGGGGGGGGGAGCAGACAGTCAATTTGGGGGGGGCGAGAGAGAGAGACCCCTTGAAATGGAGGGGGTCCCCCAGCGGTCATCCAGTCCAACCCGCCCCCCCCCCCGGCAATGCGGGAAATCTCAACGAAAAAGGTTGGGTTTTATTTAAACCAAATCAATTTAAATCACCAGGGTGGGTTTTATTTCGATTAAATCCATTTAAATCACCATTTAAATCACCAGGGTGGATTCTATTTAAATCAAATCCATTTAGATCACCATTTAAATCGCTAGTCTGTAAGACTTGGTTTAAATCAATTTTTTTACAGAAAGGCTCAGCAGGAATACTGACATCCAAATGAAGGTTTCCTTTTTTGGAATAATGGATTTTCACAGTAGTTTTCACAGTCGTGAAATTATTGATTTAGTTCTACTCTTAGAAATACATAAGATAATGATGACATTATCGTGAGGTTTATTAAGTTAACTTTATATTTGGGCAACTTTTCTGCTATAGGAGAAAACCAATCATTTCCTTAATAACAATTTAAACAATTTGTTTCACTAAAGCAGTAACGTTATAACATATGTATCCCTTTTTCTTAAGCGATGTGGTTAAACGATTAAAATGCAGTAACTTAGACTCAGTTTTAGCACATGTGAAAAACTTTAAACAAATCTTTACTTCCTGATTGTAGCCTTTGGACTACAAGGTAACTCAAACAGAAAAGCTTTAGAAAGGCTTTTCCTCCAAATGAATTTTATTTTAAAAATCCGATTTAAATGTTTAAAAATCCGATTTACATTTTTAAAAATCCGATTTAAATTTTTAAAAATCTAATTTAATTTTTTTAAAAAATCCAATTTAATTGTTTTTTAAAAATCCAATTTAATTGTTTTTAAAAAGCCAATTTAATTGCTTTTAAAAATCCAATTTAATTGTTTTTAAATCCGATTTTTTTATTAAAAAAAATGAAAAACATAAGACTAGATTTTTATCTGCCCTGCTCGCCGCGCTCGTCATCCCCGCAGCTCACCTGCTTCCTCTTTGGACGCTGGTGCGGCCGGCAGGGGCCTGATCCCCCGGGGCCGGTGGGGCGGCAGGGGGATCTTGACCGGCCCCACGTACTCCACGTAGGTCCCGGGGAAGTCGCCCTTCTGCTTGGTCCGCTCGTTGACCCCCAGGATCCAGCCGATCTGGTGGGGGGTCTGCTCCTCGCCTTCCTTGAACCCCAGCGCCTGCAGCGCCCCCTTGCTGACCACCAGGGTGTCTCCGGGCAGCAGGTCAATGTCGGCCTCCCGCTCCTTGCGGTACGGGTACAAGGCCCGGTACTGGAAGCCGTCGGCGCTGCCCATGTTTCCCGGGAGGAGCGAGCGGAGGAAAGCGCTCCGCCGAGGGATGAGGAAAGGCGCCCCTCGCCGCTACGCTCCCGGGGGGCTCCGCATGGGTCGGGTCTGGGGGGTCCGGGGGTCGGAGAGAGGAGGCGCCGGGCGGCCAGCCCCTTAAGTGCAGCCGCGCTCCCGCAACTTGAACCCGCGACTCAGCCACACGATGGAGCAGAGGGAGGGAGCGACCAGCATAATCCGGGGAGGCGGGGGGAGCGGCGGCCCAGCGGGGTTTTTCCGGGGGGCGGGTGTTTCCGATGCGCTGGATGGGGACCCTGGAAAAGCAGAGGGGGGGGAGGAGAGAGAATTATTCTAATAATAATAATAATAATAATAATAATAATAATAATAATAATAATATATTCTTCATTCCTCACCCATCCGGGGGGGAAGGATGAATTATTTCATTAATAATAATAATAATAATAATAATATGTTCTTTATTCCTCACCCATCCGGGTGGGCAGGAGAGAATGATTCAATTAATAATAATAATAATAATATATTCTTTTTTCTTGCCCATCTGGCTGGGTTTGCCCCGCAAAGCAGCAGCAGTCAATGCCAAGGCCGGGAGATAATAATAATAATAATAATAATAATAATAATAATGGTGAGTGGGTAAAATCCATTGGGTCATAATATAGATACAGAAGCATGGGAGCAATTATGGAATAGGGAAATCGAATTTACAAAGAAAAGTCCGGCCAAAAGCTAGGAATCCAGGTAGACTGTCCCTGCAGCTGGAGGTTCCATCATTATTACTATTATTATTATTATTATTATTATTTGAATTTATATACTGCCCTATACCTGGGGAGTCTCAGAACAGAACCAGGATATAAAACCACCAAAATTGGCTCTCTGGCTCCTCCCTCCCTCCCTAAACCCTGGCCCCGATCCAGGAGCAGCGGCACCCACGGGTGGGCGCGATTCCCACCTCCTCTCCCAGGCTGCCCCCCACCCTGCTTTTCCAACAACCCGCCCCCCCCCCCAAATTCTGCTTACTTAAAAAATAAAATTGGGATTCACGGCTCTCTCCCGCCCCATATCCTTCCTTGTCTTCAGTTGGGGGGGTGGGCAGGATCCTGGCTCTTTCCCCAGAGTAAGGCAGATGGAGGCAAGGGTCAGGTTTGGGGGTCTGGGAAAAGGGGGGGTCCGGGAAAAGGGGGGGCGACAGAGAGTCAGAGAGGAAAGGGATTTTTTTCTCCAGAGTCGGGAGGAAAAGATGGGGAGAAATTCCTTCCGGGTGCGAGATTACGGAGAGGAGGAGCGAGAGGAAAGAGGGAGGGAAGAGAGGAAATAAATGTAAGGCTGGGAGGGGGTTCCAGGGGTCATCCAGTCTGACCCCGCTGCAAAGCCCGTCACTGAGGACTAGCGCCTTGAAAGCGTTCTAGCAAAGCGGGATTTTCGAATTAATTTTCGTTTCGTTTCGTTTTAAATTCGTTTAGGGAAGCTTTGAATATTTGACGGAATTATTGTATTTTATAATATTTTGCCAGAAGCTGCCGAGAGTGGCTGCGGAAACCCAGCCGGATGGAGGGGATATCAATATATTAATAATAATAATAATAATAATAATAATAATAACAACTAGTTCGTCTTCGTTTCTTAATTTAACCCTTTCACGTCGTTTTGTACGATTGCATTTTATGCAACGCTGCTATTTTTCCACGATTATATGACGCGTCAACTGTCTAATTAATGACTTGCTGGTGGTTTAATTTTAGCTACTGGATTCTAATAAGCGGTCGCATATTGCTTTCTTGGGTGTAAGTGGTTTATTTTAAAATCGCCGCGACTTTTTACATATATATATAGGAGCCGATTGTTATTTCTGATGTTTGATGTTTCGTTGTTAATTTTGTGCGGGTTGGAAGCTGCCCAGAGTGGCTGGGGCAAACTAATAATAATAATAATAATAATAATAATAATAATAATAATAATTTAGCCCTCCAGATGTGAGAGGGGAAGGGCAGCAACTAGATCAGGGCCCGAGTTCAGGTTCCTGGCTTGGCCCCCAAGCAGAATAGCTTTCTAAGGTAGACTGGCTCTGTCCATGGAGGCTCCATACGGGAACCATAATAAATCTATTAATTTATTATAGATTTATATATAATATTTATAAGAGCCCAGCGGCTGTTGGATCGGGCCCACGGTCAACAAAACCCAAAGGAAGGAAGCGAAAAGGGTCTCTTGTCTCTTGCTGGGGACTCACAAGGAAAGCTTTAATTTTATTTATAAACGTAAAAATACAAAAATACACACACACAGATAAATATACGTATACACACAAACTGTATATATCCTCATGTATGTAATTTTGGCAACTTAAAAAATAAAGCACGATTATTATTATTATTATTATTATTATTATTATTATTATTATTTTAAAAAAGAAATTAAAACAAGAGCAATTCACCATATATGTAATTTTGGCAACTTAAAAAATAAAGCTCAATGATTATTAAAAAAGAAATTAAAACAAGAGAAATTTCCTCCTCCTCTGTTTCCCCCGGGGAGGAAAAACGTGAGAATGCAAAGGGAAATTTTGATGAAGCGGGGTTTGGAGGAAGTTCATGGGGGGGAATCCAGTGGATCACAAGGCCCCCCAAAAAAGAAGGAAAAGGGGTGCAAGTGACAGACACCCCCCTTTGGAAAACATTGGTTGCAATAAGCTAATTTTTTTTAGGCTGGGGGGAGAGAAAAGCACTAAAGAGGGACCCCCCCTCAAAAAAAAAAAAAGAGAAATATCCACATGGGATGAGATTTGCAAGAAATTATATATATATATGCGGCAACATTCCTGGCTGCTAAGATCCCCCCCCAAAAAATAGGCCTTCGTTTTTAACACACACAACCCCCCTCAAATGCAAATAGCAGGGAGTTCTGCACTTCCAAATTCTAAATATGCACCAGCATTTTACTAAGCCCCCCCCAAAAAAATAAATGAGTGGCAGCTGCTCACGTCCCGCCCCCCCAAACCCCTTTAAATGCTTCATTTTTAAACTACCCCCCCCCCTGCAAAAGCAGCAAGAGACTTGTGCAAAATGCAAGGGGCGGTTTGCAGCGATTGCAATTGAAATATTTTTTTTAAAGTCTCCCCCACCCCTAATTATTTTGCATGTTGCAAATCCCACCCCCACCCCCCAAAAAATAAAATTAAAAATAAAATTGCAAGGCTATCCTGGGCTGGGAGGGGGTGTGCAATGGGGCTGAGCTGTGGGGAGGGGTGCAATGCAATGCAATATGTCCCCCCCACCCCCTAAAAAATAAAGCACCCACTGGGGGGGCCCGGCCTGCACCCACCTCTCGCCCGCGGAGCGATCCGTTCCTGCCCAGCGCCGCTGCAGCCAGCGGAAAGCCCCGGGAGAGGAGGAAATGGCCGAGCGGCGGCGGAAAAGCCCGAGCGGCGCCGAGCGGAGCCGAAGGGGCTCGGAGGCCAAAGAGGGCGGCTGGTTTTGTGGGCGAGGCGGCACGGCAGGGTTCTTTTCGGCCTGGGCTAGACTAAGACTAAGACTAAGACTAAGACTAAGACTAAGACTAAGACTAAGACTAAGACTAAGACTAAGACTAAGACTAAGGCTAAGGCTAAGGCTAAGGCTAAGGCTAAGGCTAAGGCTAAGGCTAATAATAAGAATATAATTTTTTACTTATACCCCGCTCTTTAAAAACCGGGCTCAGGGTGGCTAACAGCAAATATAAAACATTGGTTATTATTTCTACTATTATTATTTTTTAATAATACGAATAATACGAATTTTAAAAACGAATTTATTGCTTTTTTCTGTGCCTTTTGCCCAATTAGTGTCTTTATTTCCCCCGATTTGGTCAATAAAATGGTGATCTTCTCGAGTCAAAAGTGTTCTTTTTTGGGGGGGGGAGGACTGATAATAGTTATTATTGATTAGGATTCATTTTATTTATACCCTTTATAATTATTATGACTGCAATGCAGGAAACATTTGTTTATTTCCTTGGTTCTTTCTTTTATATCCTACTTTTCCTCCAAGATCAAGGCAGCGCAAACACATTGGGGGAACTCAGTTCTTTGGAGAGAGGGGCAGCCTTTGCAATGTGGGCCAAATTAATCTGAAAAAAGCAATAAAAATATGCAAATTTAGGAAGCAAATGACAATGGACATTTAATAAGCAGCACTTAAACCAATAAGCAAAAGCCAATATTTCTATGGGAGGTGGAGAGAGTGTTGACATACAACCGGTTCACCGATGGAGCCCTTCACATCCCATCGGCGTTGAAAGTGTTCAAGGCCAAGGTGATCCCGACAATTGCTTATGCCATCTCAACTTGGGGGACTTTTGTCAACCTATCTCACCTAGAGGTTATTCAAAATCAGTTTTTAAGAGGGATATTGAAACTGCCCAACTGTGTAAGTAATACAGTGTTACGCATGGAACTTAATATTGTATCCCTGGAAAACGCCCTGTGGAAGCACATACTCTGTCACTGGTTATCTCTATGGCACAATCTCCCAAACTTGTATTTGATACAATGTATGTGGAGAGATGATTTCCAGAGCCCATGGGTAAAAAATTTACAACTGAAAATTACGACAATGGGAATCTCCCCATCCAAATTACTAGAGCAGGACATAGTTCCAGCTAAAAGAACAGTAACCTGTAAACTAGAGGAGATGGACTTGCAGCAGAAAATGGTCTTGGGCAATGGTACCTGCTCACCTCAAAACCTTGGTTTATCACCCCTCTTAAGGCTCCCAAACTATTTGAATTCCTTAACTTCTTCGACTCATAGATATGCCTTTATAAAGGCAAGATTCAACACCTTCCCATCGAATGTGCAGAGAAATAGATTTTCCAATGGACAGATATCGCTCTTATGCAATTGTAATTGTGGGGCACCGGAATCGTTGCATCACATAATCTTTGATTGTGCTTCTCACTCATCGGCCAGGAGCAAGTTTCTTGATCCATATCTAAAGGGAATCGCCGATGATTCGAATGAAGCCAAACTGAGATATCTACTAAATGATGATGACCCCCTAAGATCACCCACGGTTGCCAGATTCTTGATCAGCGTCCTATCCCTAAAGAAGAGAAATGGACTCCTGTGCGGCTCGGATGACCCTTTTAAACCATGATATATGTTTTAGGATGTAACTAGGTGATATCACCACTGATGTCTTTTATTAATTTATGAGCAGAGGGCGATGTTTATGTTGCAAATTTATCGTAATGTATGTTGTTGGTCTTTTGCTTATTTTGCCTTGGTTCTTGTCTGTTTTTGTAAGTTTTTAGCTGTTTTAAATTTGGAGGTTTAAGTATATATATGTTGGTGGGAAACTGTCGTGTGACGGGCCAATGGCCGTAATAAATATCAATCAATCAACCGGAATTCGCGTTGCTTTGCTTTAGCTCTTTTCCTCTACGGGCTTCTCTCTGTACGAAGAAGCCCGAACGCCGGGCGGAAGTGACGCGCGCAGGGGTTCCGGAAAGAGCCGAGAGCCCTCTAGGTTCCCTCGGACGACGGAAAGAGCCGAGCGGTGCCGACGAGCTACGGAACTTGCCGAGGCCTCAAAGCGAGTCCGCCCGGAAAAGGCCGAGCGCTTGCCGTGACGTCATGGAATGCTCAGCCTCCAGGAAAAGTTTTGGGGTTTATTTGAAGCCATTTGCTGATAGATGTGAAACAATGAAACATCTTTGCGTCCTTATTTAATTTTTATCTAAAGTTTTTATATAAATTTTTATAATTTTTATATAAAGTGACTATGATTGATACTTTGTATGTATAAAATAATGAATATATATGTGAATGAAATATGTATGTTTTATATGACAATGTTTCTATACAATTTGTTTTGCTATATATATATAATAAATAAATCAAAAGGAATTCCTCTCTATAAGAAATAATAGGTGTAAAAATAAATTTATTCCTCTAAGCAGATATGGATTAACAAATAAACAGGGGCGTGTATGTATTTGGAACTCGATCAATTATTATTATTATTAATATTCTGTACTTCCTATATAACGTCCTGAAATCACCGATGTGTCTATTTAATTTTTATCTAATATAAAATTATATATAAAGTGACTATGATTGATACTTTGTATGTATAAAATAATGAATATACTGTATACGTGAATGAAATGTTATGCATGTGTTTTAGATGTACAATGTTGCTATACAATTTGTTTTGCTTTACAGTATATAGATGTATAATCAATCAATCAAAAGGAATTCCTCTCTATAAGAAATAATAGGTGTAAAAATAAATTAATTCCTATAAGCAGATATGGATTAACAAATAAACAGGGGCGTGTATGTATTTGGAACTCGATCAATTATTATTATTAATTATATATTTATATATATGTGTGTGTGTGTGTGTGTGTGAGAGAGAGAGAGAGAGAGAGAGAAAATTTTCATCTATGATCTTTTCCTTTTACTTCTTTCTTTTTTCTGATATCTTTCATTTCATTCCTTTATTGTGAACAGCATTTTATAGAGGTATAAATAACTGTAAATATGAAAAGAGACAAAATATTCTCTATTCCCCCCCCCCTTGGTTATATGTATTTTCTCTTTCTTTTATATTTTCTTTTGTTGTAAATATGTATGTTTTCTAATTCGTACTTAATAAAAAAAATTATTATTATTAATAATAATAATAATATTCTGTACTTCCTATTTTGAAATCACCGATATTTTGGGGGGGTTTTGTTGTTAATTCTGTTGCTTTGAACGCCTATTTTATATTTGCCATTTTCTGCAAGGTTGCCTTGTAGGCTTGCAAACCAACTTTGGGAATATAAGCCCCTTAAAATATAAAGGGGCATAGAAATAAAATGAAAATTAGGCGAATTGCCTCTTAATTGCATTTTTCCCAAACTCAGAAGCCCCTTCTCCCAGTGGTCCGAAATATCATTTTGCATCATTTCTCCAAAATGTTCTCCTTAGCGACTCGGGTGCGAATCACTCCCTCCCCTTCCTCCCACCACGCAAAAAATGATTTTTTTGGGGGGGGGTGTTTTCTCAACCCAGACCCCCATTTCACATCCTTCCCCCCAATCCATCTCGGAATAAAAAAAGACACCCATTTCTTCTGGTTCCATTCATAACTTACTTTATTTTCCTTCCCCAAAACGGGCTTCCAGAGACCGTTTTCCGTACAGCAAACCGAGGAGGGGGTTCCCCAACTCAACCCCCCAAATTTCCAAATCCGAAAAACCGTGCGCAAGAGCTGAGCAGCCCCCAAACGTTCTGCTGCCACCATAAAAAAATTGCGAAGTTCCTCAAGGGTTAAATTCAGGGGAGCCCATTTCGCAGATGGGAAAGTTGAGGACGCCATAAGTAACCAGGGCAAAGTTTAATGGGGAAGCAGTTTGGGGAACCCGGATATATATCTATACCTTGTGGGGAAGGAGTCTGGGGTTCTCGGAAAAGGGGGGGCAGCACCCCTCAAACGCAGCGTTGCCCCAGATCGGGCAAGCGAGCCAAGCTGCATGTGCGAATCCGTGCAAAATCCAGGGTTTTCTCGCTTCCAGGGCCCCAATTAAATTGCTTTTTTGCAGGAAGCAAATAAGGCCGACGAGGACTAGAAACTTGACATTTTGGGATTAAAAATGGCAGAGAAGGTCCCCCAAAAGACCCCTGCCTGCCAGGGTAGAGCTCAATGGGTTGCCTCTCCTCCAGGAGGTCTAGAAACGTTATTAGTAACAGAGGGGCTGCGGCGCAGGGGGGAAATGTCAGTTCTTCCTGCAGAAGGTCCCGGGTTCAATTCTTACCGCTGGCATCTCCAGCTGGGAGATTGGTTGAGCGAAATCCTGCAGAGATGCTGCCGGCCAGGGTTGGGGATATTAGGGTAGAGCCAGATGCCAGCATGGCTTAACAGTCAGGAAAATTGGGGTCCAACACCAGGGAATGACCCTGTTTGGGGCTGCTGCCCCTCGCGACGGGCACAGCGGACCCCCTCTTCCTTGGGCAACGCTCCCGGGGTCCCCCTTCCGACCACAGAGTGAACCCCAATTGCTGGGAACTGACCCACACATCTCCTCCCCATAGGCTCCCCACCTGATTCGGGGCGTTCCTTGCGGACTCCTCCCTTTCTCCCCCCAAGTCCGCCACCCGCTCCCATGCCGGGGGGCTGAAAAACGCGGCTCTAGGTGTGGGGACCGGGTGCGAATCCTAGACCCCGGCGGGACTCCCAGGGTCCCAATGCGGGAATCGCAACAGCATTCTGGTGCCAGGGGACACACGAGGGTGGGGGTCCCCTGGCATCGGGGCGGGGCCTGGGGCCCGGACCGGAGGGGGACGCGGGCGTCTTGGGGACCTGACTACTGCGTTGGCACGGGTTGGGCTGGATGACCTCCCGGTGTCCCAAAGCTGGGATTCTGTAACTGAAAGGCTGGCAATCTCAAGGACAGAGCCGCAGATGTTTAAAAATGCTTCTTTTTAAATAGAAGAATGTGCCCATTTTTGTGCCCCTTCTTCATTCGGGGCTGTGCCCCCCAGATGTTTCGGGCGCCAACCCCCCTCTGGCCCCAGATGTTAGGCCTAGCCTCTAGCAAGAGGCGTTTCCCCAATCCCAAAGAGAATTATCCCCCCCAAATATCGCCACCCAAAACCCCATTAAAATAGGCATGCCCTGTTATCTAGATGCCCACAACTGGCTCGCCGCTGCCCCCATGCCCAACTGCCCCCAAAACACCCTGGGGGAGATTCCAGAGTTTGAGGTCCCCCCCTTCGCAGTCTGGTTTGAGAGACCCCCCCAAGCAGGATTCCTGGGTGCCATCGTGTGGGTCAAACAGCGGGCACCCTTTAGGGCAGGGAAAGGGGACCTCCTTCTCTGCCCCCGGAAGTTCACTGGTCTTCCTCGACGCCCCTCTGCCCGGGCGCAGAGTCCTCTTCCTGGTCCACAGCGGGCAGCCAGTCTCCGGAGGGCCTCTCGGGGGTGCCCAGTGCGCCCCACAAGCGCCTCCTTGGGGGGCTGGGCGCCCCGCCGCTTGTCCTGCGCCCGGGGGGCGAGACGCTGGCGAACTCCACCGCCGTGGTGCCGTCTTCCTGCTCGATGTAGACGCGGGCTTCCAGCCGGGCCGGGTAGGACCCCTGGCACTCCCACTCGGGGTCCCCCTGCACCGCGATGTGGGGCACCGGCGGGCGCCAGGGGGCACCCTCCGCGTCGGGCTCGTCGAAGCTGACCTCCTGCACCGCCTCCTGCTTCTTGAACGAGTCCCGGCGTTCGGAGAGGTTCAGGTGGCGCATAACCACCACTTCGGAGTCGGCGCCAGGGCGGGCAAGGGAGCGCCGGGCGCCGGTATCTCCAGCGCCCGGCTCGCCCGTCGCCGCCTTCTGCCTGCCCGGCGTCTTCTTCTCGGGGATTTTCTCGGCCGACTGGACCCTCTGGAGCAGGGGCGAGCGGGCGCCGTCGGGGGCACGGGTGCCAGCGGGCGGCGAGAGCGCCTTGCCCGCCTTGGAGGGTGGCAGCGGCGAGGGGGACCTCTGTGGAGAGGGCGGGGCGGCGCAGGCCAGGGGCGAGGGGGGGATGCTGCTGGTGGACTTGCGGCGCCCGACTTTGTAGCGCCCGGAGGTGCCCAGTTTGGGTGCCAGGCCGTGGAGGGAGCTGGGGCGGATGTGGCCGGCCGGGGAGGGTGGCGTGCTGGGCGAGGGGGAGGTGGTCTGCGGGGAGGCGGGATCTGGCGAGGGGGGCACAAAAAGAGAGAGAGAGAGAAAGAAAGGGTGAGCAGGATTGAATCCATGGGGTTATAATATAATATAATATAATATAATATAATATAATAAGGGTCATAATATAGATAGGAATAGGGATATGAAATTTACAGAGGAAATTCTGGCCGGAAGCTAGGAATCCAGGTAGACTGCCTGTGCAGCTGGAGGTTCCATTATTATTATTATTATTATTATTATTATTATTATTATTATTATTATTATTATTAGAATTTGTACAATGTTCAAAACCTCTATATCTATCTATCTATCTATCTATCTATCTATCTATCTATCTATCTATCATCTATCTATCTATCTATCTATCTACCTATCTACCTATCTATCTATCTATCTCTGTATCTATCTATCGTCTATCTATCTTTCTTTCTATCTATCTTTCTATCTCTCTATCTATCTATCGTCTCTCTATCTATCTATCTATCTATCTATCTATCTATCTATCGTCTATCTGTCTGTCTATCTATCTATCTATCTATCTATCGTCTATCTATCTTTCTTTCTTTCTATCTATCTATCTTTCTATCTATCTATCTATCTATCGTCTATATCTATCTATATCTATCTATATCTATCTATCTATCTATCTATCTATCTATCTATCTATCTATCATCTATATATCTATCTATCGTCTCTCTCTCTCTCTCTCTCTCTATCTATCTATCTATCTATCTAATCAAAATAAAAGCCACATACGAAAATGATATATGAATGATATAAGCAAGTAAACCCCTCAATAATACGTTGGGCCATAGATATGGGTCATAATATAGACACGGAATCATGGGAATGATTGTGGAAGAGGGATCTGAAATTTACAGAGAAAATTCCAGCCGGAAGCTAGGAATCCAGGTGGACTGCCTGTGCAGCTGAAGGTTCCATCATCATCATCATCATCATCATCATCATCATTATTATTATTATTATTATTATTATTATTATACTGCCCTATGCCCAGAGGCCTCAGGGCGGTACGCAGAACAGATCAACGTTAAAAACCACCATATATCTATCTGTCTATCTGTTTATCTATCTATAGATATAAAACCAAAATAAAAACCACATATGAAAATGATATATGAATGGTATGAGCACGTAAAATAGAAAAGAGCTCAAATTTAGTGCTTCCGACTGGCCCCCGACAGCTTTCGGGAATCCTCTTTCTGCATCTACCCTGTGGCGGTGAGTTCCACAGGCTAACCAGCTGCCGGATTCCCTCCTCAGTCTGCCCTGAACCTCCCAGCCGGGATATAGAGCGCAGCTGTGGCCCCCTCACCTGGCGGGGGGTCCGGGGCGGGGCTGCGGCAGGGGGTGGGGGGTCCCGGCGAGAGGCTGTGGGTGGGCGAGGCGGGCAGGCTGTCTCCGGAGGAGAGGGAGTGGTGGAGCCCCGAGGAGAAGCTGCGGCTGGGGTGCAGGGCGGAGCTCTGCTTGGAGATCTTCTTGAAGAGCGATTTCCGCCTGCGGGGAAAAAGAGAGAGGGGCGAGAGGCAGGACATTATTCAGGAAATAATCGGAATAATAAGTAGCCGTCGCTCGAACTCGCTCCCAGGTAGACTGGGCCTGTCCGTGGAGGCTCAGTCTAGGACTTCTAAGAAACTAAGAAGGGACTGGACCCACAGCAGGCTATGGGGTGCCCCATAGGCAAGGAAAAAAACCCCAAACAGGAGCCCAGAGCAGTATAGAAATTCAGGAAATAATCGGAATAATAAATAGCCGTCTCTCGAACTCGCTCCCAGGTAGACTGGGCCTGTCTGTGGAGGCTCCACCTAGGAGTCTTAAAAAGGGCCTGGCCCCACAGCAGGCTATGGGGTGCCCCATAGGCAAGAAAAACCCCAAGAGCAGTATAGAAATAAGGAAATAATTGTAATAATAAATAGCCGTGACCCGAACTCGCTCCCAGGTAGGCTGGGCCTGTCCATGGAGGCTCCACCTAGGAGTCTTAAGAAACAAAAAGCCCCTGGCCCCACAGCAGGCTATGGGGTGCCCCACAGGTAAGAAAAAACCCCAAGCAGGACCCAAGAGCAGCAGCCGTGACCCAAACTCGCTCCAAGGTAGACTTGGTCTGTCTATGGAGGCTCCACCTAGGACCCCTAAGAAGCTAAGAAGGGCCTGGCCCCATAGCAGGCTATGGGGTGCCCCATAGGCAAGAAAACCCCCAAGCCGGACCCAAGAGCAGTATAGAAATCAGGAAATAATTGTAATAATAAATAGCCGTGACCCGAACTCGCTCCCAGGTAGACTGGGCCTGTCCATGGAGGCTCCACCTAGGACCCCTAAGAAGCTAAGAAGGGCCTGGCCCCAAAGCAGGCTATGGGGTGCCCCATAGGCAAGGAAAAAAACCCCAAGCTGGACCCAAGAGCAGTATAGAAATTCAGGAAATAATCGTAATAATAAATAGACGTCACTCGAACTCGCTCCCAGGTAGACTGGGCCTGTCCGTGGAGGCTCAGTCTAGGACTTCTAAGAAACTAAGAAGGGACTGGCCCCAAACAGGCTATGGGGTGCCCCATAGGCAAGGAAAAAACCCCAAGCGCGGGAGCCGGGTTCGAGTCTCGCCCACCTGTCCTGGCTCTCCCTCCGGCGACTCTTCTTGCTCCTCCTGGCCATCCGGGTCCTGGAGCTGTTTTTCCGCGCAGGGCCCACCTTGATGCTCGTGTTTTCCAGCGCCGTGGTGCGCAGCGCCACCTTGTTCCCGCTCTGCAAGGATGGAGGGAGAGAGAGAGGGTTTGGGTGGGTGAGCTGCTGCCGGCCCGGGTAGGCAATATGTGGCCCCCCAGCCCACCTTGTTCCCGCTCTGCAAGGATGGAGGGAGAGAGAGGGTTTGGGTGGGTGAGCTGCTGCTGCCGGCCCGGGTAGGCAGTATGTGGCCCCCCCAGCCCACCTTGTTCCCGCTCTGCAAGGATGGAGGGAGAGAGAGGGTTTGGGTGGGTGAGCTGCTGCTGCCGGCCCGGGTAGGCAGTATGTGGCCCCCAGCCCACCTTGTTCCCGCTCTGCAAGGAGGGAGGGAGAGAGAGGGTTTGGGTGGGTGAGCTGCTGCTGCCGGCCCGGGTAGGCAGTATGTGGCCCCCCCAGCCCACCTTGTTCCCGCTCTGCAAGGATGGAGGGAGAGAGAGGGTTTGGGTGGATGAGCTGCTGCCGGCCCGGGTAGGCAGCATGTGGCCCCCCCAGCCCACCTTGTTCCCGCTCTGCAGGGATGGAGGGAGAGAGAGTGTTTGGGTGGGTGAGCTGCTGCTGCCGGCCCGGGTAGGCATTATGTGGCCCCCCCAGCCCACCTACCTTCAGCAGAAGCTCCACCACGTCCATGTGGACCAGTCCCAGGACCGACTCTCCGTTGACGTGGGTGATGAGGTCTCCGGCCCGCAAACCCGCCTCCTGAGCAGGGCTGCCGTCCTCAACGCTCTGCAACCCAAAGCAGGCCGTGTTTAGAGCAGGGTGGCCACTAAAAAATCTGAAATCTGGATGCCTTTATTTTTAAAGGAAGGGCTGCCAGCCAGTGCAGGCAACACTAAAAAATCCTAAATCTGAATGCCTTTATCTTTAAAGGAAGGCCTGCCAGCCAGTGCAGGCAACACTAAAAAAATCCTCAATCTGAATGCCTTTATTTTTAAAGGAAGGGCTGCCAGCCAGTGCAGGCAACACTAAAAAATCCTAAATCTGAATGCCTTTAAAGGAAGGGCTGCCAGCCAGTGCAGGCAACACTAAAAAATCCTAAATCTGAATGCCTTTATCTTTAAAGGAAGGGCTGCCAGCCAGTGCAGGCAACACTAAAAAATCCTAAATCTGAATGCCTTTATCTTTAAAGGAAGGGCTGCCAGCCAGTGCAGGCAACACTAAAAAATCCTCAATCTGGATGCCTTTCTTTTTAATGGAAAGGCTATAATTCCAGCACCTTGAGGACTAGCGCCTTGATGTTCTTTTGAACCCCGTTTCTCACCCAGACCATGTGATGCACGGCGTAGACGTCGCTGTCGCCCATGTAGACCCGGATGGCGCGCAGGGTGAAGCCGTACTTCTTGCCCGAGCTGTGGATGACGATGGGGGGGCGCAGGGCCGAGCCCCCCAGCAGTGGGTCGCGGCTGGGGGAGGAGTCCCGGGAGGAGGGGTTGGAGGAGAGGGAGCGGGGAGAGATGGGGCTCACCAGGGCGGCGCCCCCAAAGTCATCTGGAAGGAGAAGAGGAGAGGCAGTTAGGGGGTGCCCCACTCTTTTCGGGGGGGAATTAAGAGCCCCATAAGCAAGGAGCCCCCTAAGCAGGAGAAGAGAGCAGTATAGAAATTCAGGAAATAATCGGAATAACAGTCGCTCGAACTCGCTCCCAGGTAGACTTGGCCTGTCCATGGAGGCTCCACCTAGGACCCCTAAGAAGCTAAGAAGGGACTGGCCCCATAGCAAGCTATAGGGTGCCCCATAGGCAAGGAAAAAACCCCCAAACAGGAGCCAAGAGCAGTATAGAAATTCAGGAAATAATTGGAATAATAAATAGCCGTCTCTCGAACTCGCTCCCAGGTAGACTGGGCCTGTCCATGGAGGCTCAGTCTAGGACTCCTAAGAAGCTAAGAAGGGACTGGCCCCATAGCAGGCTATAGGGTGCCCCATAGGCAAGGAAAAAACCCAGCAGGACCCAAGAGCAGCAGCTGTGACCCGAACTCGCTCCCAGGTCGACTGCTCCTATCCCTGGAGGCTCCGCCGCGGAGCCCGAAGAAACTGCGGAGGGCCAAAGAGGGCCCCCCATCTAAGCCCAGCGTCCCCACCGCCTGCCCCATAGGCAAGAAGCCCCCCATGCAAAACCCAGCCTTGCTCTCAGGTAGACTGGCTCCGTCTAGGGAGGCTTTGCTAATAATAATAATAATAATAATAATAATAATAGTAATAATAATAATGCCGGAAAGGGGTCCGGGTCCGGCCCCCCACCGACCTGCCCCGATGATGAGGGAGAGGGCGGAGACGGAGGCCGACTTGGGCACCCTGGGGGTCCTCTGCTTCCCAGGCGCTTCCTTGGGGCTGCCCCCCCGGCCTCGCCCCCCGGCCTCGCCCTCCAGTGGCAGGGAGTTCTTGGTGCCCGTGCTGTTGCTCCGCAGGCGGATCCGGCTCAGGCTGGACAGGTCAGCTGCAAGGAGAGAATTTATTTGGGGGGGGTGGAAGGAATCCAGTTTGACCCCCCCAGAAACCAAAAAGCGCCCCATTGCAGAAACCCACGGCGGCCGCCTTTTTCCTCTGCCCTCCCACCAACCTTTCCTCTGCTGTGGCGACAGCAGGACTGGGAGCTACTTGGGGCAGAGACCCGGTTTTTTGGATCCCAGGAAGGATCTGAAAGGATTTCTAGGAAGGATTTCCGAAAATATGGAACGTATTTTCCCTACAACAGATGCGAGAAACGCGTATTTTAAGGAACTGGAACGGAGTCTGATTTCTTGGATTGCTGTTTCAATAATAATAATAATAATAATAATAATAATAATAATAATAATAATAATAATAATAATTAATACCCCGCCCTCCCCAGCCAAGGCCGGGCTCACAGCGGCTATTGATAATATTGATAATATCGCCATAATAATTTTGTGCAACCCATAATATGACATTCGTGGCAAATGCGTTTCCTAGCTGAATTGTCTTTCAGCGGTTCGATTTAGCTTTTAATGTTTGATGTATGACAGTATTTTAATATTTTTTTTGGAAGCCGCCCAGAGTGGCTGGGGTATAAATAATAAACTATTATTATTATTATTATTATTATTATTATTATTATTATTATTATTATTATGGCTTCCCCAAAGTGGCTGTTTCCCCAAAGCCAGATGGACGAAGTAATAATTAACAATTAATTAACAATTAATCACATTTTAGAGGCTGCAACTGCTTTGCTGGTGATTTGGCAATGTTTCGCAAACCACCTTGCGTATATTAATATAGAAAAGCAGAATAGAAATTAAAAATGAAATTAAATGAATTGTGCCTGGAGACCCGCTGCTGCCGGTCCGTGTTGACAGCAAGCAGCTCAGCTGGTCAAGGAAACCATCCGCTTCCCTGTGTCCCTGTTGCATTTAGCTTTTAATTTTTTAAAAACCATGAGGACTACAACCTTAGCTGCTTTTTAACAGCCCACTGCCAGAGCTGTTATTAAAAGACCCGTGTCCTTTTGCTGCCTATTCCGTCAACTGCGTGGCGAACAGCAATATGGAAAAGGCAGGATGCAAATTAAAAATTAAATGAAATTAAATTTAAATGAAATGTAAAATTAAATTAAATTTAAATGAAATGTAAAATTAAATTAAATTAAATGTAAAATTAAATGAAATTAAATGTAAAAATAAATGAAATTAAATGTAAAAATAAATGAAATTAAATTTAAATTAAATGTGAAATTAAATGAAATTAAACATAAATTAAATGTGAAATTAAATGAAATTAAACATAAATTAAATGGGAAATTAAATTAAATTAAACATAAATTAAATGTGAAATTAAATTAAATTAAATATAAATTAAATGTGAAATTAAATTAAATTAAATATAAATTAAATGTGAAATTAAATTAAACATAAATTAAATGTGAAATTAAATTAAATTAAACATAAATTAAATGTGAAATTAAATTAAATTAAATGTGCCTGGAGAGCAGCTGCTGCCGGTCCGTGTTGACAGCAAGGAGCTCGACCGATGAAGCAAACAAGCTGCTTCCCTGCTTAATTCAGCCCCCGCTTTTATTTTATTTCCAAGCCATGAGGACTAGAACCTTGGCTGCTTTTTAACCAGCCCAGTGCCAGGTTGTTTTCACCCGCCTACCTGCCAGCCCAGCGGCTTTGGCGGGGGTCTTGGTGCCGGCCGGCCCCTCGGGGTCTCCCCCCACCACAAAGACGGGGCGCTCCCTCTTGGGGGGCGCCCGGCAGGGGCTCTCGTCCTCGGAGGAGAAGGCGAATCTGGGCATGGCCTCCAGGCTGCAGGTGGCGCTCAGGGCGGGGGGGCCCCCGCGGGCACCGCACTCCTGGCGGAAGGAGAGGGCCGTCGAGCCGCAGGAGGTCCAGGCGCGGAGTCTGGGGGGAGAGGAGGGAGAAGGGGGTCAATATGGGGCGGGTGACGCGCCAACCCAGCAGGGGAGGGAGAAGGGCCCCCCCCCAGGTGCCAACCCCGGAGTCCTGGGCGTTGCGTTTAGGTGGCACAATGGAGTATTCTCCCAAGGGTGCTGCTTTAGGGTGACCATGTTTCGAAAACCCGGGCACGGAAGTTGCAAATAATACGAAAACCCGGGCACCAAAGTTGCAAATAATACAAGAAACTGGGCACGGAAGTTGCAAATAATACAAAAAACCGGGCATGGAAGTTGCAAATGACACAAAAACCCGGGCACCAAAGTTCCAAATAATACAAAAAACCGGGCATGGAAGTTGCAAATGACACAAAAACCCGGGCACCAAAGTTGCAAATAACACAAAAACCCGGGCACCAAAGTTGCAAATGACACAAAAACCCGGGCACCAAAGTTGCAAATAAGTTTCGGAGCTGCTTTTAAGGAACGTATGGCAACCTGATTTTAGCGGCGCCAAAGTGCCCTCTCCCCGGGGTGCCCCCAGCCCCGTGCCCGGCCGTGCCCCCCCGGTGCCCACCTGGTCTCGGGGGCCGGCGGGTGGCCCTTCTCCTCGTCCCAGCGCTCTCCGCGTTCGTCCTTCTCGGCGCGGCTTTGCTCCGGAGACGGCGAGGCGCCCAGGGAGGAAGAGGCGTTGGCCAGGTGTTCGGAGCTGCTGTACACCTGCGAGGGGCAGAGATGAAAATGGGCACCTGCGTGGGCACCGTCCGGGGAATAAAAAAACCCACAGCCCCCTCTGGCGCTCTCAGGTAGACTGCCTTGGTCCATGGGGGCTTGAGAAGGAAGCCCCCCAAGTGAGGTGCTGAGCCAAAGTCTCCTCCTGCTCTGGGTTTTTCAAAAATATATAATTTTTATTACATTTATTTTATTTTATTTTATTTTATTTTATTTTATTTTATTTTATTACATTTATTTTATTACATTTTCCATACTTAAGGCAGTGCCAGAAAGAGAGAGAGAGACCCCCGGCTTTTTGTCGAGACCCCAGTTCGAATCGCGCAGGGTTTCGGGCGACGGAACGGTTCTTTTCCTTTCTGTCATTTTTATTTTTCTGTTTAATCCTTTATCCCTCCTTAAGCTATCAAACAGAGGGCTGCCAGAAAAAGAGAGAGAGACCCCCGACTTTTCGGCAGGACCCTGGTTCGAATTGCGCACGGTTTCAGGAGACGGAACAGTGCTTTTCCTTTCTATATTTCTTATTAGATTTTCCGCTTTACGTCACAGAATATACATTTCAACCACCTTAAATTATCAAGGACTTCCCTTCTCTTTCCGTGGTTCGTTTCCCGTCTCCAAAATCCCTGCGTATTTTACAAAATCTATTCCCTTCCTACATCCGCCGAAGATTATTTGCACTGTTGAATTGATCTTAATGCTGCCAGCCTTCTCCAGGATACACAATTATTTCCCATATATTCAATATATTCCAATTTTCTCTAGTCTATATTTTAAGTCTGCAAGCTGTGCGTATTCTCCCAAGTTAAATGGCCATTTTTCGCTCCTTTTTTGCATTTGAAACCAGGGCCACCTACGTAAATCCTCCCACTCTTGTTTGCAACTTTGACTCTACCAAGAAACCATAACCAAGATGATGGATTTTTCGGAACTAGCCGACCTAACCGGAAGGAGGAGGAGTATGTGGAAGAGTGGAATAAATTTAATAGTTATCTAGTTAAATTTCTCCTGTTAAATTAATTGAAAACAGCTTGCAGATACTTAATGGGCTTAGGATTTTATTTATGTTAAATGATGAATTAATATGCTTAATTCCATAAAGTGAAGATTTAAGATAGGTAAAAATTTAATGTTATAATATATTAAGATTAAAGATCAGGATAATAAGGAGGGAAAGGAATTGCTGAACTAATAAATTGAACTGGAATACAAAAAAGGGAGGTATGAGGAGGTCCGGGAAACAAGTAAATGAAAGATAAGTGATGTAAAGATGGAATTATTTTTAACTGTTTTTTATTTCCTATTTTTTCTTTTTCATTATGTAATACTGTGAAAACTTTAATAAATATTTATAAAAAAAATAAAATAAAGTGAAGATTCAAGGATGTTAATGTCGAAGTTAAATTTCGTAAGAATTGGGATTTGGAAAACCGTTCGAAGGGCATGCAATGAAATTCAACCAAGAGGAAGCGAGGAAGTCGCTGAACAAAGTTAATAAGTGTAATTTTCAATAAGGCGATGATTTATGTTTGTTTGTCTGGTGTGTTTGTTTGTTTATAATATTGTGAAAACCAATAAAAAAATATTTTTTTGGGGGGGGAGAAACTGTAACCAAGGCGAAATTTGCAGACCTTGCTGAAGCGGTGGGAGCAGGAGGAGAACTGCCGGATCTCCAGGGACGACTCTTCGTCGTTGGTCTCCTCGTCTTCGGACCCCAGGTGGCGATAGCGCTCCGAGCGAGCTGGGGGGGGGGGAGAGCAGGAAATGACGTCAGGGTTGGGGGGGGAGAAGAAGCCGGGGGTCCCGTCCCCCCCATGAAAAAGAAGGGTGCACCTGCCCTGCAAAACCAGCACCCAGCCGGAGGCATATGGAGAAGCGTCCAATTGTGGATCGGAAAGGGACACCCGTGGGTCATCCAAACCAACCCGGAATCTCTCCCCCCCCCACACCCGATAATTTTTATTAATTTTCCAAATTGAAGGCCATTTCTGACATTTTCCCGCTTGCGCCTCCAAGCAGCCGCCTGGCTTTCTGGCTCCTGCTCCGCCCGCAAGGCCTTACTGTCGAAGTAGCTGGTGTCGTCCTCGGCTTCCAGCTGGGGGATGAACTCGGCCTTCTGCCGCAGGAGCCCGTTCCAGTCCAGGGTGCGGAAAAAGGGGTTCTGCTTCACCTCGTGCGCCCCTCCTGGCGGGGTGGAAGGAGGGCGTCAGGATCGGGGCCCCAAGTGGCCCCCTCTTAAGTCCAGGGGGCCACCAGTGAGAAGCACCCAAGAGAAGCCCCCTCTTCCAGCGATTTTCCAGACCCTGGGCTAAGGTAGATTGCGCCTGTCCCTGGAGGTTCTCATTTTGAGAAGCAGAAGAGCCCTGAAACGGTTGGATCAGGCCTGATCTAGTCCCGCCTCCTCTCCTTCCGGTGACCAACCAGACGCTGAGCACGACAGCAGCGGCGCTCAGCGGTTGGAATTACTCAGAGGCATTTCCTGCCTCCAGTGGAAGGCAGTTCCACAGGTTAACCGGGCGCTAATCAAAGGAGGAGGCCTTTTCTCGCCTGCCCTGAATCTCCCAACCTCCACCCCCTCCATTGTTTTCCTGCAAGTAAATTTACGCCCCTCTCCCCATCTATTGAGAGGCGGCGTGGCCTAATGGTTAGAGCGCTGCCCCAGGACAAAACCCTTTACCTGTGCCCAGGCGTTCCAAAGGGCAGTGCCTCAAGAGCTGGGTGATCAGGTCCTGGGCGTCGGGGGGGAGAGCCTCGTCCCCCTCCGGCCAAATAATTTCGTCTGGAACGAAGAAAGCGGAAGAAAAACTGCGTATGAGCGTTTTTTGCCCCCTGGGCACCACCCCAAAACAAAACAGGGCTGGGCTCAGAGAATCGGCGAGTCGGTCGGGACCCCCAGGGGTCATCCATCCCAACCCAATTGCAGCTGAAACCCTCTTCTCCTCCGAACCATACACTCCTGAAAGCCGTGGGGCGCGAGACCTGGGTTCGAATCCTTTTCTACTGGGTTGCCCCAGTAAAACTAAGAATGGAAGATGTTTGTTGCACATTTGCAGAAGCAACGTGCCCAGGTTAATTACGTTAGCAGGGTTTTAATTGTGATTTTGTTGTGAACGGATAAGGGGGACTTAAAGAGGTTAAAACCGAACAATAGGCAGGCCTTTGCCTGACTTGATCTCTACATCCTATATACCCGTTTCAAAAATGCTGGCTTTTAGAGGGTTTTAATTTTTATTGGGTTTCTGTTTTTCTTTTACAGATTTGATATTTTATATGTGAAGCGCCCTGAAACATTCAGGTATAGGGCGGTATAGAAATTAGATAGATAGATAGATAAGATAAATATAATAAATGAATAAATAAATGAATAAATGAATGAATAAATGAACCAAGAGACTGAGGAGTGATGTCCAAACTTTTTTCAAAGAGGGCCAGATCCGATGAAGTGAAGTTGTTGATCTTTTTTAGGATTGAAATTGTCGAGGTTTTTTTTTAAGGATTTCACCCCAGAAAATAAACTGTCACAGGGGCCGGGTTAAACTGACTGGAGGGCCGGATTAGGCCCCTGAAATGGACTTTGGACATGTCCTGGCTTAGAGGGAAGTCCATTTGCTTTGTTTTGTTTCTGTATTGTTGTTATTTTTGGGAATCAGTAAAATGTTAATTTTTTATTAAAAAAATATGCCAGGACTCTCCTTCTCTCGATGGGAGATCCTTGCTTACCGGGGATTTTCTCGGGCCGCGATTCCGGGGGGGTTGAGATGAATGACCCTTGCAAGAATATTATTGGCAGAAAAATTACAAAAGAATTACCGAGGAAAGAAGAACGGTGGACGAAATTAATGGACTATGCAGAATTAGATAAATTAACAGGAAGGATTCGAAACCTGCGGGACCAGAGATTCTTAGGAGACCGGAGTAAATATATGAACTATTTGAAAAGCAATTGTAACGAAGAGATGACGCTAGTAGGACTGCATGAAGTTCTGTAAGGAGGACTATTTGAAATATTGCAAGGAAGACGATGAAGAGAATGATTAGTCAGTGATAATTAAGAGTCATAGAGAAATTAAGAAAGGATAAAGAACGTCAGAGGTGGTTGACGGAAGTCTAAAATATTGTATAAGATAAGGAGTTATGTTAAATGATTGTAAATGGTTCAAAATTGGGAAAGGAGTACGGCAAGGCTGTATATTGTCCCCCTGCTTATTTAACTTATATGCAGAATTCATCATGCGAAAGGCTGGGCTGGATGAATCCCAAGCCGGAATTAAGATTGCCGGAAGAAATATCAGCAACCTCAGATATGCAGATGACACAACACTGATGGCAGAAAGTGAGGAGGATTTAAATGAGGGTGAAAGAGGAGAGCGCAAAATATGGTCTGAAGCTCAACATCAAAAAAACGAAGATCATGGCCACTGGTCCCATCGCCTCCTGGCAAATAGACGGGGAAGAAATGGAGGCAGTGAGAGATTTTACCTCCTTGGGCTCCATGATCACGGCAGATGGTGACAGCAGCCACGAAATTAAAAGATGCCTGCTTCTTGGGAGAAAAGCAATGACAAACCTAGACAGCGTCTTAAAAAGCAGAAACATCACCTTGCCGACAAAGGTCGGTATAGTTCAAGCTATGGTTTTCCCAGGAGTAATGTATGGAAGTGAGAGCTGGACCATCAAGAAGGCTGATGGCCGAAGAATGGATGCTTTTGAATTCTGGTGCTGGAGGAGACTCTTGAGAGTCCCATGGACTGCAAGAAGATCAAACCTCTCCATTCGGAAGGAAATCAGCCCTGAGTGCTCACTGGAAGGACAGATCCTGAAGCTGAGGCTCCAAGACTTTGGCCACCTCAGGAGAAGAGAAGACTCCCTGGAAAAGACCCTGATGTTGGGGAAGATGGAGGGCGCAAGGAGAAGGGGACGACAGAGGACGAGATGGTGGGACAGTGTTCTCCAAGCTACCAGCATGAGTTTGACCAAACTGGGGGAGGCAGTGGGAGACAGGAGGGCCTGGCGTGCTCTGGACCAGGGGGTCATGAAGAGGCGGACACGACTAAACAACAACAATATAAGAGAGAAAGATGGATGAGCTTTGGGGGTCCCTCCCTTCTAGGATCCTGCAGAAATTCAGATGACGCAAAGCTTCCTCTCTCTCCCGGCAGTTTTCCGAAGCTTGGGGAGCGATAAAAAGGGGGCAGAGAACAGACCCCATAATTGAGCTTCTCCCCCCCTTGGCGGCGTCACACGCCGAGGGTCAGAAGGGGAGCTTTTGTCTCTCCCTGAAAGGACCTTTTGTTCGGGTGGCACAGAAGAGGCAGCGCTCTGGCCGGCAGCTGCGGCGGCGGTTGACCCCGATTCCACCAGAGATGGGGGGCTCCGCTCTGCGTTCGGATGCAGAAAAGCTCAGAAAAGCCCGTCGCAAACCCCCTCCGAAAATTAAAAATACACCGCTAGGTGAATGCAGATAGACTGTCACTGGAGCTGGAGGAGGAAAACGTTGCACAAACTGATGAAATATGCCAAAATGGCGAAGTTCACTGAAAGAGACAAAGACAATAGAGATTTTAAAAAAGAATTTATCTTGCATTTACGGAACCAATGAAAAGAAACGGACTTCGCTTTTATTGTGAAATTAATGTTGTCTTGTCTTTTCCTCTTTTGATTTTTTTACTTTGTTATTTCTTTATTTATTTTTATTTTCCTCGTCTTTGTTCCTTTATAAATTTTCTATTCTCTACGTAATTTTCTATTTCTTCGTCTGTAAAGAGATAGCATACAATGATAAATATGTACATTTTTAATCGATAAATAACAATATAAAGAGAGAGAAAGAAAAGAAATGGACTCGCCGGTAGGTTTTGAGTAAATCCTTACAATTAACGAAATTAACTTAGAAAAGCTACAAAGATGAGGTTAAAATGACAAGAATAGAATTTAACGTTTAAGAACGTAGTTTTAAAGTCTAGTTTTACAAGCAGGGCACATGTGTATGTAAAAAAACCCTGGAAGGGGAAGTTGAAGTCATTTCCTTATTATTTGTTATGATGCAATTGTAATAAAAATGGAGAAGATAATAAAAATTATTTTATTTTTTTTAAAAAAAGCTTATGCTGTTCTCACAGCGGCCAACGAGATGCCCTTTAAGGAGGACTCGAACGCGAGACCTGTGCCTGGCAGGGGGGGTCGGACTAGATGATCCGCGGGGTCCCACCTATATTGCAAATAGCTCACTTGATAGAGTTTATTGGGCCTGGCAGAGGACCAGAGGGATATGCCCAGCTTCAGAATACGTGGAGCATGAGACTCGAACTCAGAGCTGCGGCTTTGAGTCCCCCTTTTGGGCCGAAAAGGTGGGGGTGGGCTGGATGGCCTTTGGGGGCCCCTTCCCGAATTCTCCGCCCCGGGGTGAGAAGACCTACCGCTGATCACCTGCCCGAAGAGCTCTTCCGGGGTGTCTCCGAAAAAGGGGACGCAGCCCACCAGGAACTCGTAGAGGACGATGCCCATGGCCCACCAGTCGACCGGCTTCCCATAGCCCTGGTTCAGGATCACCTCTGGGGCGATGTACTCGGGGGTCCCGCACACCTGGAAGGGGGGGGATTCGGGGGCGGTCAGGGTGCCCCCCATGGGGAGGGGACCCCTATCCTGCCGACAAGGGGGCGCATCTCCCCTCATGGGGCAGACCCGACTCTGTGTCTCCCCCCTCAGAGACCCGCCCCCAAAATGTGGGTCCCGGCGCCCCCCACAAGCCCTCCCCGGAGACCCTACTCCTCCTGGCAAACAACCCCCAAATGTTGGTCCCGGCGCCCCCCACAAGCCCTCCCCGGAGACCCTATTCCTCCTGGCAAAGGACCCGCCGAATGTGGGTCCCAGCGCCCCCACAAGCCCTCCCCGGAGACCCTACTCCTCCTGGCAAAGGACCCCCCAAATGAGGGTCCCGGCGCCCCCCACTAGCCCTCCCCGGAGACCCTACTCCTCCTGGAAAAGGACCCCCAAATGTGGGTCCCGGCACCCCTCCAAGCCCTCCCTGGAGACCCTACTCCTCCTGGCAAAGGACCCCCCAAATGTGGGTCCCGGTGCCCCCACAAGCCCTCCCCGGAGACCCTACTCCTCCTGGCAAAGGACCCCAAAATGTGGGTCCTGGGCCCCCCTAGTCCTCACCTGCTTGTCGACGAATTCCCGGGTGTCCTTTTCGATGTGTCCCTCATACAAGTTGGTAGCCATGTTCATCAACCCGATTTTGGAGAGTCCGAAATCCGTCAGCTTGATGTGCCCCATGGAGGTGATGAGGAGGCTATGGGGTGAGGTGGGGGGCAGAGGGGGGGAGACAGGTCTCGGTTAGGGGGGCCGCTGGTCCCGTTAGCTAGGGCTGATAGGAGTTGTAGTCCCAAAACAGCTGGAGGGCCGAGTTTGGCCCTGCCTGCCTTAGACAGACCCACACGCGTGGGGCGACGGAAGCCCCCCTGTCGGCCGGCCCTTACTTGTCCGGCTTGAGGTCGCGGTGGACGATGCCGTAGTTGTGCAGGTATTCCAAGGCCAGAACCGTCTCGGCAAAGTACATCCTGGCCATGTCCACCGGAAGAGGACCCATGTTCTTCAAGAGGGTGGCACAGTCCCCACCTAAGGGAGACAGAGGCGCGGTGAGAGACCCCCGGTCCGGGAACGGGGGCCAGATCCCTCCCCAATCCTGCCAGTCCCGTCCCGGGTGCTTGAACCCTCGCCGGCGGTCCCAGGATCCCCGGATCTCAAGAGCTGGAAGGGAACCCAGGGGGTCATCCAGCCCAACCCACCGCGATGCAGGAATCTCAAACTTTTTGGGGGAATCCCTGCCCCCTTGCTTCCTTTAAGCGCACCCCCCTGCGCTATAAAAAGTCGGAATAGTGGTTTGCACAACTAATAATAATAATAATAATAACAATAATAATAATAATAATAATAGTTTATTATTTATACCCTGCCCATCTGGCTGGGCTTCCCCAGCCACTCTGGGCGGCTTCCAAAAAAAAATAATATTAAAATACTGCAATACATCAAACATTAAAAGCTTCCCTAAACAGGGAACTCACAAAGGGAAGAAAGTAAAATCCAAAGCACATCTGGCGGCGCTTTAATTCAAAACCCAGGTCAAACCCGTCCAATTAATTCAACCTAATTGATGAACTTAATGCAATGATACCCAGGTTTTTTTTGTCATAGACACCCAGTAATCTCACCCCCAAATACAGTCTGCTCTGACCGGCAGAGCCTCTCCACGTCCCGGGCAAAAAAATACAATGATGAAATAATAATTAAAAATTTAATCGTCCTGCTCCCGGTCTTATTATAAAACCGTTCGTGGCTGGATTGGAACCCGGGGCCTTGGCACGTGCAAAGCAGGGGTCTTGCAACTGAGCGATGGTGGGTCCTGCTTGTGTCGTTCCCCCCCCCCCCCAAAAAAAATATACAAATGCAAAGCCGGTCGCCCAGACCCCAGGGGAGGATATGTAGTTAAACCCTACAAAGGGAGCCATTATTATTATTATTATTATTATTATTATTATTATTATTATTATTATTATTATTACCCTGCCCATCTGGCTGGGTTTTCCCAGCCATTCTGGGCAGCTCCCAACAAAATATTAAAAACACGAACGGACATTAAAAACTCCCCTAAACAGGTTGAATTTTCCCCCTTTGCACTGCAGAAGGTCGCATATTTTTTCCCCACATCTGGGAGAAGGAAAACTTTGAGCCTAAATAAGACATCCCCTAACTCGGCCCTCCAGATGTTTTGGGACTACAACTCCCATCAGCTCTAGCTAGCAGGACTGGCGGTCAAGGATGATGGGAACTGTAGCCCCAAAACAGCTGGAGGGTCAAGTCTGGCCACCATTGCTCTAGATCAGGCATGGCCAAACTTGGCCCACCAGCTGTTTTGGGACTACAACTCCCATCAGCCCTAGCTAACAGGACTGGCGGTCAGGGATGATGGGAGTTGTAGTCCCAAAACATCTGGGAGGGCCAAGTCTGGCCACCACTGCTCTAGAACAGGCAGAGCTAAACTCGGCTCTCCAGATGTTTTGGAACTACAACTCCCACCATCCCTAGCTAACAGGACCGGCGGTCAGGGATGCTGGGATTTGTAGTCCCAAAACATCTGGCCTAAACCTTGCAGAATAACTTCGGGAGAGGAAAAGGAGTTTAACCCCAAGGCGGTTGGATCGCACGCGGTATGACTCTTCTTCCGGCGGCCCAGCGGGTGCAGGACGTACTTTTCCGGGTCGGCGCCTGGCGCTACGACTCCCTCACCTTCGACGTACTCCATGACCATGCAGAGGTGGCGCCGGGTCTCGAAGGAGCAGAACATGCTGACCACAAAGGGGTTTTCGGCGAAGGTCAGGATGTCCCGCTCCACGAAGACCTGCTGGATCTGGTTGCGGAGAACCAGGTTCTGTTTATTAATCTTCTTGATGGCAAAGCGCTGGCGGGTCTCCTTGTGGCGGACGAGGTAGACGGCCCTAGTGGGCGGAGCAGAGAGAGAGAGAGATGGGAGGAGGAAGAAGAACGGACGGTGAAATCGGCATTTAATGGGGTGGATTCACCGAATCGGTGCTTTTTTTCTTTAAAAAAAAGGAATAATATTTAGGGGTGCTCTAATTTTGACTCCATTTTATCGATCAAATCGGGGGAAATAAATACAGTAAGTGGACAAAAGGAGGAAGATTCACATCAGGCGAGCAAAAAACAGATCGTATAAATTTAATTTAAATTTAATTTTTGCACACATATATAAGATGATTAGTACACGATCTTGGTATATTGTGTGTTATTTCTGAATTTCAATAAAGTACTTAAACTGGACAGGGGGGTTGTTTAGGCGAGACAAAACAGGGGTGGGAAGCGTTTGGCCTTCGGCAAAAACAACGAGGTAGGCCAGGCGGGGAGAGAAAGGGACCAGATCCGAAGGCGAGTGGGGAATTGGAGCCGTTCTACGACACCCCTGCAAGGCAGCCCAGCGAGTGGCCAGAGCCGAGATTCGAACCCGGACCACGGCTCTCGCTGCGGCTCCCCCACCCAGATGACCCAGAAAAATGTCTCCAACAATATCCCATTTATAGGAACCCGATTGAGAAACGGAAAACATTAAATGGAAATAGAAAAACCCCTCACCCGTAGGCTCCGTTGCTGATCAGCTTGACGGTTTCGAAATCGCTCTCGCACGGGTTCCTTCGAGGAACGGCAGAAGGAGGGCGACTCTGAGAGGAAGGAGAAGAGGAGGGCAAGGCATTAGGATTCATTTGACGGCCTTTATAAATTTAAAATATGTGTGTGTGCGTATATACAGTGGGGGCTGCGTGACGACAGCCTTACCTTTCCATGTATATAGTAGGGAGAGATATATACCATATTTTTCGCTCTACTGGACGCACCGGACCATAGGAGGGGGGGAATAGGGAAAAAAAATTTTCCCCCTTGTTCTCCCCCTCAAAAACAAGGTGCGTTCAAGAGCAGGCCTTGCCGCTGCCCCCTGAGCTTGTGGGGCTGGCGGTGGGGGAAGCGCTGCTTCCCCCCCCCAGCCTCAAAGATCCCTGAAGCCTTTGGAGCGCAGCTGCACTCCAAAGGCTTGAGGCTTTGGGGACATCCTTTGTAGCCTCCGCAGGGCGGTGGGGTGCCTTCACCCTGCCGCCCTGCAGAGGCTTTGCGCAGCAATCCCGAAGCTGTTTGGGCTTCGGGGACAGCGGGATGCTGTCTGCAAACCTTGGGAGCCCGGTGGGAACACCCGCTGGGCTCTGCAGGCTTGTGGAGAGCTGCCTGAAGCCCGGGGTGCACAGCGCCGCGCTCCCCGGGCTTCGGGCTGCAGGCAGCTATCCGCAAGCCTGCGGAGCCCAGTGGGTGTTCCCACCGGACTCTGCAGGCTTGCGGATAGCTTCCTGAAGCCTGGAACACGAGAGGGGTCAGTGCGCACCAGTGGCGTAGCGTGGGTTGTCAGCAAAGTAATTTGCGCCCCCTAACCCGTGGATTTGCGCCCCCTAACCCTAACCCCCAGATGTTGCGCCCGGTGCGGCCGGCCCCCCCTGCACCCCTCACGCTACACCACTGGTGCGCACCGACCCCTCTCGCTCTCCAGGCTTCAGCGAAAGCCTGCATTCGCCCCATAGGACACACACACTTTCCCCCTTCATTTTTGGAGGGGAAAAGGTGCATCCTATGGGGAGAAAAATGCGGTATCTCCCCTATATAAAGGGAAAGGTAACGCATCACCATTCTGGGTCTGTAGAGTTTTCAGACAAATACACAGCCCTTTTTCTATTCAACAAATGTCCCTGTGTGTAGGATAAAAATATATTTATTTTATTCATTCAGCCCTAAACCCACAAGTCTCGGTTCACAACATAACATTAATATATCTCTTATTTGCTATACCCAACCCTGGAACCGGGTCAAGGCTGCCCGCCCACCTCCAAACCCGTTTAAGACAGGCTCTTCATCTCAAGGTCTTGGGTTCGAGTTCCACCTTGGGGAAAAGATTGCGGGGGGTTGGACTGGATGACCCTCGTGGTCCCTTCTGATATTGTAGAATCCTACGGTTCTACGATATCAGTGGGGGGAGAGGGCTGGTCTCACCTCGGAGAAGTCGCCCGGGTGCTCTGATCCCGACAGAGAGCCGCAGTCTACCTGATCGAGCTGAACAATTTCTGGAGGGGAAGAGAGAAAGAAACAGGAATCAACCCTCTGTCCCCCCCTCAAATAAATTTCAGGGAAGCTGCAAAGTGGACAGATCCTCGGGTAGGGCATGGGATCCTCAATCGCAGGGTGGCGGGTTCGAGTTCCGCCTTGGGCCTTGGCAGTGGGTTGGACTGGATGACCCCCAGCGCCCCTTACGAATGAGGAGAGAAATAAGAAGAAAAGGAGGAGCGAAAAACTGCTCCAGCTAAGGAGAAGATACTAAGGCAAAGAAGAGGGAAAGGAAGCAACTGATCAGGAAGTGATTGGGAGGGAGATAAGGGAGGCTAGCCATAAAGGAGGCTGCCTGGGAGAAGGAGGTAAAGGCCCCTGGATCCTCAGGATTTTTGCACTGGGTCACCCCAAATTCACCATCAGATCCCATAGCATGTCCACGGCTACAGCCTGCACCAAAAAAACCACACACCCACTGTTTCGTGGGGCCGCAATGGCGCAAAAACGTGGTTGCAAAGCACGGATCCACATGGATCCTCAGGATTTTTGCATTAAAGGTAAAGGTAAAGGGACCCCTGACCATTAGGTCCAGTCGTGGCCGACTCTGGGGTTGCGGCCCTCATCTCGCTTTACTGGCCGAGGGAGACGGCGTACAGCTTCCGGGTCATGTGGCCAGCAGGACTGAGCCGCTTCTGGCGAACCAGAGCAGCGCACGGAAATGCCCTTTACCTTCCCGCCGGAGTGGTACCTATCTATCTACTTGCACTTTGATGTGCTTTCGAACTGCTAGGTGGGCAGGAGCAGGGACCGAGCAACGGGAGCTCACCCTGTCGTGGGGATTCGAACCGCCGACCTTCTGATTGACAAGTCCAAGGCTCTGTGATTTAACCCACAGCGCCACAGGCATCCCACCCCAAACTCACATGTCTGTGGCCACAGCATGAACCACAAAAAACCTACATCCACTGTTGTGTTCAGAATATATATTTTTTCTTGTTTTCCTCCTCTAAAAACTAGGTGCGTCTTATGGTCAAGTGCAGAAAATACGGTACATATTTTGCTATGTGCCGACGGCTTGAGATACCTATTTGTTCCATCAATGACCATCTAGCAGGCATGGCCAAACTTGGCTCTCCAGATGTTTTGGGACTACAACTCCCATCATCCCTAGCTAACAGGACCAGAGGTCAGGGATGATGGGAGATGTAGTCCCAAAACATCTGGAGGGCCGAATTTGCCTATGCCTGATATAGCATCTATTCAACACGAGAAACAGCAGCAATTTGTTGTGGACAAAGGACAGCTGGACATAGAAAGGGCCCCGTTACCTTCAGGAGCTGAGGGCCGTATCAAACCGAAATCCGGCCCTGGAAAGTTCCCACCTCACCCCCCACCTTCCATCTGAAAATCGGGGTCCCCGTCCGCCCCAAATCCTCACCCTCCAGAGGGTCTTTGGCCAAGCCCAGCTGGCTGATGATATATCTTGGAATATCGGTCTTGATCCCCTGGCCAACTTTGGCGTGTCCTTCGGCGGCTTCCAAGAGGTGGTAGAACTCTTCCGGGTCGAATTCCTGCCAAAAGAGGAGGAGAGGGAAGAAGGGAATGAGGAAGGGAGAGGAAGGGGGTTTGGGTTGGGTGTCCATCAATATGCAGATGATACCCAGCTCTACCTCTCTTTCAAATCAGAACCAGTGAAGGCGGTGAAGGTCCTGTGTGAGTGCCTGGAGGCGCTTGGAGGATGGATGGCGGCTAACGGATTGAGGTTGAATCCTGACAAGACAGAAGGACTGTTGTGCGTGAGCAGCTGGGGGGGGGGGACTCCCTGGTCCTGAATGGGGTCACTGTTCCCCTGAAGGACCAGGTGCGCAGCCTGGGGGTCATTTTGGACTCACAGCTGTCCATGGAGGCGCAGGTCAGTTCTGTGTCCAGGGCAGCTCCATCTAGGATGCAAGATGAGACCCTCCCTGCCTGCAGACTGTGTGGCCAGAGTGGTGCCTGCTCTGGTTATCTCTCGCTTGGACTACTGCCATGCGCTCTCCATGGGGCTCCCTTTGAAGGTGACCCAGAAACTACAACTAATCCAGAATGTGGCAGCCAGACTGGTGACTGGGAGTGGAGACCACATAACACCGGTCCTGAGAGATCTGCATTGGCTCCCAGGACGTTTCCAGGCACAATTCAAAGTGTTGGTGCTGACCTTGAAAGCCCTAAATAGCCTTGGCCCATGATACCTGAAGGAGCGTCTCCAGCCCGGACACCGGGGTCCATCTCCCAAGGGCCTTCTAGCGGTTCCCTCATTGCAAGAGGAAAGATTACAGGGAACCAGGCAGAGGGCCTTCTCGGTGGTGGCTCTCACCCTGTGGATCGCTCTCCCAGCAGATGTCAAAGAGAACAACAACTACCAGACTTTTAGAAGACATCTGAAGGCTGCCCTCTTTAGGGAAGCTTTTAATGTTTGATGTATTACAATATTTCAATATTTTTTGGGAAGCCGCCCAGAGTGGCTGGGGAAGCCCAGCCAGATGGGTGGGGTATAAATAATAAATTATTATTATTATTATTATTATTATTATTATTATTATAAGAGGGGAAGAAGGGTTTGCTTCCGTTTAAAGGTGCATTTTCGGCTGCAATTCCTTGCACACCCGAGAGTCAAGCAGAGCTGTCAACGTTTCGCTTTTCTTGCAAGGAATCCTATTCGGAATAAGGGAGTCTCCCTTAAAAAAAGGGAAATGTTGGCAGCTATGGAGTCGAGATCCTGCAAACCCGACGGGTCTGAGGGCACATAAATCGGGTTGTGTTCCTTTTATTAGCTCTGTTAAATTCCTACATATCATATAGTGTTGCACGCTGCCTTAATAATTTTTATTCTTGGGCTCTGTAGTATTTGAAATAATGTCACGCCAAACACGGGCATGTACTTTGCACGAGATCACGGGTATTTGTTTTGGGGGGAACTGGAAATAAGCATGCAAAAATATTCTATTTTAAAAGACACAAGTTATTTTAAAAAGAAAGGAATAATAATAATAATAGTAGTAATAATTTCTATACCACGCTTCACCCAAGGTTCACAGGGCGGTTTACAATACACATAAATACACCCTCAGTTAGGAGAGTCTGATACTCTTCATCTCAAGGTTGTGAGTTCGAGTCCTGCTTGGGCGGAATTGTAGGGGGCTGGGTTCCCACCCGACTCTGTGATTTCCCCATAATCCTTCGCATCAATAATAATAATAATAATAATAAATTTTATTTGTATCCCGCTCTCCCCAGCCAAAGCCAGGCTCAGAGCGGCTAACATCATATAAATAAGGCAATATGCATAATACAATATACAATATGCAAATAAAATAACATTCAACATTCATTAAAGCAACATAGAATAATATTAAATACCAGCATTTCAAAATGAAACAGAAATCCACTCAAGAGTTACAATAAGTAATTTCTAAACTCCAATCGATCAAGCAACAGCAAACCGCAGTGCACAACATAATACAATACAAAACCCGACGCGCTTTTCCCCTTCGACCTCCCCCATCTATGCAAAATGCGCGCCACACGCAAGGGAGAAGCGAGGAGGAGGGAGGAGGGGGAAAAAAGCGTGAGCCCTTCGATGAACGGCCGGCCGCGGGTTCGAGCGACTCTCCTTACCAGGCACTCCAGGAGCCGAGCCGGACGGGAGATGATGATGAGGAATTTCCGGACCAGCTGTTCCACAAAGCGCAGCTCTTCGCTCTCGGAGCGCTCCTGGGCCTGGAGGAGGACCAGAGGGAGAACCGGGACTCAGCAGCCGCCATTTTTAAAATCACATTTACCTCTCGCCGCTTTTAATTTCCCTGAGTCGATTTCCCAATAAACCTTGCCAAACTCTCGCTTTGTCCTGCTCCGTGACGAGTTATTCGTTTCATTCATTTATGCTGTTTCTACCCAAACTTTCCCCTCCAATGACTGGATCGTTATTATTATTATTAATAATATTAATAATAATAAATTTGCAGGCCGCCCTCTGTCAGTAGATCTTGGGCCGGCTTGCAGTGTAGAAACCCAAGATTTTGGGGGTCCTTTCCAACTCTTCTAGGTTTGTTTTAATAATAATAATAATAATAATAATAATAATAATAATAATAATAATAATTTATTTATACCACGCCCTTCTCGGTTCAAAAACCAGGCTCACAACAAATTTTAAAACACTTAATTACAAAAGCAGAATAAAAACACGAATAACAATCAAATTCGAAAATCAATTTTGGGGAAATAAGCAGGAGAGAGGTTGGGGTTGGGATGGATGACCTCTGAGGGTCCCACTCACGTCTCGGAGCATCTTTTCCAGCTTCTCCTGCAGCTCGGCGAAGTAGCGGGAGGTGACGAGGGCCCCCCGCGACTTGGAGAGGCAGTCGCGCGCCAGCTCGATGATCTGGTGGTGGATGAAGCCCAGGACGCCGTCGGCCAGCGGCAAAGTGTTGCTGGGCGATAAGTTGGCAATCGTCTCCGCCAGACGCTCCTCCATCTGCGCCGTGGCCTGGGGTGGGGCGGGGGGACAGGACAAGGTGCGTGGGACACCCTCCGAAACAGAAGGGGGGACAGGAAGAGAGACCTACCCCACTTTCCCACCCGAGATCCGAGTTCGAATCGCGCGGGATTATGGGACGGTGCTTTTACTGACCTTCGGAAACCGCTCCTTATAGACGTGGTTCATCATCACGATCTCGTTGTCGAACGTCCCGCTCGTCCGGCCGGGGCTGTGGAGAAAGGGGGCTGAAAAATTGGCCCAAAAAACCCCCCAACCACACCAGAAATCTCGGGCGCAAACTCTCCAGCCTTATCTTTCGCAAAATTCCTTTTTTATTCCCCTTTCCATATGAGTTCAATGCAATTTATCGCAATCGGGTTTCCCGCCCCCTCGCATAGAACTGAACGTCATGAATAAAATCACCGTAATAAAATACTGTATTTTCCGCCCTATAAGACGCACCAGACCATAAGACGCACCTAGTTTTTGGAGGAGGAAAACAAGAAAAAAAAATATTCTGAATCTCAGAAGCCAGAACAGAACTGCTGCGCAGCGAAAGCAGCAATCCCTCTTGCTGTTCTGGCTTCTGGGATAGCTGCGCAGCCTGCATTCGCTCCATAAGACGCGCACACACATTTCCCCTTACTTTTGAGGAGGGGAAAAGTGAGGCTTATAGAGCAAAAAATACGGTAATTAAGAATAACTTAATAACTCAGCATAGCTCAAAACTAGTAGGAAAACGCGCAGGTCGAATTGCTTCCCATCGTTTTCGCCGCTGGCGCTTTCGCCACAGAACGGCTTCGCGAGAAGCGGCTGGTAGACGGGAGCAAAGGAAGGAAGGAGACACGGCACAAAAGGAAAAGGGACGCAGCTGGAGGAGGAAAAGCAGCCGCCGCTCGTTTTTAGCTACAGATCTGGGATAATTTCAGGAAGAGAACAGCGATGATGATGATGATGATGATGATGATGATAAAAGATGATAAAGTAACAAAGGGCTCAGACTCTAGCCCTTCACCGCTCACTCCATTCCTATACACACACACACACAATTTATTAATTTTATAATAACCCCCCCAAAAAAAATCAAATAATCACATTCAAAAATTTAAGGCATAAATCTTGATTGACTTCCCTCCCCTTCCTGGTTCCATTATTTTACACTTAATTCACGCATGTCTTTAATCTCTTATATTCTCAACCTTGGCCCTCCAGATGTTTTGGACTACAATTCCCATCCTCCCTGACTGCTGGCCCTGCTAGCTAGGGATCATGGGAGTTGTAGGCCAAAAGGGCCGAAGGTCGAGGAAGCCTGTTCTTAGCATCCAACGCTGCAAACCTTACACCGCTCACTCCATTCCGGCCGCCCCCCAAAAATTGGAGCCCGCGGTTCGGAAGCGTCTCCTACCTGAGGCTCCGGGATCGGGGCCGGAAGTAGGGCGATCGGCGCCCGTCCTCGGCCGCCACGCTCTCGGTGCTGCGGAAATGTTTGGAGAGGAAATGGAGTTCGTCGGGAGTGGGCTGGTAAGGGAGTTGGTGGAGGCGCTCCTGCGAGGAGGAAGAGGAGGACTAGAGAGAGAGAGAGAGAGAGAGAGAAAGAAAGAGAAGGCCAGGCGTCAGGAGAGGAGGCGGGCGATGAGATCAGGGGCACCCTTGGGTCCTCAGCCACCCAGCACCCACACGGAAAATCTGAACGGCCGTCCTCGGGACGGAGGAGCGAGCGGAAAGACTGAGAACGCGGAGGGCAGAGGAAAAAACAGAAGAGGACTGGAAAAAGTTTAAGGACTATTTACAAAAACATTGTAAATTGTATGAGTGTTAAGAAGGATGCAGGACTGAAAACAACACGGCACCAGCAATTTAGTTGAAAGAAACATGAGAATAAGTGAGATCTGAGAAAAAGATAAATTTTGGAATAACATTATGTCTAAATTAAGTATTTAAGGACCCTCTCTTTCTACCTGGCCAATGGATCCTCTAACCAGGCCACGCCCCTTCCCTAGGCCACGCCCCCTCTGTCCAGGCCACACCCCTCACTGGCCCCGATCCACACCCTCCTCGCACTCTGCTCATGCCCCATTGCTCGCCTGGATGGAGAAGCGAGACAGCAGGCTGGCTGTGAAACGAGCCTGTCAATATTTGCACGCCCGTTTTTTGAAGTTTTTCGCCCCCGGCCCTCAAAAGCTTTGCGGCCCCCGAAGTGAAATAACATTCCTGGCAGCGGCGAGAAAAGACTCCCACTTTTTGACATTTATTTTATTTCCTATTCTGTCCTCAGGGGTGTTTTATTGATTTAATACGCTGTAAACCGCTTTGAGGTTTCTTCTTAAAAATATAAAGAGGTATAGAAATTAGAAAAGTAAATAAATAAACAGGGGTGCCTTCCAATTCCGCCGCTTTAGGTCTCGGCTGCGTGTCTAACCCCACCCAAAAAGCAAATGGGCGCACGGATCCTGGCAGTGCTGTGGGCTGACACCTGCGGAACTCCCCGCCGCAGGAGGAAAAGACCCACTTACCGAGACGGTGGAGCTGGGGGTGTTGGTGCCATAGCCGGAGGAGGGCAAGGAGGCCAGAGACCACCTTCGGCCGTCAGCCCTGGAAAGGGAAGAAGGAGAGCAGTCGAGCGAGTGGTTTCAGTAAATCTTTTTCGTGCAGCGAGAAGAGAAACCGATCCGAATAAAAGAAAGGGGGGGGGAACAAAACTGGAAAACGAAAAAAGCAGAAGAAGCAAACAGAGAAAAATAAAGGAGTTTTCTGCCTTTCTGTTACATAAAAGAAACATTCGCTCAGCAACAACAATAATAATTTTATGATTTGCACCCCACCCATCGGATTGGGTTTCCCCAGCCACTCCAACCTAACTGATCTACTTGGTTAGGAAATCCCGAAATAGATCAATTCGTTTTCCCTTCTATGCAAAAAGCGCAAGAGGGGTTCTCTTGTTTTCAGTTTTTCTCTAATCCAGAGTATCCTCTCCAGTAACTCCAGCCGCCGTTCCTCCATGATTAAATGATAGGAACTCCTTCCACCTTTGAGGCACGGGATCTATAAAGTTCCATTTCCGGAGTGGCTGGCGACGAAACCAAAGGGCGAATAAAGTGGTTTTGGAAGAGCCAATCACCTGTCGGTCCGAGGAGCATGGCTGGGCCAGGAATTGGTGGCGCGGCGTCCGGAAAAAGAGAAATTTGGGGAGAGGAAGACAGAGAGAAAGAGAGAGGGAGGCGGCCAAGAGGCAAAAGGTGAGACTTCAAAACGGAAGCAAGGTACCTTTCTTCCAAGACCCTCCCTTCCCAAATTCGGGATACGCCTTTGCATTTAGCACAAGGGATTTGCCGAGTTGCGAGGGACCCCCAAAGGCCATCCATCCCAACCTGGCGAAAGAACCAATGAAGGCAACGCCTGGAAAGTTTGGAATCTCCCCAAGTTTGGCATCTCCCAACGCGTGAAAAGAGTGGCAGAAAGGGGAAAGGGAGAGAGAGAGCGAGAGAGCGCGCGCGCAAAGGCACTGCTCGGGGAAGGATGGTTCAGTGGTTAGAGCAGCTGAAAGACCCCCAGGCTCAAGCTCCGGATGGGACTGGGGAAAGGCTCCCCCCTCCCCAGCCGGGTTTCCCTCTTTCCCAAACTCAGTTGTTCCACAGCCTGCCGCCCTGCAGACTCGCTTCGGCCCACGCCACCCCTGGCGGGCGGGACTCCTACCTGCGGGCAAAGGGGAAGCTGGCCGACGTGCCGGAGGAGAAGTTTCGGGGGCTGTCGAGGGGGCTGCTGCTGCTGGCTGCAGAGAGGGGGGGAAACAAACCGTCCTTAGCTGCGCTTGCTCGGGGTTGGGATAGATGACCAGGGGGGTTCCCTTCCAGCTCTAAAACTCCTCATAAGGTGGTAGAGGCTCCTGGGCGTTTTAAGCAGAGGCCTGCTCTCAGGAATCTATTTTTCTGCCATTTTTTAATTTATACTTTTCAGATTTATACATAAAATTGGGACGTCCTCTTCCACACCCTTAAACATTTTTCTCCAGTTTTCTTTGTGAGAGATGCATTGTGCTTCTTTTGCTTCGTTTTCTCTTGTTTAAAACTTCCGCTGCATTTTGATTTTCAATCAAGAAAGATTCATTTTTTTAAAAAATGACGTGTGAAGCGTAATGCAATTAAATTCGGTGCCCCTGCGACAGGGAGAATGTTGCTGATGGATTGGATTAATAAACAGAATATTTTGGGGGTGGGCTAGGAGGAGCCCCAGGGTGCCCCCGCTTTCTGCACCCAGCTTACCTGTCGTCACCGAAAGCGGGGAGAGGGGGCGGGAGAGGGTGGGCGATGGGGTCCCCACCACCAAACTTTTCCGGTTGCTCCGTCGGCAGCTGGAAGCAAAGACAGACGTGCGAGGGTTAATTCCAAGGGTTATTTCAGGGGGGAGACCCCAGAGAGGCAGCTGTCAGCACCCTTCACAGATATAATAATAATAATAATAATAATAATAATAATAATAATAATAATGGAACCTCCAGCTGCACAGGCAGTCTACCTGGATTCCTAGCTTTCGGCCAGAATTTGTAAATTTCAAACCTCTATTCCATTGCCCGTAAGTCGCAGCAAACTTCCAATATAAAATCACAAGTTAACATTTTAATCCTTATTCAAAAGGGCGTTTTATTTGGAGCTGTCAATGTATCCAAGCACATCTGTGTCCAAGCCACATAAAATAATTAAAGCAACTGGCAATTAATTAAATGTATGAACCGCCCTATGCCTGTAAGTCCCGGGGTCTTCCACACCCGAGAACATCTGTGTCCGAGATAATGAAAATAATCAAAACAATGGGCAGTGCTAATGTCTGCAAACTCATGGAAAAATACACTCCCCGACTAAAGACCCTGCCCGAAAAATATAAAAATCAAAATTAACACCTAATGTTGAAAAGCAATTCATGACGGCAGCTTTCAACAGTCCAACAGTGGAAGCCTGGAGCTACGACTGAGATTAGAATTGATGTCTCCCTGCTGAGAATTACATTGCCTGTAAATAATTCTGTGGGGGTTTTTTTATATACAGTGGTACCTTGGTTCCCAAATGCCTTGGTTCTCAAACGCCAAAAACCGGGTTCCGGTTTCTGAACGTTTTTTGGAAGCTGAACATCTGACACGGCTGTCGGCTACCGTTTCCGGGGAGCCTACGCCAATCAGAAGCCGTGCCTTGGTTTCCGAACATTTCGGAAGTCAAACGGACTACAGTGGTACCTTGGGTTACATACACTTCAGGGTACAGACTCCGCTAACCCAGAAATAGTGCTTCAGGGTAAGAACTTTGCTTCAGGATGAGAACAGAAATCGTGCTCCGGCGGCAGCAGCAGGAGGCCCCATTAGCTAAAATGGTGCTTCAGGTTAAGAATAGTTTCAGGTTAAGTACGGACCTCCGGAACAAATTAAGTACTTAACCTGAGGTACCACTGTAAAAAGGTAAAGGGTCCATTAGGTCCAGTCGTGGCCGACTCTGGGGTTGCGGCGCTCATCTCGCTTTACTGGCCGAGGAAGCCGGCGTACAGCTTCCGGGTCATGTGGCCAGCAGGACTAAGCTGCTTCTGGCGAACCAGAGCAGCGCACGGAAATGCCGTTTACCTTCCCGCTGGAGCGGTACCTATTTATCTACTTGCACTTCGTGTTTCCGAACTGCTAGGTTGGCAGGATCAGGGACCGAGCAACGGGAGCTCACCCCGTCATTGTGGGGATTCGAAGCGCCGACCTTCTGATCGGCAAGTCCTAGGCTCTGGGGTTTAACCCACAGCAAACGTAATAGAACCCCGACACCCTAACTTTCTGCAAAATGCCCGTCTCTGGTGCAATGCCCGGTTACATCACAGGGGGCTGAAGGCACCCCAGGGCAAGCAGAGCCGGCCGTTGTCCGGTTATGTAACTGACGGCGGGGAGAAGGGAAGGGGGAAGTCGGGTGCACAGGAAACCGACGGGACGCAGGGGCTCCCTGCAGGTTCCAGCCCTTGCCAGAATTGGCACCCAAGCCCCATTTTGCACCGAAAGCGGTCGCTCCCCGGCCCCTTTTAATTTTAATAGCAAAGAATTGGAAAGGTGATAACATTCCCGTCGAAAGGCGAAAATGACAGGATATTTACAACTCGCAAGGATGACAGGGAGAAGATGAGCGACGTTCAGTCAATAAAGAATGGGCAGTATTTAAGGAATATATTAAAAACTATGTGCGATAGTATCCATCTCCTGGCAGACCTAGAATGAATCTTGAAAGACAGAGAAAGTATACAATAAAATCTTCTTCGTCATAAACAGGAAAGGAAGACGACGACAAATTGTGTACAGGTCAGCAAAATGTTAAACGACACAATGAGGAGAACCGGAAGTTGGAGTTTGTGGTGTAACTATGTTGAATAATAATAATAGTAATAATAATAATAATTTATTATTTATACCTTGCCCATCTGGCTGGGTTTCCAGTTTGTTGCAGTGTGTGTAGTGTGTATTGTATTCTAAATGTTATATGTAAACTGAAGTTAATTGATGTACAATAAATATTATTTTAATTTATATAAACTCTAACCCGATGGTTGCCATTAATTTGATTCTGAATTGATTCTAGAATGGATTTTAATTACTTGACGGTGTGATTTTATATTTGCTGTGCTATTTTTACCTGTTGTTAGCCGCTCTGAGACTGGCTTTGGCCGGGGAGGGCGGGATACAAATAAAAAAATATTATTATTATAAAGAGAAACACGCGCTCTAACCACTGAGCCACGCAGCCCCTTCCTGACATTTGGAGGAAGGCGGAAAGAGGGAAGACCAAATCGGCTCCGTTGCACAGAGCACAGCAGCTGCCAGGGCCTTTTCTCGTCAGCCGCGCAAACAGGAAATGGAGGCTCTTCCTCTGCGGATCTTGGCCTCTCTCACACACAAGCGGATCCCAGTTGCTTCGGGTGAAAAAGCAGTAGTGGTGCCCTGCCGTTGCCAAATACACAGGCCGCCCCGCGCTTCTGCTCTCAAGGGTTGCCAGCGTACCGAACCCAGGTTTCCAAACGCAAAGCACGGCTTTGCTATCTCGCACCCCAAGCCCTGCTCCTCGATCGCGTTCATCGGCCGAGGAAATTAAGGGTGTTGCTTCTGCGCCTCCTCGTTCTTAATCCGCACAACCGTCCTGCCAGGTAGGCCAGGCTGAGAAGAGGCAGCGGTTGGCTTCCGAGGGCCGTGGGGGGATTCGAACTTGGCTCTTTCCCAGTTCAAAAAAGGATCACTGCCTCCGAGCTTCGAGAGCTAGCAGCCCCCGAGAGCAGCCCCCTCCTCGCTCCCAACTGCGGGATTTGCCGATTAATCGATCGCCAATTTATTCCCTTTCGGTTCCATTTACGGACAGCCTCAATTTCCCAACAGAGGAATAAAAAAAACAAGCGTTGTGCCGCTCCGCTTGTTCAAAACGAGAATGGTGATTTCCAAAACAAACACTTCCCTATAGAACAAAAACCAACCTCACATCTCAAAGCCAACGTTGAGCTGCGCCTTTCAAGAAAAAGAACTCCGGGAATTGTAGTTTATCCCTCACGCCGCTACAGTTCCCAGCACCCTGAAACTAAAGTTCCCAGGACTTTCTTTTCGTTGGAAGCCGAGTGCTTTAAAAGTATGTTGTGTATGGAGGGGAGGGGAGTTTGGCAGTTTAAATTTCTCACAGAGGGGAGTGCAAAAGAAAGAACGAATTAAGGGGCAGAGGCCCGACTGCAGAGATGAACAACCACCTCTTCCGCTCGTGGCGTGGAGACGCTTCGCTTGTGAAAGGATCCGCCGCCGATTCAAAACCAAAAAGGAAGTTCCCAATCGCTGCAAAACGGAGCCAGACAATGCGTCAGAGGCTCAGGCCCAAAAACCTTTGGTTTAACTTATTTTAAAATAATACGACCCGGATCCTAGAACCTTTGACCCAGGTGTAAGTCCCAACAGAATGCCGCTGGGCTTACTTTGGAGGGGAGATGTTTGGGGCAGAGGCTGAACTCAGAGGTGGAAGCAGCAGCCCCAAAGCCCCAAGGGGGACAAAAGTAAATTTTTAGGACGCAGCGAGTTTTCTATATGGCAGAGATGGGAAGAGAACAAGTCAAAGGGTTGGTGCTGACCTTTAAAGCCCTAAACGGCCCAGTAGACCTGAAGGAGCATCTCTACCCCCATCATTCAGCCCGGACACCGGGGTCCATTTCCAGAAGGCCTTCTGGAGATTCCCTCCCTGCGAGAAGTGAGGCTGCAGGGAACCAGGCAGAGGGCCTTCTCGGTGGTGGCACCCGCCCTGTGGAAAACCCTCCCACCAGATGTCAAGGAGATAAAGAACTATATGACTTTTAGAAGACATCTGAAGGCAGCACTCTTTAGGGAAGCTTTTTAATGACCGATGTTATACCGCGTTTTTAATATTCTGTTGGGAACCGCCCAGAGTGGCTGGGGAAACCCAGCCAGATGGGTGGAGTGTAAATAATAAACTTATTATTATTATTACTATTACCTTGATGAAGGTGGGAGTATCTTAAAAGCATTAGAAACTCAGATAAACGGCTCCTTAAACCAGGGTTCCGGTTGCCAGAACGGAACGCCTCCTTGCCGTTTGTGGGCCGGATTTGTGGGTCGCTATTTTTCAATACGGTTCCTGAAATCCATTCCGACGGCGCGGATAAAATAGAAGGGATGGAATTCTATAGGACAGAGAGGTGCGAAAACGGTCCAGATCCAAGGACCCCCCAAATGGCAGAGATTTCAGGCCGCCCGGGCATCTTCACTCAGTTGCAAGGGAATGACAGCCAGGTGCAAAATGCGCCCGGCGAATTTCGAACACTGATCTACGTCCGAAAGGGTTGGTAGCTCCATGCGGCAAGTGTGACCCCTTCCCTCTCCACAAAGCGAAGGTAAGGAGAATCCCACAGGAGCTGATCAGGGCATCTAGTCCCGACTCCTGTCCTCACAGTGTCCGCTAAGATGCGTCAAAACGGAAGCCCGAAACCTGGACCTTAGCGCATCATCGTTCAGAGGCATTTCCTGCCTTTAGCAGCGACAACACAGCCATTGGCCAGTAGCCACAGATCCTCCCTGGATTTGTATAATCTCCTTTTTAGAGTCACCCAAGTTGATGCCCATCGCTAAATCTCACCCCGTAGTGGAGCTGTTCACGGTGCAAATAGCCTCCTTCTTCCTCTTCTTCTTTTCAAAACGATTTTTACTGGTTTTACAAAACAAACCGCACACGTTTAACACAATTAGATTTCAAAACAGAACAAGGATTCTTCCGAATCTTCAGATTTCCCTCCTCTCCTCTGTGGGTGCTTTAAATATCTAAATATCATACCCAGAGGCGTGCTTGCCTGGCCCAAAATCCTGTTCTCACCGTGGCCACCCAAAGGGAAACCAGCAAGCGGAATGTGAAAGCAAAAAAAAAGCCTTGCGTCTCCACCGTCCTAAGGTAGACTGCCTCTGCTCAAAGAGGCTCCACTGAGGAATCCTAAGCAACCGAGAAGAGCTTGGCTGCTGGATCAGGACCCAAGGGGGGGGTCCCATCCAGTCAGGCTTCCTGTCCTGAGTGGCCAACCAGTTCAACCAGCGACTGGACCTCATTCCTGCCCTCCAGCAGCAGAGGGGTCATCCTTGAAAGTCGTCTCTTTTCCCACCACATTCCAGGAATTCTGCCCCCCCCCCCCACATCCTTGGAGCTTGAGTCAGGAACCAGCCTTGCTTCTCACCCGAGAAAAATCGCCTCCCCCCCCCCCATGATCCAGGGTTCATTTTAGGGCACAATCTGGGAGTTTGGGGGGAGAATTTCCCCCTTAAACCTCACATTGCCTTTTTGGGGGGGTGGGAAGGGGGAAGGAAGTTGGAGCAGCAAAGGAGATCGGTGACCTCGGATGCTCCGGGTCCAAACCAGCCCCCCCTCCCTCACAATCTGGCCGAGGGGATTATGTCCTAATCTGTACAAGCGCACACAGATTAACGGGGGGGGGGGGGAGAGGAAGAAAGAGAAGCAGCCAGCCTGTTTCTCAGCAAGAGATAAAAACACAAAGAAAGGAGACGAAGAACTTTGGGTGGATAATATATTAATTAAAAAAGTCACAGCCCAGAAATTAGGGTACAAGATAATATTTCGGGGGGGGGGCTTCCTGCACAAAAGCCCCCGCCACACACACACACAGGCGAGAGAGCAGAGGCGCCTCTGGGTATGTGATTGTTAAACCCTTTTGCAAGCTTTGCGCGCCGGGGAACGTCCCCAAAAAAGCACCCGTGCGGGTGGGGTGGGGGGGCTGTTTGTGCAATGCACACCACCCCCGGGGAGGATGAGAACAAACTCTCCGCAAGCAACACCTCCCCCACCCCATCCCTCCGGCGAGGCGCTTCTTTCCCCTCCCTCCCTCTCCAAAAAGCAACTCCGCTCGGTGCGTAATTGCGCCCGGAAGCGTTCCGTTGGCTCCTGGGCTGCGCGCCTCCGCCTCGGTTACCTCTTGGAGCGCTGGCTGAGGGCGCCCAGCGGAGCCCCCCAAGTGCCGGGGTCCGACATCGCCGGCCACCGACGGGTCCTTCTCCTCCTCCTCCTCCCGCGGGGCGCCGTCACCGCCTTCCGAGGGCCGCCGGCCTCCGAGCCCAGGGCGCTCCGCAGCGCCCCCTCCCGAGATTTGCGCAGCAAAGAGAGAGACACACACCAACCCCCGCCCGCCCCCGAATTCCTTTCCCACGTGCGCCGGGGAATCGGTTGGAAACGGTTCAGATATGGGTCGCCGAAACGATCCCCGGGATGCGGCGACTCCTGGAAAACGCGCAACGTTTGGGGTTGTTTGTTGTTGTCTCTCCCCCCCCCCAGTTTAGAGAGGTGGCGAGGAAAAGGCTACATGAGAGAGGTTTGCAAAAGGATAGCACGACGGAAGAAATATCAGCAACCTCAGATATGCAGATGACACAACACTGATGGCAGAAAGTGAGGAGGATTTAAATGAGGGTGAAAGAGGAGAGCGCAAAATATGGTCTGAAGCTCAACATCAAAAAAACGAAGATCATGGCCACTGGTCCCCTCACCTCCTGGCAAATAGAAGGGGAAGAAATGGAGGCAGTGAGAGATTTTACTTTCTGGGGCTCCATGATCACTGCAGATGGTGACAGCAGTCACGAAATTAAAAGACACCTGCTTCTTGGGAGAAAGGCGATGGCAAACCTAGACAGCATCTTAAAAAGCAGAGACATCACCTTGCCAACAAAGGTCCGTATAGTTAAAGCCATGGTTTTCCCAGTAGTGATGTACGGAAGTGAGAGCTGGACCATCAAGAAGGCTGATGGCCGAAGAATGGATGCTTTTGAATTCTGGTGCTGGAGGAGACTCTGGAGAGTCCCATGGACTGCAAGAAGATCCAACCTCTCCATTCTGAAGGAAATCAGCCCTGAGTGCTCACTGGAAGGACAGATCCTGAAGCTGAGGCTCCAAGACTTTGGCCACCTCATGAGAAGAGAAGACTCCCTGGAAAAGACCCTGATGTTGGGAAAGATGGAGGGCGCAAGGAGAAGGGGACGACAGAGGATGAGATGGTGGGACAGTGTTCTTGAAGCTACCAGCATGAGTCTGACCAAACTGCAGGAGTGCCTGGCGTGCTCTGGTCCAGGGGGTCACAAAGAGTCGGACACGACTAAAGAACTAAAGAACAACAACACAGCACGACATGGAGAGAAAAAGGGTTTATTCCTCCCTCTCTCCTAGTACATCCCTGAAGTGCAAGGTTGGGAGAATCAGGACAGAGATCAGAGAAAGGCCTCCTTCATGTATGCGCATAGTGAAAGCATGCAACGCGCTTCGGCCAACCTGCAAGGCTTTCAAAGATTTCACAAACTCGTGGAGAAAGCCTGGCTGTCAATGGCTGCCAGCTATGATGGCTCTTCATTGTCCTCAATGCTTGCAGGCAGCAGTGCTTCTGAACCCTCCCTGTGAGAAGTGAGGTTACAGGGAACCGGGCAGAGGGCCTTCTCGGTGGTGGCACCTGCCCTGTGGAACACCCTCCCAGCAGATGTCGAGGAAATAAACAACTATGCAGAATTGGACAGAATGACAGGAAGGATTCGAAACCTGCGTGACCAGAGATTTACAGAAGATTGGAAGAAGTACGTATATGAATTATTTGAAGAGCGACTGTAATCAACAAATTACGTTAGCAGGACTACAAGAAGTTTTGTAAGGAGGAATATACGAAGTGTTACAAAGTAGAAAAAGATATTGGTTATGAGTTTGAAATGTAATAGGGAAGATAAGAAATGCATACTGAGAGATTAGATTGGAAAATTTTCAATCAGAATTGATGGAAGTCAAAAATTTGAATAAGATGTAAAAGTATGTTTCATTACTGTTGAAAATGATATGTTAAAAAAAACTAATAAAAATATATTTTAAAAAAAGGAAATAAACAACTACAGTGGCACCTCGGTGTACAAATTTAATCTCTTCCGGAAGTTCGTTCTTAAAGCGAAACCATTCTTAAACCGAGGTGCACTTTCCCTAATGAGGCCTCCCACCGCCGGTGCCCTGCCACCGCTCAGATTCCGTTCATAGACCGAGGTAAAGTTTGCAAACCAGGACACTACTTCCGGAGTTCGTAAACCAAATAGTTTGTAAACAGGGCTGTTCTTAAACCGAAGTACCACTGTATCTGGTTTTTAGAAGACATTTGAAGGGAAGGTTTTAATGTTTGATGTCTTGCTGTGTTTTAATTTGTTGGAAGATGCCCAGAGTGGCTGGGGAAACCCAGTCTGATTGGAAGGTTGGCGGTTCGAATCCCCGCGATGACGGGGTGAGCTCCCATTGCTCTGTCCCAGCTCCTGCCAACCTAGCAGTTCAAAAGCACGGCAAAGCGCAGGTAGATAAATAGGTACCGCTGCAGCCGTATCTCTTATAAGGGGGTTAGTTTAACCTCTGGGTTTGCTGTAGCAAAATTGAATTACTGTGTCGTGAAAGGATGCATGTCTAAAAAAGCGTGTCGGCGACATGAAAAGTTTGGAAACCTCTGCGGGCCTAAGACTATAGAGCCCAAGACGCCAGCATCGCTGTGATAGGAAAACCCATTTGAAACCAAAGCCAAGTAAAATCACTACAGAGCCCACGGTGCAGTTTTGCAGCGATGGGAGAGCTGTGGCCTTAAGAAGCAAAGCGAGTTACTACAGAACACATGAGCCAGTGCTACTGTGATGAGAAAAACGTGGGAGAGAGAAAGAGAGAGAGAAAGAAAAAAAGAGAAGGAAGGAAGGAAGGAAGGGAAGAAAGAAAGGGAAGGAAGGAAGGGAAGGAAGGAAGGGGAAGGAGGGAAGGAAGAAAAGATAAGGAAGGAAAGGAAGGAAGGAAAGGAGGGAAGGAAAGGAGGCTTAAAGCCTTGGAGTTGCAGGGGGAAAGATTCCTGTGAGTTTGAACCCAGGTCTCTCTGACACACATCCATGCAACAATGCCTCCTCTCTCTCCCTGTCTTCTCTCGTTCTCTCTCTCCGCACATGACAACTGTGGGGGGAAGCAGCCGCCAGGCAAGCCGGGTGGCGGAGGGCCAAGGCGACTGCCGACTCTGCCGCCAAGCCAGCAGCGGTTGAAGGCTGTCTCTCCATGGCAACGGTTGTCCAGCTGACCTGCGCGCGGGGGGGGGGGATGGCAGAGAGCCGGGCTGCGCATGTAGGCGCATATATATCCCTCCCTCCCTCGTGTGCAGGAAGTCCTGCGGCGCATGCCAGCCCCCCTTCCTGCCCCTGCCGTGCGGCGCATAAAGGTTGCAGATGTGAAACACTCTTTCCAAAACCGCCATCGCTGTTTGTTCAAAGAGCTGGTGCTCTTTGCAGCAGGAAGTTGGGACTTTGGAGACATTGGCAGGTTGGGGAGGGAACCCCAGTGGTCATCCATCCCAACCCCCTTTGCAATGCAGGAAGCTCAGCTAAAGCATCCAGGAGAGATGGCGATCCGACCTCTGCTTAAAAACCTCCAAGGAAGGAGAAGGCCAACATTTTTCAGACAAAAAGCTCTTACAGAAAGTTCTTCCTAATGTTGAGTTGATGCAAAAACTGGGGGGGGGGTTTGTCTCCTCCTTTGCCCCAAGCTCAAGCTTCTGTCCCTCATGAGGCCCGGAGAAGAGGGAAAAAATGAAGGCCAGGGAAGAGGAAAAAGCACTGCCACAATTTGGCCGGCCGTGAGGGTTAGGCAGGGGAAAGGATCGATTCCTGAAATCGTTTCATAACCAAAGAGCAGCATTGACTGAGTTCTGGGAGGGGGGGAAAGGACGCCTCTGGCCGCCTGGCCGCTTTGATTTTACAAAGGCAGAGCCAATTTTTGGAGCTGGGTGCGAATCCAGGCCACCCGCTGAGCGGAGGGGGAAGTCTCAAAGCTCTCCAGAGTTACCAGTACGTTTCCGAGCACAATTCAAAGGGTTGGTGCTGACCTTGAAAGCCCTAAACGGCCCAATATACCTGAAGGAACATCTCCACCCCCATCGTTCTGCCCAGACACTGGGGTCCAGCGCTGAGGGCCTTCTGGCGGTTCTCTCACTGTGAGAAGCCAAGTTACAGGGAAGCAGGCAGAGGGCCTTCTCGGTGGTGGCACCCGCCCTGTGAAACGCCCTCCCACCAGATGTCAAAGAGAACAACAACTACCAGACTTTCAGAAGACATCTGAAGGCAGCCCTGTTGAGGGAAGCTTTTAATGTTTGATGTATCACGGTATTTTAATATTTTGTCTGAACTGAACAGAAGCTGAGCCAGGCCACGGAGCGGACTATTCTTCCTACACTGGCTGGCAGCAGCTCTCTAGGTTTCAGGTGGGGGCCAAGCAAGGACTGAACCCGAGGTCCTTCTACATGCCAAGCAACTGCCCTAGCCCACTGAGCCATGGACACGCAAATATTCAAATAAAACACGCAAATTTTCAAATAAAACACGCAAATATTCAAATAAAACACACAAATATTCAAATAAGACACACAAATATTCAAATAAAAACAAGCAAATATGTTTCCTTTTGCCCGCCCAGGGCTGCCAGCTGTTACAGCGCCTCTTCCCTCTTCGCTGCGCCCATCAAACCACAAGCGCTTACGTTCCCTCTCTCTCTCTCAGACAGGGAGAAATTACCAGGCGCTCACGTTATTCATTAATCCGCCCTGCGAGGCCATCGGAGGAGGTAGCGGCCTTGGCCAAGGAGTCGGAGAGGGACGGGGAGATTGCCTGCCCCACGGCGACCGCTCCTCCCTCGGCCTTGGGAACCTTTGGACCGCCGGGTGCTGCTGTGCTACAACTCACGCCAGTGCCGGATTCACGTCTAAGCTCAACAAGCTCTAGCTTAGGGCCCCACTCTCTTGGGGGCCCCCAGAAAAATTAAAGGGGGAAAAACCTGGATGTACATGAATATAAGATAATAAACAAATAAAATAAAACCTACATCCAGCAACTGTGTTTTGCGTTGTGTCGGCTCCTCTGATGTAAGTCATGGGCCCCGTCTGCTCCCTAAAATATCCCTGGTTTGCTCCTTTCTATATATAGGGTGCCGACATTTTGCATGGACTGGTTGCACAGCAACATGTGCAAATGGCTTGAGATACCTAAAAGGTAAAGGGGACCCCTGGCCATTAGGTCCAGTCGTGGCCGACTCTGGGGTTGCGGCGCTCATCTCGCTTTATTGGCCGAGGGAGCCGGCGTACAGCTTCAGGGTATGTGGCCAGCAGGACTAAGCCGCTTCTGGCGAACCAGAGCAGCGCACGGAAACGCCGTTTACCTTCCCGCCGGAGTGGTACCTATTTATCTACTTGCACTTTGACGTGCTTTTGAACTGCTAGGTTGGCAGGAGCAGGGACTGAGCAACAGGAGCTCACCCCATCGCAGGGATTCGAACCGCCGACCTTCTGATCAGCAAGTCCTAGGCTCTGTGGTTTAACCCACAGCACCACCTGTGTCCCTCTTGAGATACCTATTAGGTCCATAAATGACCATATAGCACAGGAATCCCCAAACTTGACTCCCCAGATGTTTTGGGACTACAACTCCCACCACCCCTAGCTAAGAGGACCAGTGGTCAGGGATGATGGGAGTTGTAGTCCCAAAACATCTGGAGGGAACAGCAAAAATTTGTTGTTGACAAAGGACAGCTGGGCATAGAAAGGACCCCATTACCTTCAGGAGCGGAGGGCCGCATCAAACCTCTCCCGCTAGCTTACGAGAACACCGCAAGAGCCTGCTGGATCGGGCCCAAAGGGGGGGGGACATCTTAGCCCACCCTCCCAGTCCTTGCAGAGGCTAAGCAGCTAAGGCCCCTGCAAGCAAGACCAGGGGAAGAACTGCCTATTTTTTGCCACCAGGTAGACTGGTCCTGTCCATGGAGGCTCTCTTTTTAGGAATCAGAAGCGGCGCAGAAGACGACGTGTTTGGCCTGCCCCCTCTCTGTTTCCTCTGCACAAACAACCCAGGCTGCCTTTGTGGTGTGAGAGAGAGTGCAGGGAATTGAACCGTGGTTCTAACCACTACACCACGCTGCCCTTTTTTGTTTTTTGTCAAGAGCGACGGAGCAATCAGGGAAGCGCTTCCTCGGCACCCGCCTCGCAACACGGACGTGGGTGGCGGTGCACCCCATAACAGCACATAATATTCCTTCCCCCCCTTCCCACTGCACGGAAAAGACACATCTCCCCACTCGTGGTTAGGGTCTCTTACCTCCAGGGGTGCAACGCCAGGGGGCTGAGGGGGCTCAGGGGGCTGAGGAGGGTCGGACTCTGGCTCCCGGGCGAGAGGCTGCAGAAGGAAGAGAGCCAAGGAGAACGAGGCCGCGGTGTGAATAGGGGTCAGAGGCGCAACCCCACCCGCCAGGAGATGAGTTGGGGGGAATCACAGGGACCCAGTTGCCACTCACCCCCCATCTAGAGACGACAGCTCCTTACACGTCCAGGGATATCCCATCGCAGAGCTACGATTCCCAAAGCAGGGAACTGTAGCGCTGCCTTGGCACCGTGCCGTTGAAGCCCTAAGCGACACCGGTTGGGGGGCAATGGGGTATTAGGTGGAGAGGGGGAAAGATGAAGCTCCTCGCAGGTGACAAGATCTTGGAAAGGCCCCCCGGTTTGTAAGATCTGGGGAGACCGGGGCGGGGAGCACTCTGCCCATGCCCAGAGGGCCTCTTCATATCCCAAGCTTGGGGGCTGGGGCGCTGCTACATATATACCCTGCTTTTTGGAGCTCAAAAATAGCGAGGCTGGCTCTTCTCGCACAACAACCCTGAGAGGTAGGTCAGGCTCAGAGAGGCCACGCAGTGATTTTCAGGGGGAAGCGGACTCGAACCCCAGACTGCCAGGCCCCCGGGCGCTCTCGCCCCTACCCCAAACGCCTTTTCCTTCCCCGTGGCAGGCGGAGGTTCAACAGGTGGTGTTCTCCCAGCCCCGCCAGCCACGCATCTGCTGCGTGCGTGTTTTTTAATCGGAATAAAATTGAATCAGGGGAAAGCGGAGCCGCGAAGCTCCTCCCAGGCAGCTTAGCGGCGCCGCCCGGGCAACCCTCTCGCCAGTCGGGGGTGGGGTGGGGGGGACGGACGGGGACCCGCCTGGCAGGTTTGCGGAGGGCGCCACAGCCCCGGGGTGGGCTGCATGAGCTCTGCGGGACCCTTCCCCGAGGCGGAGGCGCGCTTTGGAGCGGGAGAAGCCACGGAGAGCCCTTTTTTCATTCTCTCTTTTTGGGGAATCACCGCCGCCCCCTCCCTCCGCAGCCGGTTCCCTGGCAACCGAGCCGTGCGTCATTGGAGACCCCGGGATGGAAGGAGGGGAGAGGGGAGGGGGGAGAGGGATCCCCCGAAGGCGAAAAGAGGGGCCGCGAGAGAGAAAAAGACCCCCAACCCCACAGCCCTGCCAAGCTTTCGGTGCCAAGCGAGCGCTCCGCCGTGCGCGCCTCTCCAAGCGCCCCCGGGTCGCTGCCTGCCGGCGCTGGAACCTCTCCCCCACTTTCCCCACCCTCTCCCCGAGCGGGGGCGCCCAGGAGCCCCCCCAAACTCACTCCACCAAGGTCAGCGAAGGGATCTTCAGCTTGGCACGGCGCGCCTGCATGGCGACGGCGGTGGCAACGCGCTGCCCCGACGGCGCGTCCGCCGCGCTCTGCTCGCCTGGCGCGGCTTCCCCCGGCGCTCGCTGGCTCGCCCGCCCACCCGGCCCTCCTCCCTCCCCCCCCCCACCTCGGAGGGAGGGAGGGAGAAGAGGGACTGGGAGGAACAGAAAAGCCCTGGGGTGGGGGTGCTGGGAGCGCGCGCCGCCGCCGCCCCCTAGGAATTAAAAAAGCGCAAGCAGCGAGGCGCCAGGTCGCCAGGTTTTTAGAGAAAGGCGCGCGTCCCCGCGGGGGGACCCGACCTCTCCAAGGGAAAAGGCTCGGGGCGCCGCCGCTCTCAAGAGGGGCGGGCGCATAGGTGCCAACGCCCGGGGGCGCTGGGTGCCCGAGCACCCACCAAATTCCCCACCAAGGGGCCGGGCACCCGCAAATTTCAGTGCCAGGCAGGGCCGTGACTTGGTCGCGGCGGGGCCGTGGGCGGAGACAAGAGACTCGTACAGTACGGAGGTTCGTCTAGCTCTGTAGTGCGCACACGGGCTGGCAGCAGCGGAGGCTCTCCTGGGTTCCCCAGCGCTCCGGCTCTGCGGGGAATGCACCAGCGAGAAAACCACCAAAACCAATCTCGAAAGCAATTCCGACACGGAAACAGGTTGGGAGAAACTATCGCCTAAAAAGCCGCCGCCGCCGGGAGCTGAACTCTGGAACTCCCCGCCACATGAGACGGCAAAGGGGCACCGGTTCGCAGGCTCTCGAGGGCGAGGCACCCATTGGCGGGGAAAGGCTCTTCGGACATTCTCGAGGGTCCCCGAACTTTTCTCTGCGAGTCACACTTTTGGAACAGGAATTTGCTTGCGCCGATTTTTTTTTTTTTTATTGCATAGGAAAACAAAATGAAAACAACTGCCAGCAGGGCTTGGTTTGGAACACAGAACACAGCTGCTTTATAATATGATTGTGGGGTGTCCGGAAAATGTATAACAATCATAGAACGGCAGAGCCGAAAGGCCCCATCAGAGTCATCTAGTCCAGCCCCCTCTAATGCTCTTGAAAAGAGGCCTAGATACTGTTCCTGGTTGTATATCCCATTGATTGATTGATTGATTGTAGGGCTGGGCAGTATCTGGTTTTCAACTTTGTGATGTATCACCAGCCAAACTGCGATATATCAATATATCATGATGTCTGAATAAGGATGGCCCTGTTTTCGGCATCGCGCTATATCACCAGCTAAATATCAAGATATTCGCAATATATAACAATGTCCGAATAAGGCTGGAGTAGGTTTTCAACATCACACTGTATCGCCAGCTAAATATCACGCTGTCTGGTATAAGGATGGAGCTATTGGGGCGTCACAGTTTCCCCCACATTGCGATTTTTTTCCAGAAAACACAGACACACATATCGTGATTTGCAAATATATCACCAGGTCAAAAAATCATGAAACCGATATCACGATACAGACTCCAGACCGTATCGTGGGGTATAATAAATTATTATTATTATTATTATTATTATTATTATTATTATTATTATTATTATTGGAATACTCTGGCACCAGGAAACCCCTAAAGTGAGCCAGGCTGGCCAGCTTGTGGGCCCTCCAGAGGCATCTATCTGGGTGCCCGCAGAAGCCCGAGCGACGCAGAACCCGAAACGCGGGGCAGAGCCCCCCACTCACGTTTTCCCACGGCGAGGCAGGCTCAGCTCCTTCTGTGGAAAAGGAAAGGGGAAAAGACAGTCAGGATGAGGCCGCCGGGACTTTGCAGCCGCCCCTTCGGCCTCGCTCAGACCCCTCGAGCCCCAGCGCATTCAAGGATGGGAGAGGTGTGCCGTCTTATGGGGGGCTGTGGCTCAGTGGTTAGAGAATTCGCTCGGCAAGCTCAACTTCATCTTTGAAACTGCCAGCCAGTGCAGGCAACACTGGCTTGGAGGCAGCTCCTTGTTTGAATTAGCCTAAGCATGAGGACTGGCGCCTTGAGTTTCTTTCTCTTTCTCCGAATCGGTTTTCCAAATTTTACCCAATCAGCCACAGATTCAGACAGATTTAATACAATTTTCTTTCCAAAAACTGGTTTCCCGCACTCTGCTCTCAATGCCTCTAAGGTTTTTTATTATTATGATTGGTTTTACAAATACGAAGCACAAATAAACACAAATTAGTATCTGAAGAAGTGTGCATGCACACAAAAGCTTATAGCCAGAACAAACTTAGTTGGCCTCTAAGGTGCTACAGGGGGACATGGGTGGCGCTGGGGGTTAAACCACAGAGCCTAGGACTTGTCGATCAGAAGGGCGGCGGTTCGAATCCCCGCAATGACGGGGTGAGCTCCTGTTGCTCGGTCCCTGCTCCTGCCAACCTAGCAGTTCGAAAGCACCTCAAAGCGCAAGTAGATAAATAGGTACCACTCCAGCGGGAAGGTAAACGGCGTTTCTGTGCGCTGCTCTGGTTCGCCAGAAGCGGCTTAGTCCTGCTGGCCACATGACCCAGAAGCTGTACGCCGGCTCCCTTGGCCAGTAAAGCAAGATGAGCGCCACAACCCCAGAGTCGGTCACGACTGGACCTAATTGTCAGGGGTCCCTTTACCTTCATTCTAGCTGTGGTCTAAACCACAGAGCCTAGGGCTTGCCGATCAGAAGGTCGGCGGTTCGAATCCCCGCGTCAGAGTGAGCTCCCGTTGCTGGGTCCCTGCTCCTGCCCACCTAGCATTTCAAAAGCACGTCAAAGCGCAAGTAGATAAATAGGTACCGCTCTGGTGGGAAGGTAAACGGCGTTTCCGTGCGCTGCTCTGGTTCGCCAGAAGCGGCTTAGTCCTGCTGGCCACATGACCCGGAAGCTGAACGCCGGCTCCCTCGGCCAGTAAAGCGAGATGAGCGCCGCAACCCCAGAGTCGGCCACGACTGGACCTAATGGTCAGGGGTCCCTTTACCTTAGTATCTGAAGAAGTGTGCCTGCACACGAAAGCTTAAACCCAGAACAAACTTAGTTGGCTTCTAAGGTGCTACTGGACAATTTTTTCACGCAGAATGCGAATTTATGGTGAAGTCTCCCGGTGAAGTCTCCCTGCTTGCAAACCTGCAAAGGGCCAGTGCAAAGACTCCTGAGCTGCGCGTCTCTCTCTCTCGCCCCACCCGGGACCAAAGGCCCTGCCTTCTGCCCCCCCAGCCGCCGCCTCCTGAGCACGTGCAGAGCGACTGTCCCAGGGCACAGGGGGCAGGGCGCACTTTCCCTGCAATGCTGCCAGCAGGTGTGGAGCGAAGGTCGTTGAATCAATGATAAGAGCAGGAGGTGTGTTGTCAATTCCAAACAGGGTGGATAAAAATCAATGGTTTTAAATATATATATATATCCAAAAATTCAGAATATTATTTTTTACTTAAATCAGATTTTTAAAATTTAAATCGGATTTTTAAAAAATTTAAATCGGATTCTTTTCTTGCCGGTATAATCTTCATATTTACAACCAGACGAAGGTTTCGTTTTTGGAATGACAAATTTCCAGAGCAGTTTTTACAGTTATATCAAACATTACTGATTTGGTTATACTACATAGAAATAAATGGTGAGGTTTAATAAGTTAGCTGTTTATACTGGGGCAACCTTTCTGCTGTACTTGATTGGAAGGAGAAAAAGAATCGTTTCCTTAATAACAATTTAAACAATTCATTTAACTAAAACAATAGCATTCATGTATCCATGTTTGCTAACTGATGTGGTTAAATGATTTTTTTTTTAAAAAAAAGCTTAGACTGAGTTTTAGCACACATTAAAAAATTAAAGCAAATCCTTATTTCCTGATGAATAGCCTTTGGGCTATAACATAACTTAAACAGAAAATCTTTAGAAAGGTTTTTCCTCCAAAAGCATTTTATTTTAAAAATCTGATTTAAATAAAAAACCCCATTTAAAATAATAATAATAATAATAATAATAATAATAATAATAATAATAATAATAATAGATTTTTATCCACCCTGATTCTATTACGTATTCTCTGTTTAAGAATTGCTACGCTCGGAGCTTCTCTTATCTCACGATTACAGGATCGCGACCACTGAAGACTTGTTTTGCCTTTGTGATATTGACGGACTCTCTAATTTTGCTCCTACAAAACTGATTTATTTTACCACTTGCATCTCCATCATAGATTCTCTGTTGAAGAACGGTGAAACGATATAGGTTATATATATTTTGTTAGCCCCGTGTTATTGCTTAAAGCGCGGCAGAAAACCCCCCCGTCCTCTTCCTCCCTCCCTCCCCAAAGGAAGGAACGAAATTGTCTGAAATGTCAGGAGTGATTTCCTCGCTTTGCCATGTTGGGGTTCGGACAGCTGAGCAGGCTCTGTTCGGCAGCCTGGGGGGGCTGCCAGGGACGATCAGAGTCAAACGATGTCCTCACCGTCACCCCAGATTCCTGGTACACACAGACACACAAGGCACCCTTGGGTGCTGGCAGGGGGGGGGCTCTCAAGGAACCGGGGACAAGGGGGCGACTTCGCCACAGCTCCCTCCCCAAATACCCAGACAGCTCACCCAACCGTAGAAGCAGCGCCGTATTTACATACAGTGGTGCCCCGCAAGACGAAATTAATTCGTTCCGCAATTTTTGTCGTCTAGCGAATTTTTCGTCTTGCGAAGCACAAAATCCCATAGGAATGCATTGAAAATCAATTAATGCGTTCCTATGGTCAAAAAAAGTCGAAACAAAGCCAAATTTGGTACAACAACAGTTTATTAACTGCTCTTTAAAGTCACACATACTGTAAAGAGCAGTTCAAAAATTGAAGGGAAAATAAATTAACTTTATAAACAAAACATGTCTTTGTTTTTAGACAAAGGAAACAAAGCCGCGAGACGTTTTCATCTTGCGAAGCAAGCCCATAGGGAAATTCGTCTTGCGAGGCAAATCAAAAACGGAAAAACCTTTCGTCTAGCGAGTTTTTTGTCTTGCGAGGCATTCGTCTTGCAAGGTACCACTGTATAAGCTAAACAAGAGGTAGCTTAGGGCCCCACTCTCTAGGGGCCCCAAAAAAATTTTTAAGGAAAAAAAACCACTGGATGTACATTTCCAAAATATTATCTAGCTATCTATCTATCTGTCTATCTGTCTATCTGTCTATCTGTCTATCTGTCTATCTATCTTTCTTTCTGTCTGTCTATCTATCTATCTATCTATCTATCTATCTATCTATGTATCTATCTATCTATCATCATCTACCTATCTGTCTGTCTGTCTATCTATCTATCTATCTATCTATCTATCTTTCTATCTATTTATGCCAGTGCCAGATTTACGTATAAGCTAAACAGGCTATAGCTTAGGGCCCCACTCTCTTGGGAGCCCCCCAAAGAAATTTAAAGGGGGGAAAATAACTGGAAGTAAATTTCCAAAATATTATCTATCTATCTATCTATCTATCTATCTATCTATCTATCTATCTATCTATCTACAGTATTTATCATCTATATATCTATTTATGCCAGTGCCGGATTTACGTATAAGCTAAACAGGCTATAGCTTAGGCTCCAGGGGTCAGAAGACTTTTCCAGCAGGGGGCTGGTCCACTGTCCCTCAGACCTTGTGGGAGGGCTGGACTATATTGGGGGGGGGGGGATGAACGAATTCCTATGCCCCACAAATAACCCAGAGATGCATTTGAAATAAAAGGACACATTCTACTCATGTAAAAACATGCTGATTCCCGGACCGTCCGGGGGCCGGATTGAGAAGGCGATGGGGTCGGATCCGGCCTCCCCATTGGCTAGATGACCCTGGCTTCCCTTCCAAGCCTGACGATTCTAGGACTTTGTGAAGTTGGAAAGGGCTCCCTGAGGGTCATCCAGCCCAACCCTCCGCTGTGCAGGAATCTCAACGCCACCCAGTCGGAAGCCATACTTTGCCCTGATTAGCTAGTCCTAGTCGGAATCTCCTTTATTGTCGCTTGAGGCCACGGGTTCCATGATTAGTATAATTTTATTTTTTAAATCAGGGCTGGGGAGAATATGGAGAAGACCTTTGCCCAAGGCGATTCAGTCGCTTGCAAGGTTGTCTGTGTAACACACACAAACAAACACACATGCAAACACAGCCAAGGGGGGTGGACACACAAGATGGGGAGGGCAATTGGTACAGCCTGTTTCCTCCGCCGTAGCTCACCAGTGGCCTCTGGTGGCCGTTTTGGGGGAAAGGCCCAGCAGGCTTCTCCCTAACGCCAATTCCCCCACCTTTCCAGACTTGAGATGATATAAAACGGCTTGGGAAAAATGTTTTAAAAATCACATTTGTTACAAAGCCAGGTTTTTTTTAAGGAATTGGAGGTGCAGAGACACGGAAGGAAAATAAAAGACTGTTCCTGTTTTTGCTACAGCAGCTGCAAAGATGCTGGAAAGATGATAAGATACGAGGGCAGACAAAATTATTGGACTATGCAAGAGACGGGAAGGGGAAACCGGGAGGATCGAAACCTCAACAGAGAATGGGACAAATCAGGGCCGGAGTGAGGTTCGACGCAGCCCTCAGCTCCTGAAGATAATGGGGCCTTTTATATATCCAGGTGTCCTTTGTCAACAACAAATTATCACTGTTTTTTGTGTTGAATACATGCTCTATGGTAATTTATGGACCGCATAGGTACCTCAAGCCATTTGCACATCACAAAATATGTAATGGTTGAACTGAAATACAATTAAGAAGAGGTATATTAGTAGTGAAATAAAGATGAAGGTCTAACTTAAAATGGTTTTTTTATTCGCAACAAACAGAACAATGCAAACACGTGGACATTGGGCAAGAACAAAAGTTCCTTTGGAAACACAATAGACAAAGACTCCTCATCTAGTCTGTCGAAGCTTGCTATAACATGAAATAATCAGAGGTGTAAATATGTGATGCAAACTACTAAGAATGATAAGAGAGTGGGGCCCTAAACTAGAGCTTGTTTAGCTTATTCGTAAATCCAGCACTGGGACAAATAGAGATTGTATTTGAAAGAACACTTGAACTCTTTCGGAGGCTTCAAACAGCTCCTGCCACAATACATAAGACTTTGAATTCAACGGAGGACTGTAGACTAGATGGACTTATCATATGGAGTTGGAAAACTTTCTTAATGAATCCATGGAGGGGAGGAGGGAAGTCTCGAGATTTGGAGAATCGAGTGCAAAATGTTAATATTTGCAGGAATATTATTCCTTGTGAAATCAAATAGGAAACTTTTTTAAGAGGAGCGCTGCCTCTGGATCAGGCCAAAGGTGTGCCGTCCTCACAATAGAACCTAGAAATCAAGGTAGACTGCCATTGCTCCTGGAGGCTCCATATGGACATAAGGAAGTCCAGGGTGCTGGATCAGGGTCCCTAGCCCAGTCTCCTGTCCTCACCAGGCACCCCAAATGGAAAGAAGCCCCTCCTTCTAAGCAGGAGGTGAGAGTAGAGCCCTTTCCCACTTTCTAAGGTAGACTGGCTCCACCATGGAGGCTCCATTGAGGAATCCTAAGAACCTAAAAGCACGCAAAGGGTGGCCTATTTAAGTCTTGCCCGATAATGCCAAGGTTGTGGGTTCGATCCCCGTACGAGACAGCTGCATATTCTTGCCTTGCAGGGGGTTGGGCTGGATGACCGCTGGGGGTCCCTTGCGACTGTGCAGTTCTACAATTCCTGGCCAGCCAGGCAGGAACCGGGTGCGAGAGGCCTCTCCCTTTCTGGGGCTTCCCAGGACCGCAGGTACGCAGTTGCAATTCAAATGATCTGAGCCCAGTCGCAAATCCGGTTCACTATCAAAACGTATAGGAGTGTGCATGGAAAAATAAAAATATTTCTACGTCCACAGTGAGCGGCAAGCCTCTGTCTGGAGAGGCTTATTCTGAGCCAGATATTTCCCCTGCCTAGTGATTTTGTCTCTCTCTTTCTGCAAAAATTCACCCTTTGTTCATAAGCGCGAAATAATAATAATAATAATAATAATAATAATAATAATAATAATAATAATAATTTATTACTTATACCCTGCCCATCTGGCTGGGCTTACCCAGCCACTCTGGGTGGCTTCCAAAAAAAATATTAAAATACTCTAATACATCAAACATTTTTATATGTAATTATTATATAATTATTATAAAAAAATTTTATATATAAGCATGCACACACAGAGAGATTCTCCCTCAAGGTGGCTTTTTCCTCCGCAATGCACACCACCCAGTTGCACAAACGCGCACACACACAATCCCCTCTCCACGCCTCCTGCCCTAGCGAGCATCCCCGACAATTCGGCCAAGCCCCACCACGCCAGCGTTGCCGACCCTGGCCGGCAGCAGCAGCAGCCAGAAGTGCCGCTCTCCAAGGTCTCAGGTCAGAAGCAGCCGCTTCTCAGCGCTGCCCGGGGCGGCTGGGTCGTTCTGCACGCCCAGCAGCTGCTCTGCCAGGGAGCAACGCCCCTTCCCCACGGAAGAAACGCGCCCACGCCCCTAGCAGGATCCTTAGCGGGGAAGCACCTTCTGCATGCCACGCAGCAGGTAGGTGGGCTCAGACGCGCCCCCCAGGTGGCTGCGGAGCTGGGGAGGGTCTTGGGTCTTTCCTTTCACCCCAGAAAAAGAGGTGGGGGGCTCCAGCCCCCCCCAGCTTCTTCTGCGCGCTTCGCTTCAGCATCCCGACTCACCTGGAGCCCTCGGCGTCGGAGGATGTTCGGCTCGTCCATTGCGCTCCTGGCTGTTGCGCGTCAAGGAGGGCGCAAAGAGGTTCCCGGCACTTGGAGGGGAGGGGAGAGGTTGGGGGGGGGAGAAGGCAGGCGGAGGGTCCTCTTGGCTGGCATTGGTTGCCCGGGAATCAGCTGATCCCTCCTTGCAGAAAGGGGGGGGGGGGCAGAGAGAAGGAGAGAGAGAGAGATTTCCCCAGATTCTGCAATAGCTGCAAGGCGGGGAAATGCCATGCGCTCTATTTTCACACAGACACGAGGTGTTTTTTGCAGGCACGCAAATGCCCGGACGCGCCTTTTGCGCGCGTTCACACGGGCACCTTGCAGAAAAGGCGGAGGGCAGAGAGAGAGATTTCCCCAGATTCTGCAATAGCTGCAAGGCGGGGAAATGTCATGCGCTCTATTTTCACACAGACACGAGGTGTTTTTGCAGGCACGCAAATGCCCGGACACGCCTTCTGCGCGCGTTCACACGGGCACCTTGCAGAAAGGGCGGAGGGCAGAAAGAGAGAGATATTCCCAGATTCTGCAATAGCTCCGGGAGGGGGGGATGACATGCGCTCTTTTTCCACGCAGACACGGGGTTTTTTTTGCATGCACGCAAATGCCCGGACACGCATTCACACGCATTCACAACCAGAACCGAAACAGGCACGTGCAAAAAGGAGAGGTTGAGGACTCGAACCTTCTCTCCGATTTGGCCGGCCTCTTAGGACGTGCCGTGGGAACCAAACTCCTAGGGGCAGAGGTCCCTTCGCCACCCCATAATAATAATAAAAATAAAAAAGAGGGAGCCCCCCCCAAGTTGATGGACACTGACATTCAAATGGTGCTCTGCGTCATGTGATTATGCGAGGCGGGGCTTTTCTGCCCATCCACGCACCCCACCCACCCAATATTTCACAGAGTTGGAAGGGGGGAACCCTGAGGGCATCCAGTTGGAGCCCCTGCAAATGCAGGGATCTTTTGCCCAACGCGGAACTCGAACCCAGCACCCTGTGAGTCCAATTAAAGAAGAATGAAGGGGCTACAGGAGGAGGAAGTAAGTAATGGGTGTATGTTTGTAACAGGAGCTGGGAAAATCTGATTAAAAAAAATTGTATTATTACATTTCGCCTGACCGAGTCTTTTGACTGACGGACTGACATATGGGCTGAATTGTAATACCAATAAAAAAACAGAGAGAGTCTTGAGTCCCTGCAAAAGGCTCCTATTTAAATTTGTTTTTAATTATTATTATTTTTAAATAAAAAGCTTCAAGGAAGCAGCTTCCCGGAGCCGCAGGTGAGGGGTGAGGGCAAGGTGGGGAGGGGGTGACTAAAGGGGGACAGGCTGCCCCCCCTCCCAGAAGGAGCAGAATGTGGCCCCCACCCCATAAATAGTAAATTAAGGTCCCAAGCGAGCCTCAAAGCAGGGGTTCCATCAAGGAAGGGCTCTTTTCTTTCAGGGAGGGAGGGACAGGGGACCCCCCCCAGCCTTGAGGGGTGACATCAGGCCTGGTGAGAGGAGAAAAAGGCCTCTTTGATCCTCCCGGGTGGGGGCCGGGGACAGGACAAACAGGCCCCCTTCTTGCCCTGCAGAGAGGAACAAAGAGCCCCAGTGATGCTTGAGCCCCCCCCCCTTCGCCGGGTGGGTGGGTGAGTCACCCGGGAGAGACATTGCCAGGCAGCACCCGGGGAAGAGGCCGGTGGCCGGGGGGGGGGGACAGCCCCCAGAAGGAAGGAAGGAAGGAAGGGGACAGGGTGTCCCAGCAGAGAGTCGCCACCCCCCCCCTACCAGCACTGGGCTCCAACAAGGGGGGGGGGAGGCAGCGGGGGTCCCAGGAAGGGATGGGTGCTGCCAAGCGGGCGAGGGCACCTAAAGGACTGGATTTTGCTTGCTACTGCTTCTTCCTCTTCCTCTTCCTCCTCCTCCTTCTTCTTCCTCTTCTTCTTCTTCTTCTTCAATCCCTCAAAGCCAAGTCAGATTGTCTTCCATAAACACCGTCTTAACAGGGAGTCCATAAGTGACTGTGGAGACCAATTCTGGATCCACACATCCTTCCACAGTGGGGACATTGGTTTCCGGGTGGTTTATACTCCATTTTTGAAGATTTTCCTTGAGAGAGTCTTTAAACCTCTTTTGTGGACCACCAGCATTATGCTTTCCATTTTAAAGTTCGGAATAGAGGAGTTGCTTTGGAAGACGATCATCAGGCATCTGCACAACATGACCAGTCCAACGAAGTTGATGTTGAAGAATCATCGCTTTGACACTGGTGATCTTTGCTTCTTCCAGTACACTGATATTAGTTCACCTGTCTTCCCAGGTGACGTGTAAAATTTTTCAGAGATACCGTTGATGGAATCTTTTGAGGAGTTGGAGGTGGCCTTTATAAGTGGTCCATGTTTCACAAGCGTACAGTAATGTTGGTTTAAAGCAGGGGTGCCCAAACTTTTTTCAAAGATTTGATGAAGTGAACATGTGTGAGGGCCGACCGAAGTTATTGAATTTTCTTTAGGATTTTACCCCAGGATGTATACATAGACAGCCACGGGGGCCGGATTAAATTGCCCAGTGGGCCGGATTAGGCCCCCAAAACGGACTTGCCTGCTTTAAAGCAGGGGTAGGCAAACTAAGGCCTGGGGGCCGGATCTGGCCCAATCGCCTTCTCAAACCAGCCCACACACAGTCTGGGAATCAGCGTGTTTTTACATGAGTAGAATGTGCCCTTTTATTTAAAATGCATCTCTGGGTTATTTGTGGGGCACAGGAATTCGTTCATTTTTTCTTCTTCAAAATATAGTCCGGCCCCCCACAAGGTCTGAGGGACGGTGGACCGGCCCCCTGCTGAAAAAAAATGCTGACCCCTGGTTTAAAGACTCTCTCAAGGCAAATCTTTTAAAATGTTGTATAAACACCGACAACTGGGAAACAGTTGCCTGCAAGTGCTCCAGTTGGAGAACAGCCTTGACCAAAGGTGTCGTGGGCTTTGAAGACACTCGAACTCAGGACGTGAGGGAGAAACGTGCTAAGAGGAAGGCACGCTTGGCAAACCCTCACCGGGATCAACTCCCACCCGGAAACCAGTGTCCCCACTGTGGAAGGACGTGTGGATCCAGAACTGGCCTCCACAGTCACTTACGGACTCACTGCTAAAACTGTGTTTATGGAAGACAATCTCACTCGGCTACGAAGGATTGCCAAAGAAGATGATGATGATGGCGGGCAATTCGAACCCTGCTCTCCCAGATCCTCGTCCTGCGCTCTAACCACTGCACGGCACTGTCTCAGGGAGACAGGAGGAGCCGCCGGAAGAAGCTGAGGCCTGGATGCGACGCAGATAACATTTCAAAGAGGGATGTGGTTTTTGCTCGGCGAGAGTTTGAGCATCTGGCTCGGAGGAAGTCTCTCTCTTGCTTCGAACGAGAAGGTAGGAGTTGAGTCGATTCCTTTCCTGCGTTCTGTTCTTCGGCTTTCTCGAGAGGAGAGGCGCGCCGGGGGAGAACAGCCACCCAGGTACCCTTCCCCCCCCCAAAAAAAGGGACACGATCCCTTTGCTTTTGTGGAAATACGCTGCCTTTCCCCTTTTTTAAAAAATAAATACTTGGTATAAGTGGCTGTAAGCCCTAGTGGCTCATTCAAGCCTCAAGCTTCAAGCCTAGTCTATCCAGTCTATCCACACCTGGGCTGGAGGAATCAACCAGAGCCAATCTTCTGTTATTAGTATAATTTTATTTTTAAAATCAGGGCCAGGGGGAATACGGCCAGGTATCTGACACACAAACTTGTATCTCTCCACCCACTATAAAAAGGCTTCTGGTTTTTCCACAAAAGTATTTTTAAAGATTTTCTTTAGCTCATTATATACCATTTCCCAGAAAGCCTTTACCTCTTTGTAAGTCCACCGCATGTGGTAGAATAAACCTTCCCTTTCTTTACATTCCCAACACTGCCTGGTTCTTGTCTTGTACATTTTGGCCAATTTAAAGGGACCCCTGACCGTTAGGTCCAGTCGTGGCCGACTCTGGGGTTGTGGCACTCATCTCACTTTACTGGCCGAGGGAGCCGGCGTACAGCTTCCAGGTCATGTGGCCAGCAGGACTAAGCCGCTTCTGGCGGACCAGAGCAGCGCACGGAAACGCCGTTTACCTTCCCGCCGGAGCGGTACCTATTTATCTACTTGTGCTGTTGTGCTTTCGAACTGCTAGGTGGGCAGGATCAGGGACCGAGCAACGGGAGCTTACCCCGTCATTGCGGGGATTCGAACCACCGACCTTCTGATCGGCAAGTCCTAGGCTCTGTGGTTTAGACCACAGCACCACCTGCATCCCTTTTGGCCAATTTAGCTGGTGTTAAGTACTGTAAAATTTTAATCTGGAAAACCAAACGAATAAATTGATATATACCGTATTTTTCCGTGTATAACACACACCTGGTGTATAAGACAACCCCTATTTGGGGGGACTCAAAATTAAGAAAACGGGGAGGAAATCCTGCAAAGTTGTTGTGCTTTTCTTGGGCAGGATTGCCCCCTGAAATCACTCCCCTCCCCTACGCCACTCGCACGTGTCGCTAAAGCCTGCTCTCCTCACTCCCAATTTTTGACATGATAGCTGCATAAAAACACCTAGTATTATACACAGAAAAGTACGGTATATATATACATATTTAAAGCCAGGTTCCCCCTCTCCCCTTGAGCTCTAAAAATATCTGTGACACCTCCTCAAACGAAAACCACACTGCAGAGCTTTCTTTCATTTTTCGTTTTTATTTTCCCATGCCCCGCTTGCGGGTTTCCCAGAAGCACCTAGGCCGGCCCTTGCGGGAAGAGCTCATTTCTGCGACGGTTTTGCAGCGTTGGCGCAATCTGGGTGCCAGGGGGGGAAGAGAGAGGGGTGAGATCTGGAAAGGAAAGCGAAACAGAGGAGGGGGGACTCAAAAAAGCAAGGGGTCTCCATCCCTAAAGTGACTTTGGGTTCCCCTTGCAGGAGCGGCTGCCGATCAGAGCCCTGCATCCGTGTCGGGCCCCCTGGAGAGATGCCACACCCGAGGGCCCTTTGGAGAGGAAGGGCCCCCACCAGGAACCCGTGGCTGGTGGTCGTGGCCCTGTGGTTCGCCGTGGCGTGGGGGTCAGGCGGTAAGTTATCATCCCTGCCCAGGAAGACATGATAAGGTGCTTCCTGCCGCAGTTTCTAAATCAGCGACGGCCAGAGAGGAGATTGGGATCGACCGGTAAATCTGTGGCTGATTTGCCGGAGAGATGGAAATCAGGGTTGCGTCGAATGCGACCGCGAGATTTCATCTCTCTGGACCTCTGGAAACGTTGGAGGGGATGGAATAGGACGTCCCTCTTTTCAGGGGAGAAACGTTGGAGGGGATACTAAGGGAAGCTAGACCAAGTTGGAAGACCGGGTCATGTCCAGGGCAGAAGGCAAATTCCTGGGAATGCCCTCTGTCTGTTTCAACACACTGTTAGACTGTGGAACTCTCTGCCACAGTAAGCAGCGATGGCCTTCTAGCTTGGATGGCCTTGAAGGAAGATTAGGCAAATTCACGGAAGGCTATCGATCACTCCTAGCCAGGACAGCTCTGCCTCTGCCACCACGGTCGGAGGCAGCGATGCTTCTGAATTCTGCTTGCTGGAAACCACATGGGTTCGAATCCTACTTTGGGGGTGACCTTTTTTGTTGTTGCTACAGATAAGAAATAGTTCATCGCTTTAGGATACAGGAAATTGTGTTTCTTTTTTGGGGGGGTGTCAAGAAGTTATAACCCTAATCCTCACACCTGTGTCTGAAACGTGGCTTAATTTGGTTATTCATTGGGAAGCTGGAAACTTGGGGGAAATGACATTATTGAGATATATATGTGTGTGTATCTATATCTATATCTATATCTATATCTATATCTATATCTATATCTATATCTATATCTATATCTATATCTATATCTATATCTATATCTATATCTATATCTATATCTATATCTATATCTATACAGTATCATGTATATATAGATATACAGGGGTCACGCAGCAATGACAAACCTAGACAGCATCTTAAAAAGCAGAGACATCACCTTGCCAACAAAGGTCCGTCTAGTTCAAGCTCTGGTTTTCCCAGGAGTAATGTATGGAAGTGAGAGCTGGACCATCAAGAAGGCTGATGGCCGAAGAATGGATGCTTTTGAATTCTGGTGCTGGAGGAGACTCTTGAGAGTCCCATGGACCTCAAGAAGATCAAACCTCTCCATTCTGAAGGAAATCAGCCCTGAGTGCTCACTGGAAGGACAGATCCTGAAGCTGAGACTCCAAGACTTTGGCCACCTCAGGAGAAGAGAAGACTCCCTGGAAAAGACCCTGATGTTGGGAAAGATGGAGGGCAGAAGGAGAAGGGGACGACAGAGGACGAGATGGTGGGACAGTGTTCTTGAAGCTACCAGCATGAGTTTGACCAAACTGCGGGAGGCAGTGGAGGACAGGAGTGCCTGGCATGCTCTGGTCCAGGGGGTCACGAAGAGGCGGACACCACTAAACAACTCAACAACAATACGTAGGGGTCACGCAAACTCAACAACCTACAACAGCAGGCTGCACAGTCGAGAATCGAAGGGAAATATGGCCTTTGAAGGAAAAGGCTACCCTTAGTCATTAATTTCGTCATTGTAATTATATTTATGAATCACTTCCCATAAAAACATCTCAAATTACTCATTTCGCCCATAGACACGCCCACGATTCCGCTCGTAAAAATCTGCCAAGACCAAGACCATTCTTGCAACCCATTCTGCTTTTTATTTACAGAGCAAGAATTTAAATGCCGGCAGGTTGTTTAAGAAAAGGCGATGCAGCCGCCAAGCGGTTTGCAAAAATCTTGAACTGGGCAGGTAAACCATAAAAAACCCCATATATAAATTCCCTTCCATCTGCTTCATCCGGTGGCCGTCATCGGGAGAGCCTAAGTTCTGTAATTTACGCTCTGGAAACCTCCAAGTTAGACTACTGCAACGCATTATTTGTGGGGCTGCCCTGGGAGACAGTTCGGAAACTTCTTATTTCTTTCCATTAGCATTTAATGCTTTATTGATTAGAATATGGTCAATCAACAGTATAACAAAACAATAATGCATGTTACGAACAGAATTTTTTTCCTACGCAATAAATTCCATTTTGCACCTCGGTTGTGCACATTTTTGCAAGTAAATAGGTCAGGAGAACAACAGAGAGTCGAGGAAGTGGTGCTTTCCCCCCCTGAAGTCAGCGCAAAGGAAATTGCGCACAGAAATAGGGAGGCGGCAGGTTCTGCGCCGCACAAACTCTCTTGTGAACCGCACAGGATTATCTCGGAGGCGGGGCAAGGTTGATATCCTCTGTCTTTTTAAAATGTGGTTTTTGTGGAGGGGCCTGTTGGGTTGCTGTCTTTATTTTCATTAGGTATTTTGTGGTTTCTATATCTTGGTTTTGTTCTGTGAAACGCCCTGGGACCCCCAGGTATAGGGGGCAGTATATAAATTTAGTGAAAAAGAGGAAGAAGAGGAAGAAGATTCGCTTTGCTCAATCGCAAACCCTCCCAATATCCCGATTTTCCAGTTCTGGATTTACAGAAGCCGTCCTAGTTTCTGATGTGATCCTGAAATTTCCCACTTTTCCTTAGGACGTCCCTATTTTCAGGGGAGAAACGTTGGAGGGGATGGAATAGGACGTCCCTATTTTCAGGGGAGAAATGTTGGAGGGGATGGAAGAGGATGTCCCTATTTTCAGGGGAGAAACGTTGGAGGGGATGGAATAGGACGTCCCTATTTTCAGGGGAGAAACGTTGGAGGAGATGGAATAGGACGTCCCTATTTTCAGGGGAGAAACGTTGGAGGAGATGGAATAGGACGTCCCTATTTTCATGGGAGAAATGCTGGAGGGGATGGAATAGGACGTCCCTCTTTTCAGGGGAGAAACGTTGGAGGGGACGGAATAGGACGTCCCTCTTTTTAGGGGAGAAATGTGGTTCTCTTTTGCGCTGCCCAGGTGACGATGGAGCCCCCCGAAATCTGAACTGCTTCAAGGCCTGCTGCTGCGGGACAGAAGAGTGTCGCCCCAACTGCAGCTGGGAGGCCGGGGGCCGGATGGGGGCCATCTACACCCTCCACCTTTGGTGAGCAAAGGGGGCACAAGGGGCAAGAAATCCAGGGGGAATTTGGACAGCGGAGCATTGGAGCACTTTATTGGAAGGGGGGAAATAATCATTTCCTTAATAACAATTGCAACAATTTATTTAACTAAAACAATAAGGTTATAACATATGTATCCATGTTTGTTAACTGATGTGGTTAAACAATTTTTTTTAAAAAAAAACCTGAGTTTTAGCACACATGAAAAACTTAAAACAAATCCTTATTTTCTGATGAATAGCCTTTTGACTATAATGTAACTTAAATAGAAAATCTTTAGATTTTCCCTCCGAAAGCATTTTATTTTAAAAATCGATTTAAATTTTTAAAAATCCAATTTCAATTTTTAAAATCCAACTTCAATTTTAAAAATCCAATTTAAATTTAACGAAAAATATTTTAAAAAAATAATTTTTATCCACCCTGATTAGGAATTATAGCTTCACCGGTTGGATTTCTGCCTTTCTCAGGCTGCCGACACGCACTCTTTTCCCTTTCCTGTTTGCTGGCTGGTCAAAGATCCGCCCTCTTTCCCCGCAGGTACCCTGACCACCCGCCTGGCGAAAGGCACGCCGCTTTCGAGACCGGGAACGCCACCTCCCTGTTTCTGAAACGGGAGCACGTCTACATGGAGGTGAAGGTCACCCTCTGGGTGGAGAGCCGGGTTGGCGAAAGCCTTCCTCCTCTGCGGTCAAACAACCTCACCCTGGTGATCAACCAAGCCGGTAGGCTGGAAACAGCAAGTGGGGAGGGATGGATGACTTTGGGGGTCCCTTCCCAATCGTCATCCCTATGTTTCTATGAGCTGGGGATATACAGCATGGAAAAGAGGAGATATGAGCATAGCTGCCAAGCGTCCCTTATTTGGCGGGACAGTCCCTTATCCCAGCGCCGTGTCCCGCTGCTGTCCCTTATTGATGATGTCCCTTAAATTTCCCGGGTTTCAAAGGAAGCAGCTCCTCTCCCTCCCTCCCTGCCGGCCAGGGAGGAGGGAGGCTCCAGCTGTGTTGCTTGGCTGCGTTGCTCACCCAATAAGGAGAACGACTGGGGGGTGGAGCTTGCATGCCTTGTGCCGATCAAATCGGCCGTGTTGCCTGGGGACTCGCCTTTGCTCAGCGCTTCCCAGCGGAGAGGTGACGGTGGTTTTCCTTGCTGCATCCCCTTTGCCGGGTTGCTGCGCCGTGGGAACCACCGCTTGAGGCTTCGTTTGGCTGCTGGCTGGGCTTTCTGCCTTTGGCTCGGAGGGGCTCAGAAGTTGAACATACCTGTGCCCGGAAAATCCCTTATTTTGGATGCTGATTCCTTATTTTCGAGGCTGCTGGTCCCTTATTTTCAAATCTGTAATTTGACAGCTATGGATATGAGAGCCAAATATCTCACGGGAGAGGGAGCGAGCTTGTTTTCTGCAGCTCCTCCGGAGGGCAGGACTCGAACCCGCGACTTCGACCGCCGGAATTTGGATGGGCGACCACGGGTTGAGATTTGGGCATGGCAGAGGGTTGGACTAGACTTTAGTGGTTAGATGACTTTAGTGGTCCCTTTCAGCAATTCTGTGATTCTAGGAGCTTTTGCTCTCAGTCTCCACCATCTCATTGCAGTCAGGCTCGAAGCACCCACAGAAATCAAATTTTCAAGGTCAAGAGGCCACATGAACCTAACGTGGAACGAAACCCACAACTGCTGCGCTTCCTCCCGGGAAAATCAAGTCAGGATGCGCACAGCAGCACACACAAACTGGACCGCGGTAAGTTGGCCATCGAGACCAGAAGCCAAGGAGAGGGTGTCTTTAAATTTGGGTTCCGGGATAGAAGAATAATAATATTATGATAATTATTCATACCCCGCCCATTTGGCTGGATTTCCACAGCCACTCTGGGTGGCTCGCAACAGAACCGTAAAAACACAATAAAACATCAAACATTAAGAACTTCCCTAAACAGGACTGCCTTCAGATGTCTTCTAAAAGTCAGATAGTTGTTTATTTCCTTGACATCTGGTGGGAGGGCATTCCACAGGGCGGGCGCCACCACCGAGAAGGCCCTCTGCCTGCTTCCCTGTCACCTCGCTTCTCGCAGGGAGGGAACTGCCAGAAGACCCTCGGAGCTGGACCTCAGGGTCTGGGCTGGATGATGGGGGTGGAGACGCTCCTTCAGGTCTCCTGGGCCATTAAGGGCTTTCAAGGTCAGCACCAACCCTTTGAATTGTGTTCGGAAACGTCCTGGGAGCCAATGTAGGTCTTTCAGGACCAGTGTTATGTGGTCCCGGCGGCCGCTCCCAGTCCCCAGTCTGGCTGCCACATTCTGGATTAGTTGCAGTTTCCGGGTCACCTTCCAAGGTAGCCCCACAGAGAGCGCATGGCAGTAGTCCAAGCGGGAAATAACCAGAGCATGCACCACTCTGGCCAGACAGTCTGTGGGCAGGGAGGGTCTCATCCTGCGTCCCAGATGGAGCTACTCTGGACACAGAACTGACCTGCGCCTCCATGGACAGCGCTGAATCCAAAATGACTCCCAGACTGCACACCTGGTCCTTCGGGGGCACAGTTTGCCCCATTCAGGACCAGGGAGTCCTCCACACCTGCCCACCTCCTGTCCCCAAAACAATATTGCCCAAGGTAAGGATTGAAGGGCCTCTCTCAGTCAGCAGAGCCGGAGGCTCCCAGTGCCGGATTTATGAATAAGCTAAACAAGCTCTAGCTTAGGGCCCCACTCTCTTGGGGCCCCCCAAAAATTAAAGGGGAAAAAACCTGGATAAAATATAAGATAAAAAAACAAATAAAATAAAACCTACATCCAGCAACCGTGTTTTGTGTTGTGTCGGCTCCTCTGACGTAAGTCATGGGCCCCGTCTGCTCCCTCAAATATCCCTGCTTTGCTCCTTTCTATATATAGGGAGCCGACATTCTGCTATTTATAATTACTGGTAGTTTGCATCATATATTTACACCTCTGATTATTTCATGTGATGGCAAGTTTCATGTTCTAGCAAGTGGCTACATTCTGCATGGACTGGTTGCGCGGCAACATGTGCAAACGGCTTGGAATCAATCACCCTATAGCATCTATTCAACACACACACAAAAACACCGTTAAGTTAGAGATTAATCATTATTTCACTATTAATATACTTCTTCACTGTATTTTTATTGTTTTTAACATTTGATTGGGAGCCGCCCGGAGTGGCTGGGGAAACTCAGCCAGATGGGCGAGGTATAAAGAATAAATTATTATTATTATTTCACTATTCATATGCTTCCTCTTAACTGTATTTCATTACTTGGATAAAATACATAATTTTGTTCCGTGCTAATGGCTTGAGATACCTATTAGGTCCATCAATGACCATATAGCACAGGCATCCCCAAACTCGGCTCTCCAGATGTTTTGGGGCTACAACTCCCATCATCCCTAGCTAACGGGACCAGTGGTCAGGGATGATGGGAACTGTAGTCCCAAAACATCTGGAGGTCCGAGTTTGCCTATGCCTGATATCGCATCTATTCAACACAAAAAACAGCGACCATTTGTTGTGGACAAAGGACAGCTGGACATAGAAAGGGCCCCGTTACCTTCAGGAGCTGAGGGCCACATCAAACTTAAATCTGGCCCTGCTCTCTGGTCGTGGGTTTGTGCCCCTTGTTGGGTGAAAGATTCCTGCCCTGCAGCGGGTTGGGATGGATGACCTGGGGGTGCCCCTCCTCGTCCAACAATTCTGCGATTCCGGAGCTCTGAGGAATCTGGAGTTGGCAGCCTCGCTAATGCCGCCCCCAAACAGCTGCTTGAAATCTCCCTGTTATGTAAAGGGCACAGGGCGCAAAGGGTGACGCAAACCCCCCTGGCCAGCTGTTCTGCAGCTGTTGCAAAACAAACGTAGTTTGTGTGTGAGAGAGAGAAATAAATAACCCGGACTTGCAAGCCTCCGATGGCAGCCGGGGCTTCCGCAGAGCCGGGATTACGGCGTCAAATCTAACGGGATCAAGGGGGTTCCTAGCGGGAATTTAAACGCAGACGCCCACATAAGTCTTACGTAAGCTTCCTGCATATGATACGGATAATAGAGTTGGGGACACCGGGGGGTCATCCAGCCCAACCCGCAGGGAACTCAGATCTGGGGATGCCTTGGTCTTGGTGGGCATGAAGGTTGGCGCTTGTCCTGTCCTGCGAATCGGGGGCCACAGCAGAGTCCTGAAAATAAGAATTTGGTGATGCTGGCATCATCATCATCATCAATTCTTATTTATACCCCGCCCTTCCCGGTTTAAAAACCGGGCTCAGGGCGGCTAACAGCAAATATAAAACATTGATTAAAATGTGATTTAAAAACAGCATAAAATACAGCATCAGTGTCAATAAAATTCTAAAATTCAGGGGTCATTTGGAGGAGGGACACCAGTCAGCAGACATCAAATGATCACTGGCCACGTTGGTCCTGCTAGGGACAGCCAGAAGACCAGGAAGAGTTAAATGTGGGGTCCCAGAAAGGGTTTCTTCATAGAAAAGGAAAGGGAGAAAAGGAATAAAGGATCAGGCTAATTCAAATTGGAGGCCAGGCGGAATAGCTCTGTCTTACAGGCCCACCAGGGCAGAGCCACCACTGAAAAAGCCCTGGCCCTGGGGGAATATAATCTGGCTTCTTTAGGGCCCGGGACCGTTAAACTATTATTATTATTATTCATGGGCCTTAGCCCTTCCTATAATTTCAAAGGAAAAGGTCACCAGTCCGGTTTAAATTCTCTCCTTGCCAACCATTTCTTAGGAAACAGCAAGGAATGTCGATTCCTTGGTTGTGAAAGGAGCCTGACACCGTCTACTCGGGAGTCACTGTTTAGATGTGGGGGGCTTTTATCCGTTCCCGCAGTCGCACAATCGCACAGTCACAAAAACAAGTTAACCGAAAAAGCCTCCAAAACGCAAAATAAATAGCAATAGCAAAAGCACAAAATTTTATCCGATCTGGAAGTCCGTTGGACTTCAGAAATGTTTGGAAACCGAGGCATGGCTGCTGATTGGTGCAAGTGCCCCAGAAATAATAGCCGACAACCGCATTGGACGTTCGGCTTCTGAAAAGCGTTCGAAAACCAGAACACTCACTTCCAGGTTTTGGGCATTTGGGAACCAAACTGTACTCAATTTATTCTACTCCTGCGAATGTTTTAATTCGCAGCAAACTTCCACCGTCCTTTTCTAACTGTCTATCCATAAGTCCCAAAGCAGAAAAAGAGTCCTGGTTTCGGTGGAAAATCCGTCACCTTGAAATTCAGGAGAAACCTCCTGATGGGGAGAATAGGATGTCCGTATTTTCTTCGGAGAAATGTTGGAGGGGACGGACTGGGGGGGGCAGCGGAGACCACACCTTTCCTAAACCTCGTCTGTCTCGCTTTTAGGGGAACTGCAAAACTCACGGGGGGCACAAAAACAGGGAAATCATCGCAGGTAAGATTTCTCCGGCGGGCAATTTGGACTCGAGGGTGTTTCTTCGTTTTATGTTTCTTTGTTTTTTTACGAAACCATTTTTATTGGTTTTGCAAATGCAAAGTTACAAATAAACACCAACACCAACAAATTTTACCAAACCGGCCACAGATTTAACATAATTTTTACAAAAAACGGGTTCCCCGCACTCTGCTCTCAATGCTGGGATGGAGTAAACGGCAACGTGGTTTCCGTTTGCGGTTTGACTCCTATCTCTGCTGCTTCCTCCAGTCAGGTGCCCCGTGGAAGGGAACGCTCCGTACGAAGTGCAAGTCCGATATCGGACCTCCAGCCCTTACAGCGAGTGGAGCGACTGGAGCCAGTCTGTCTTCGTTCCGGCCGGTGAGTTTGCTGCTTCACCCAGCGGTTATAAGGAAAAAACTGCTCCTTTTCCCTTATGGGGTATCCAACAGCGCCTATAGAGTCCATAAGTGGGTTCCCTATTGGAAGGAGGAAACAACAGAGGCCAAGCAGACGACACAAAAGGAAAGAGGGATGAGGAGGGAAGAGGGAACCAAGCGAGCTCAGGCTCCAAAACGTTTCAGCTTGTAGTTTCTGCAATCTCCAGGTGTAATATGCAATGTGAGAAACGTGAGGCTGGACTAAGCGGATCTTTGCGATGAGCTATTTGGGAAATAGAGGACATCTTTGCATGCTCTTGTTATAAGGAAAAAAAACTGCTCCTTTTCCCTTATGGGGCATCTAAGAGCCCCTATGGGAGGGGTCAGCAATCTTTTTAAGCAGGGGGCCGGTCCACTGTCCCTTAGACCTTGTGGGGGGCTGGAGTATATTTTTTTTGCAGGGGGATGAACAAATTCCTATGCCCCACAAATAACCCAGAGACACATTTTCAATAAAAGGACACATTCTACTCATGTAAAAACATGCTGATTCCTGACCGTCCGAGGGCTGGATTGAGAAGGTAATTGGGCCAGATCCGGCCCCCGGGCCTTAGTTTGCCTACCCATGCCCTATAGAGTCCTTGAATCAAAAATCATTTTAAGTTAGAGCTTTGTAATTATTTCGCTGTTAATATACTTCTTAATTATATTTAAGAGACTTCTCCTCTTCAACAATGACTTTGATAAAATGCATATTTCGTGATGTGCAAATGACTCGAGATATCTGTTAGGTCCATCAATGACCATCTAACATCTATTCAACACCAAAAAATACAGTGGCAATTTGTTGTGGACAAGGGACAGCTGGACATAGAAGGGGCCCCGTTACCTTCAGGAGCCGAGGGCCACATCAAACCGAAATCTGGCCCTGGGAGCCCAGAAGCATGTGGCGATGCCAATGAAATGTGTTTTGCCCCTTCCAGAACTCCTCAGGAGCCCAGAACTCAGTTGCAGCGCAGAGCCTCTCATGGAAAACGGCAAGAGGAAGGTGACCCTGGAATGGGAGGTAGGTAAAAGGGGCTGGCCACTTCTGACCTCTGGTTCCCTGACCTCTTCCTCTTTTCCGGGCTAAACGTCCCCAGCTCCTTCGACCGTTCCTCATCCGGCTTGGATTCCAGACCCTTGAATCTCACATTCGCCCTCCTCTGCCCACCTTACAGCTTCTCAGCATCCTTCTTAAATTGTGGTACCCAGAAATGGACGCAGGATTCCAGGTGGGGTCTGGCGGTTGGAGGATGGATGGCGGCTAACAGATGGAGGTTGAATCCTGACAAGACAAGTCCTGTTTTTGGGGGGACAGGGTGGGACTCCCTGGTCCTGAATGGGGGCAACTGTACTCTTTGGGTTCAGTCAGTCAACCGGCTACAAATCCGTCGTTCAACTCACATTTTGCTAGCTTCTCTGCAAGAATTGCACGGGGGAATTTCAAGATATTCTACTCCCACAGCATTCCCCAGATCCGCCAAGCTTGTAACTCCATCAGAAAAGAGACTGCTGAGATTGTCTACATGGACTGGGAGCAAGAGCCAATCTCATGACAGCAGCAAGGATGAAAAGCATCAAATATCCTTTATTAGACATAGCAAACCACACATGATCAAACCGACACCGTATACAAATGGTGCAAAATACGAGCTCAGCATAACAAGGTTTGTCCCAGTCAGATCTTTAACTCCAGAGGAAATCAGTTTGCATAAATAATACAACACAACACAACCACATCACCGATCAATTAAGAACCACTCAATCTCTTTATAATGGCCCAGTCTTTCTACATGGACAGAACTAAAAAATCCAGCCACTATTCAAGTAATTTGATCGTTCCTGTCCGAAAGCAGCTCCTGAAACATTGGTAGCGTAGAATTCAGCCTACTGAGTGGTAAGGCCTCTAATAATTGTCTTCTGGCATAAATGCCAAAATTGCAAGAAAATAAAATACGCTCAGGTTCCTGTTTACTACGTTTGCAGAGACGCTCTGGTTCTGGGAGAGCGAAATATCTTCCTCTCACTATCAGTGAGGGAAACATGTTAAATCTGGCTAACATAAGCAGCTTGTTTTTCATCCCGCGTTTCCGCCCCGCCCCGCAGGGACGTTGTGGCAAAATATCTGGCCCATAACCCTGACTTTCCTCTGTTGCAGAAGCCCAGCCGGGAACAAGGGGAGGTGAGCTACGACTTGACGTTTGCCCTGCTTCCCTGCTTCTGCCTGGACGAACCGGAGACCATATTTGGGAAGATAAACGTGACTTCCTTCCAAACCTTTCTGTCGGGGGCCGAGTACAACATCTCCCTGCAAGCCGCCAATGCGGCCAGCCAGTCCCCGGCCGCCTTTTGCAGGCTCCCGGCGGAGCAAGACGCAGGTTTGTCCCTGAAAACCAGAGGGCTACTGTCTGCGGCACGCGAGGAGAAAGGAACAGGGAGGGATGAAGAAGAAAGCAAACCCCACAGCAAACCCTAGAGGGGAACTGGAGGTGCCAATCGCTCTTTGGAAAGCTGGCGCCACCGATTCCAGTCCATCAGTTTTGAATAAATGTGCAATTAATTAATCGCCCCTTATCGACACCATTGTCTTGCTTTTATTATTAGTAATTTTTATTAGTAATAATAATAATCGTTTATTATTTATACCCCACCCATCTGGCCAGGCTTCCCCAGCCACTCTGGGCGGCTTCCAACCCAATATTAAAATACAGTAATACATCAAGCATTAAAAGCTTCCCTAAACAGGGCAGCCTTCAGATGTCTTCTAAAAGTTTCTAATTAGGTTTTTAACAAGTTTACTTTACATGCAATATATTGTTCACTTATATGTTTTTGGATTTCCCACCTCTCTCGCACTGATGTTTTTTGTCGTTTTCCTTAATTGCTGCATGTTCCTTGTTCCGTAACTCCATCCTAACATCATTTCTGTTTTCCCCCCACTGCTCGTATCTCAGCTCGTCATTATCTTCATTGCAAACAATAATTCTGAATAATTTTTTTTTAATAGGGTAGGGGGGCTGGAGGTGGGTTTACTGAACAGGCAGCGACCCCGGAAAAATTGGGAACTTCTGATTTTGTGTCTCCTGTTTTGTGCGGGTCGTTGTTGTCGCTTAACGATTCGTAATATAATTCTTATCCGGAATTAAACCATTTCCCCCAGGGAACCTTTAAGGCAACGCCTGCTAAAATTAAGGGATCGCTGCTAGAACTTGCGCGGCGATTGAATCAGACAGCTGTCAGTCTTCGCTTCACGGCGGACGGAATTGCAGAGGCAAAAGCTTCGCCCGGCAAAACGGGGATTGCGGGTGATTGGCAGCCGACTCCGCCCGTGTTCCCAAACGTCCCAAATGCCAGGGTTGCGGGAGGTCAGGATCTGACCCATGGCCACCCACCGCCGTCACCCCTAACCATTGGCATGACTCGGGGGCATTCTGGCCAGCCGCAGCGAGAGCCGGTTCTGACAGAGCCTCCAGCTGCAGGAGCAGTCTACCACAATTCCTAGTTTTCTATCGGTTATTCGGCCCCTGTGAGGTTGCTGGTCTGACCCAGTTGCCTGCCGGCCTCTTCTTAATTTCTTACATCTTTACTGTTTTGCTTTCCTATTCTGGAAGCCAGACCCAGAGGGGAGAACCGCCTCCCGTCATCTGGTTCCTCTGCCTGTTTCTGACCCCATCTCAAGACTCCATCCTCTCCCCCATCTCTTTTAAATCAGAACCAGTGAAGGCGGTGAAGGTCTGGTGTGAGTGTCTGGAGGCAGTTGGGTGGCAATATAATGGATTGAGGTTGAATCCTGACAAGACAGAAGGACTGTTTTGGGGGACAGGGGGCGGGCAGGTGTGGGGGACTCCCTGGTCCTGAATGGGGCAGCTGTGCCCCCCGAAGGACCAGGTGCGCAGCCTGGGAGTCATTTTGGACTCACCGCTGTCCATGGAGGTGCAGGTCAATTCTGTGTCCAGGGCAGCTCCATCTGGGACGCAGGATGAGACCCTCCCTGCCCGCAGACTGTCTGGCCAGAGTGGTGCCTGCTCTGGTTATCTCCCACTTGGACTACTGCCATGCGGTCTCCGTGGGGCTCCCTTGGAAGGTGACCCCGAAACTGCAACTAATCCAGAATGCGGCAGCCAGACTGGGGACTGGGAGTGGAGACCACATAACACCAGTCCTGAAAAACCTACATTGGCTCCCAGGACATTTCCAAGCACAATTCAAAGTGTTGGTGCAGACCCTGAAAGCCCTAAATGGCCCAGTAGACCTGAAGGAGTGTCTCCATCCCGGACACCGGGGTCCCTCTCCCGAGGGTCTTCTGGCGGTTCCCTCCCTGCGAGGTTACAGGGAACCAGGCAGAGGGCCTTCTTGGTGGTGGCTCCCGCCCTGTGGAAAACCTTCTGTCAGATGCCAAAGAAATAAACAACTACCTGACTTTTAGAAGAGATCTGAAGGCAGCCCTGTTTAGGGAAGTTTTCAATGTTTGATGTTTTATCGTGTTTTTAAGGTTCTTTTTGGAGACGCCCAGAGTGGCTGGGGAAACCCAGCCAGATGGGTGGGGTATAATTATTATTATTATTATTAATATTAATCTTATTATTCTGACCCCAGTAGGTCCCACCTTCCAGGAGGTCATCCAGTCCGGCAAGAACTTCTCAGTGACTTGGGGGACGAAGCACGAGGTCATCTGCTTCGAAAAGGACCCAGGAAGGTCCTGCGAGGACGGCGACAACCAAGAGGTCAACGAGACCAGTTGGTCAGGCAGGTTCTCTTCCATTGGTCTCTTATTTGTGTTTCTTTGGAAAAATAAGAACAGATAAACCACCGCACAAAGTCTCAAAACCACAAATGGTTTTCATCCGATGTAAAAATCGATCTGAATGACGCTACAGGGGGAGTTGGGTGGATGAGAAAAGAAGGGGAAAGGGGCTAGGTACGCCTTCCTTTTTCTTTAATGGAGTTACTGCTCCATGCTTAGCAGGCTGGTTGTTTAGCAGAATCAATATCCTTTTTCAAAACCCTGTCAGCTATTTATACAAAATATAAAAGAAACTGTTGAAATGATTGCTGAAAAGGCAGGAGTTCAGAACGAGCAGAAATCTGAACTGCTGCTTCTTTTTATTTTTTAAAAGAATATATACATGCAACAAAAAACAATTCAAAATGCAAATATTGAGATCACTCTGAACCTTCCGACTCCCCCCCCCCATCCTTTCCATGGATCCTAAATGATAATATTTACAACCGCATATCAATACTTTATTCTAAATTATCCGTCACTTTACAAGTGTGGTTCAAATCCTGCTAACGTTTCAACCTGCGGTCTCGTAGATAAATTAATAAACTTTTCCCGTTCCCGCTTAATGTTCTCTTCTTCTTGATTTCTGAGCTTACCGGTTAATTTTGACACGGAAAGCTGAACTTCTGAGCAGCCGTTAATAGCCATGCTCAGATTAAAACGCATGTCCGTTTCGCATGTCTGGACAGGTGTGTCTAAATGAATTTTTTTTAAGGGGTTCAAGCCTAAAATAATACAGTATGAAAGTCCAGCCAGCCCCGGTTTTTCTTTTGCAAAGCTGTTTTGCAAAGAGCCAGAATAAATGTGTTTCATAAGATGAGCCCGACTCCATCAGAAGATGTCAGCGTCACGGAGAAATTGAGGGGAACTGATTCCCAGGAAACTCTGCAAAGGGAGTGCAGTGACCCTGCTGATTCTGCTAAATGGAGTATTATGGGATGCTGCTCATCGCTAGACCAGGCAGCTGTGGGGATTATCAGAGTGCCATTCTTGGGCTCTGATTCTGCAGGTCTGACCCCCCTAAAATGGGAGCATTTGGGGATATTATTATTATTCTTACCGTGGTGCCTTGGTTCTCAAACTTAATCCATTCCAAAACCAAAGCGTTCCAAAACCAAGGCGCGCTGCTTTCCCATCGCAAGTCATGCAAAACGGGTTAATCCCTTCCAGACTTTTAAAAACAGCCATCGAACGTGAATTTTACTATCCAGCGAGACCATCGATCCACAAAACAAAAGCAACCACCAATGCACTGTAGTATAAAATAAATAAGGCAGGATTGTAGAGGATGAAAATTAAAATGAATGTTTTTTTCTTCACTGCGCTGATGATGGTCATTGTTTGGATGGGGGGCTTTCATCCATTTCCTCAGTTACACAAGGTTTCAGGCCCTTCAGATATTCTCCGAATCCCTGACTCTGCCCTCATTTTTCAGGGGTCCTGGAGCCAGATGTTTGCACCCGCTTGGCGGTCCACGGATGGGACCCGGACGAAAATGACTGGTCGACACTGGGCCTCGTGCGCCTCTTCCACAGGAGCGGTGCGTCTATGGGCGATCGAAGTCTGTGTTTATAGGCAATTTGTTCCTTCCCCTCACCCTCCAAAATGCTTTGTTGTTGTTGAGTCGTTTAGTGGTGTCCGCCTCTTCGTGACCCCCTGGACCAGAGCAGGCCAGGCCCTCCTGTCTTCCACTGCCTCCTGCAGTTTGGTCAAACTCATGCTGGTAGCTTCGAGAACACTGTCCCACCATCTCGTCCTCTGTCGTCCCCTTCTCCTTGTGCCCTCCATCTTTCCCAACATCAGGGTCTTTTCCAGGGGGTCTTCTCTTCTCCTGAGGTGGCCAAAGTCTTGGAGCCTCAGCTTCAGGATCTGTCCTTCCAGTGAGCACTCAGGGCTGATTTCCTTCAGAATGGAGAGGTTGGATCTTCTTGCAGTCCATGGGACTCTCAAGAGTCTCCTCCAGCACCAGAATTCAAAAGCATCCATTCTTCGGCCATCAGCCTTCTTGATGGTCCAGCTCTCACTTCCATACATCACTTTACTGATGTATGGCCAAATACATCATACATTTACCAAATACATTTACCAAAATGCTTTACCGATGTTAAAAAATCTCAATCACATGCAGTCTGCAGTCCGCTGGCAGTAGGAGTACAATATGGGCATGTCTTTAAGTTAACACCTTACATTAAAAACCTGAAAGTACCAAACGATCGAAGGCTTCTCAGCAAAGCCAGACTAAATGTCTTTCCTTCTGCAGTGTTGAGAGGAGTTCCCTACCAGGACAGACTTTGCCCATGTGCTCAAGACATCGATTCCATAAAACATATTTTGTTTCATTGTGCGAATGATGAGCAAGCCAGGGCTGAACTGATATTACCCTTGCTGGTACCTTTTCCAGGAAAATCAGAGGCTCACTATGTCAGGTTCCTATTGGAAGACCGGACAAACGCTAGAACATTGGCAGTGGCAAAGTTTTTATCGGTGGTTGCAAGAACCAATGAGCCCTATATTCTGAGCAAAATGCTTGTTTAATCTGGAGGTAGGCTGTCTGAATTGTGTATTGCTTTGTTACGATTTGTTGGGTCTCTGGAACATAATAAAGGTTGATGTTGATGATGTTAAAAAGATATGACAGACCAATGTATATACAATCAAAACAGAAATACAAAAAGAAAACCACGTCATCCGTTCTTCTTAATTTCCCAGCGACTTCCTGCCACGCAATCCTGTATATACTGCTTGTTTTATTTGGCGCATTCTCTTTGCAATCCCCGTTAATATCCCCTCTTATAATTCCCCGTCGTATCACAGCAGTCCTGCAAGTCCTGCCCGCCCACTTTATGTCGGTACAATAACCTTTTCAACATTTTCTTATACGTATCCCGTTTTCGAAGAAATGTTTGTTCGGTTCCCAACTTGCTTGTCCCAACGTTCATTCCCAACTTGCTTGTCGGTTTTTTTCCGCCAGCTTTGCGAACTCCAACAATTTGTTCCTGTGTTTGTGAGATTGTATAAGTCTCTGACACAATCGTAGAAGGGGATCCCCATGATATTTCCCCCGATTCATCAGAATCGGTCTTTTGGCCGTGGTCAGGGCGCGGAGAGCCCACAGGGAATTATTGTATTTTAATATCTTGTTAAATGACAAACCTAGACAGCATCTTAAAAAGCAGAGACATCACCTTGCCAACAAAGGTCCGTATAGTTAAAGCTCTGGTTTTCCTAGTATTGATGTATGGAAGTGAGAGCTGGACCATCAAGAAGGCTGATCGCCAAAGAATGGATGCTTTTGAATTCTGGTGCTGGAGGAGACTCTTGAGAGTCCCATGGACTGCAAGAAGATCCAACCTCTCCATTCGGAAGGAAATCAGCCCTGAGTGCTCACTGGAAGGACAGATCCTGAAGCTGAGGCTCCAAGACTTTGGCCACCTCATGAGAAGAGAAGATTCCCTGGAAAAGACCCTGATGTTGGGAAAGATGGAGGGCACAAGGAGAAGGGGACGACAGAGGACGAGATGGTGGGACAGTGTTCTCGAAGCTACCAGCATGAGGGAGGCAGTGGAAGACAGGAGGGCCTGGCGTGCTCTGGCCAAGGGGGTCACGAAGAGGCGGACGCGACCAAAGGACTAAACGACAACAACAACAACAAATATTTTGTTGGAAGCTGGGATCCTGCCCTCTTTATCCCACCCTCCCCTGAGTCCCTCTTCCCTCTTCCCCTCTCTTTTAGAGCCTTCCGAAGACCCCGTGCGCCCAGATGTGGCCATGCCAACGCCCACCTCTGCCGACATCCGCTGGCACCCCCCTGCCCTCCTCGCCGGCTGCCCCGGCGCGTTCCAGAAATACGTCCTCTGCTGGCACGACGAGCAAGGCGAGGAGATAGCCAGTGAGTTTGGTTGCGGCGGGAGACCCGGGTGCGAAATGCGCCTGGAGCACTGCTGAGCCGCCGAGCCGCGAGATGGGGGGTGCTCAAAGGGGGTGGCAAAGGTGGCAGGTTAAGAGGCAAGGGGGTGCCATCTGTCATGGGTACTTCGATTCCTGCCTTGCAGCGGGTTGGGCTGGATGACCCCATGAGGTCCCTTCCGACTCTCCAGTGTGTAAACCGGACTTTGGATCAAGTTCACCTGTTTGGTCGCACCGATTAAACCAAACTGTTTTAACTGGGGTTGTTTTTCTTTTTGTTGTTAAGTAATTTTTATTACTTCCCAATTACAAATATCCAATATGCGCCATATTATATTAGCCAATTCAAATACATAGCCAATTCTAAATTTTGTCCCGTGCTTCCTTTTAATTCAGCCTCCAGACTGTTGCAGAAAACCAAATACATTCTCGATAGAATCCCTTATAATGCAGCTACAATAATTAACTTTAATTCGCATTAAGACATATAATAATTTGTAAATTCGCAAGTGAAGTTCTCCGATCTTCTCTCTGGGTGAGGCTTTGATTTCTGTCAATTGCTCCTTTAATTCTTTATCAAATACAGGGGTCCCTTGGTTCTCAAATGCCTTGGTATTCAAACAACTTGGAACCCAAACACTGCAAACCCGGAAGCAAGTGTTCCGGTTTGCGACCTATTTTCGGAAGCCAAACATGCTCCGTTTTAAGTGTTACGCTGAGGTCTGTTTTTGCTATTTATTTTGCTGTTTTTGCGGCTCCTTTTTCCAACCGATATTAGTATTTTTCGTATATCATAACCTTCGTTTTTGGTTGAATCCCTTTTCAGTTTATTGTACTGTTGACTTCCTCTTCCCACTTTTTATATTAACCATTATTTTCATTTTTCCGCCCGTAGCTTACGAGGTCAGCGCCTCCGAGACTCGCTTCACCATCTCAGACCTGCAGCCCAATACCACTTACCGGGTCGGAGTCGAGGTTTTGACCGCCGGGAGCGACGGCCGCTGCCGAAACCTTGTCGCCTTTCGAACCCGCCCCGCAGGTCTCTGCAACCCCCCTGTGAAATGTCTCCTCTTTGGGTGCCGGTGATAGACTGTCCTCTTCTTCCTCCTCCTCCTTCCTGCTCTTCCTCCCATAACCCTCATCTCAAGGCCAAGGGTTCAAGCCAAAGGGGGTTGGGCTAGATGACCGCATGGGGTCCCTTCCTAGAATTTGGTGTTTTTTAAGAATTCCTCCTCTGTCTCCCTACCAGATCCCAAGAAGACGACTCTGACGCTTAGCTTCCTCCTTCTGGGTCTCGTCGGAGGGGCCTTGGTTGCCGCCAGCGCCGTCCACATTTGCAAAAAGAGGTGGGGGTGCAGGAAAAGCTTGGAAAATATATTGGGGGGCTTTCCTGGCAAGATGGACGCCGCATGCATTTCCCCCCAGTTTCCAAATCTCCCCAAATCAGGGGTGCTTAAAAGCTGCGCCGCAATTTCAAAAAATAGTATTTTAGTTCCGCACATGAAATCTAGCTTTGCTTGGTAATCTGTAGTTCTTTTTTGCTTAAAAAAATAATGTTTAGGGGTCCTCTCATTTTGAAAAATCACCGTTTTATAGTTCAAATTGGGGGGGAAATAAATACAGCACATGGACAAAAAGGCAAAGATTGGCAAAATGTTTAGGGATGTGAGCGAAATTGCTCCGAAATCAGGGGGGAAAACCAACGTTGCGGTGATGTTAATATTTGCCGTTCTTATTATTCAGCCTTTGCAGAAATCAAAATCCTGGGTTGTTTTTCCCCTGCGGCGGTTTCTGTGCTTCTTTGCCTGGCAAGAGAAATCACAAGCCCCCGAAATAAAAGCAGATTTGAATCCCTTACACACCCCAAAACATATTTCTAAGACGCCTCGCTGAAGGAATTTGCAAAAAAATAATAATCTCGTCCCCTAAAACCACACCTGTTCCTAAGCCCTGGGGGGTGGCACCACCTCTGCATATAGGCAAACCGGCCTGTTTCAACTTTGCTGTTAACCTGCGGAACTCCCTGCCACAAGGGGCCGCCAACCTCGAATAGCTTCGGAAAAGGACCGGGCCAATTCATGGAGGAGGAAAGGGCTAAGGATGACTATTATAGCCAGGATCCTGGCTGTGTGTTCTCCTCCTGCGTCGGAGGCAGTAAACACGTTCGAATCCTAGTCGCCGGAAAACGGAGAGAGTCGCTCCTGTGTTCGAATCCCGCATGCCGCTTTCCCGAAACACTTTTTCCTAAAAACGGGTCCCCTTTGGTTTTTCTTACATCCTGATGGAGCCTCCAGCTCCAGGCACAGTCTATCTGGACGCAGAGCTCCAGAAAAACCTCTTTCCTCCTTCTTCCCTCTCCTGCCACAGGGTGAAGGAAGTTCTGTGCCCGCCCTTGCCAGACCCGGCCGACACGGAAGCCGTCAAGATCCTCGCCGGATCCTCACCGGGGCAGGTGAGTCTCTGCGAAATGGGAGCAATCGGTTGTCACTCTGGGTTCAAACTGCATCTCTGGAATGGGGAGGAGAGCTCTTGATGGCTGAGGCTCTCTCTCTCTGCCCTCTGGGGTGAGACGCCCGCCTGGGTCAGGAGAGGGGACACGGGTGCGAGACACAGCTGTGGGCAGCGGGAGGGGGGCATGGGGGTGCGATCGCCCCGGGTGTCATGCCTAGGAGGGGTGACAAAATCCCCCCGGGCGGATTGGCATGGCGGCACTAGCAAACCCGGGTGTATTTTCACGATTGGCACAATTGTCATCGTGAAAATCTGCCCACTGGTCGGGCAAATCTGCCCAGCGATCAGCCTGGCGCCCCCCACTGGCAGACAGTTTTTGCACCCCCTCTGTGGGCGATACTTGCATCCCTGGCGCGCGGTTTTATGTGACTGGCGCGGTCGCTGTCGTGAAAATCTGCCCGCCGATCGCAAAATTTGCATGATCACCGCCGGATTTGCACTCGCGGCCGAAAAAGAAAATCTCAGTAACTCTGGTCAACGTTCCCGAAAATTGCAATGTGTGTGTGGTGTGTGACAAAAATAAATTCGCACCTGGTACCCCTTGACCTCGCTACGCCTCTGGGCAGTGGTGCAATTTACGCCCGGCTCACCCCGAACCCCAATCTTCTTCTCCCCAGGTGCAAACACGGCAGGGCTTCGTGCAGCCCCTGGAGTCCAGCAGCCCCACGGAACCCCTCGTTCTCGAACCCAGGTCTCCGTCCAAAGAGGACCCGGCTGCTGGCACCGCACCAGACTTTCCGGCCCTGGCCAACCCCGCCGAAGAGACCCTCTTGCCCAAGGAGGACCAGCCGGGCTCGGGGGACCCCCTGCCCTCCGAGTACAAGAGTCAGGGGTTCCTGAGCCCCATGGAGGACGAGCGGCAAGGCAGGGGGGCTGGACGTCTGCAATGAGGCGGGCGCCGCCGGCCGCTCGCTGGCACCCCCGGAATGGTGCGGTCAGTGCCGCCAGGGGGCAAGATGGCATTAGGGGGGCAGAGGGAAGGGGCTGTTCTTCGCCGGTTCTCATGCCCCCCATGTCCAGGGGGGCAGGAAACGAGGGAAGCGCTTTGGGGAAGGTTTGACCAAGCGGGAAAGGAAGAGGCCGAGGCAAAGTGGTCGGAATCGAGGATTTTGAGTCTGTTGGAAATGTAAAGAGAAAGAGGGAACATTTTCTCACATGTGGTGGGAATGTAAAAAAAGGTGAAATGCTTCTGGGAGATGATATATAATGAGATGAAAAAAATGTTGAAATATACATTTATAAAGAAGCCAGAAGCATTTTTATTGGGCATTGTGGGGAGTGATATAAATCGAAAGGAATGTAAGCTCTTTTTATATGCAATAACAGCAGCAAGAATATTATTGGCCCAAAAATGGAAGCAAGAAGAATTACCGACGATTGAAGAATGGAGGGTGACTAACAGGAATTTGTGAAGATCAGACGACGTTTGTAGGGTTGCAAGAAGTTCTGTGAGGAGTATTATTGAAAGTATTTCAAAAATGGAGAAGGGGAAGGATGATTTGTTAAGAGATGTAAAGGCAATATAAAGCTAAGAAATGCACAAGAAGTGGTTAAAGCGGTGGATCATCAGAGGTGCTGATGGAAGTCTAAAAAGATTGTATAAGTGATAAGTTTTGTGGTACATTTTGTAATTTATATGTTAAAATCAATAAAAATTAATAAAAATCAATTAAAACTTATTAGGATTTTGACCCGGTTCTGCTGTCATGGGAAAATGCCCTCCGGTCCGTTGCCAGAGGCAGTGGTGGCATAGCGGTTAGAGCGCCGTGTCCTGGGTTCGAATCCTCGCTCTGGCACAGAACTCGGCCCTTTATCCAGAACCGCGAGGACTGGGACCTTGTGTTCTTTTTCAGGGCGGCAAGAGGGTGCATCGAAGCAGCGCGGCGGAGCGGTTAGCGCGTCAGGCTAGGGCCCGGGTTCAAATCTTGCAGTGTGAGCTCAGGGACAGGTCGGCGTCTCTCTCGGCTTAACTTGGCAGGGTTGTTTTTTGGGGGGTCGAAGGAGGAAGGCGGGGAGAAGCCTGCCTGCCAACTTTTGGAGGAAAAGGTAGAATTGAGACACGTTCCTACCTCTGAGACCCCTCTACCCTCTTCATAGCTCTGTGGCCCCTGTACCCCTTTCCTGCCTCTGAGACCCCTCTACCCTCTTCATAGCTCTGTGGCCCCTCTATCCCTTTCCTGCCTCTGAGACCCCTCTACCCTCTTCATAGCTCTGTGGCCCCTCTACCCCTTTCCTACCCCTGAGACCCCTCTACCCTCTTCATAGCTCTGTGGCCCCTCTACCCCTTTCCTGCCTCTGAGGCCCCTCTACCCTCTTCATAGCTCTGTGGCCCCTCTACCCCTTTCCTGCCTCTGAGACCCCTCTACCCTCTTCATAGCTCTGTGGCCCCTCTATCCCTTTCCTGCCTCTGAGACCCCTCTACCCTCTTCATAGCTCTGTGGCCCCTTGTCAGGGGTTTAGGTGCAGAGGCACGGGCAAGGGAGGAAACAGAGAGCGAAGGGGAGGAGACAGAGGAAAGGATGAGTGATGACGACGACCCGAGATCTCCCAGTCTTTCCAGTGAATCAGAGGATTCACAGAAAGGAGCACCAGTGGCCAGGGCAAGGGGGGCGTCTAGGGAGGCACCCCAGGAAGATAGAGCCAGAGGAGACTCAGGGGGGAGCAGCTGGAAATCGGGACCAGCGTCACCGCCAGGAAGCAGGGAAGAGGAAAGGAGCCAGGAGGGAAGCGCTGGCAGCTCACCACAGGAGGGAGGGCAGGAGTCAGGAGTGGCCACACCTCCATCGGGGAGCGAAGAAACGGTTAAGAGGAAAGTGGAAGGTTGGGCGCGCGCGCCAAGTTCAAATGCAGAGGAAGGCGGCGCAGTGAGCAGCCCCGAAAGGGAACCGGGTCCTAAAGCCCGGCGCAAGGAGGCAGAAGGGTCTGGGTCAGCGTCAGAAGAATCCCGGAAGGAAGAAGCCCCGGGGGGTAGAGGGACCCAGAGGAGGACAGTCAGGAGGAAAAGGTAGAGCAAGGCTAGGATATTAAGTTGGTGCGCACGGGGCGGAGACTCAGACGGAGCCTCGCCGATCTAGCTAGTAGACGTAGAGTTGCAGACAGCAGCGTGAGAATGGAAACTGTAATTCAATAAAGACTTTTACTTAATGACCGCTGGCTAGCGTGATCCTCTGTGAGCTAGGATCTTGAAGCAGCTCTGACAGTAGGCTCCGTCTCTACATTGTGGGCATCTGCAGCCTCGAGGAGAGGAGAGAAACAGGCGCCCACTAGCGAGCTCACGAACGGCAGGAGACATGACGGCTGAGCAGCAGATAGAGGACCTCAGAAAAGCAGTGGCACAACTGAACGCCGAGGTTCTCGCATCCAGGAAGAGAGAGGACGAGGCAGCTGCCGCCTGCAGGGATCTCCAGGTCAGGTTAGACGTACTGGCAAAGCAACCACCCCGGCAGGAGGGAATTGGGTTGGCGAGACGGACAGGCGGGCTGCTCTCTCACTTCGATGGGAACCTGCAACAGTATCCCAACTTTAGAGCCGACGTACTGTGCGCACTGCAACTGTTGCATAAAGACTTTAGAGATGAACAGGAGAGAGTGGGGTTCATCATGTCCCATCTGCATGGGGAGGCGAAAGCATGGTTGCGCAATTTATGGAGAGATAACGATCCGGCGCTCCAGAATGCGGATGCCTTTATTAAAGCGATGGATGGGTGTTTCTTATCAAGTATTGACATTGATCTTGCACGGAAGGAGGTGCATGGGCTGAGACAAGGGAGGGCCAGCGTCAGACAGTATCATGCACGCTTTTTCGCCTTGGTCAGCGCCCTGGAATGGGACAGAGATTCGGCTCCTGTAAGAGACCTCTTTTGGGAGGGACTGCACAACTCGATTAAAGATGAGATAGCGAGGGGGGAGAGACCCCGAACCACCCAGGAGGTCGTTCAGAGGGCACTGGCCGTGGGGGTGAGGCTGGAAGGACGTCCGTGGAGCAAGGACGAAGGACGTGGAGGGCGCGAACCAGCCGGGGGCCCCTCCTTCTTTCCCAGAGAAGCAGCGCGAACGCAATCCACGCCTCCGCCAGGAGGAGGAGCCGAACCTATGGAGGTTGGAGGTGCAAGGGCTCAGTCAGCAACCAGAGCCCTAGCACCGGCAGCAGTGAAGGCGAAGCCTCCTAGAGGGACCAGGAAGTGTTACGTCTGTGAGCAGCCAGGGCATATGGCGAAAGAGTGTCCCCAGAGGCCCCACAAGCTTACTGCAGCCTCAGCAATGGTGACTGCAGCAACGCAGCAGGGAGGACCACAGCAGGGAAACGACAATGTCTGGCTGGAGGAAGAGGCACTGGGGCCCAGCCAGACGTGTTAGTGACGCAGTCCCCAGAAATTTTACAGCCAGTGAACCCCCTCCCGCCCAAACCAGTAGTGAGGCTCACAGCATCTCTCCAGCTGCCCAATGGAATCACCATGGACGTGCCAATCACCATCGACTCCGGCAGCAACGCGGACTTTATAGGGCAGGAATTTGTCGACAGGCACGCTGTGCAGTTGCTGCCGGCCACACTGCCCCTGCAGGTTGTCACGGTGGATGGCAGGGAGCTGCTAGGGGGGCAAGTGGTGAAGCAGACGCCACCAATGGTGATGCGACTTGGGAATCACAGGGAAGTCATCAGCTTCAACGTCACTCAACTGTCTGACACGCCCCAAAAAAGACTCGTAGTGGATTACAGGATTTTGAACAGTGTGACCAAGCCGTCGGACTTCCCCATGCCCCGCATCGACGACCTCCTGGCGAAGGTACGGAAAGGAAAGGTGTTCACCAAGTTGGACCTGCGGGGGGCGTACAACCTCATTCGCATGCGGGAAGGTGATGAGTGGAAGACAGCCATGTTCACGCCACTGGGTACCTACGAATACAGAGTTATGCCTTTTGGACTACAAAATGGCGCTCACGTTTTTCAAGCATTTATGCATCACGTGTTGGCGGGACTTCTCTACAAGACGTGCGTCTGTTTCTTGGATGACATCCTGATCTTTTCGGAGTCGCAGCAAGAACATGACAAGCACGTCAAGGAAGTGCTGGGCAGGCTACAGCAACACAGGCTCTACGCCAAGCTGGAGAAGTGCCAATTTGACGTGCCGGAGGTGGATTTTCTGGGCTACAAGCTGTCTGCCAAAGGGCTCGCCATGGACAGCGCCAAGGTTCGAGCAGTGTTGGATTGGAAAAGCCCACGCAACCGAAAGGAGGTCCAACGGTTTGTCGGCTTTGCGAACTTCTATCGCAAGTTTATCAAGGGCTTCGCGATGCAGACGGCGGCCATCACGGACACCCTTAGCTCCAAGAAGAAGAAGTTCATCTGGACAGAGCAGGCGGAGCAGTCCTTTCAGGCCCTCAAGCGTCTCTTCGCGTCGGAAGAGCAGCTGCTTCATGTCAACCCCAGCATGCCGATGAGGGTGGAGACAGACGCTTCGGACAGAGCAGTGGGGGCGGTCCTGCTGCAGAAGGACCCGCAGGGCGTGTGGCGGCCGGGAGCGTTTTACTCCAGGAAGCTCAGCAAGTCCGAGCAGAACTACACCATATGGGACAGGGAGTTGCTGGCCATTCATGCAGCGTTCAAGGCGTGGAGGCACTTTCTGATCGGCGCCAAGCACACGGTGCAGGTTTGCACGGACCACAAGAATCTGGAACACTGGCGCACGGCACAGTTCCTGAACCAGAGGCAGATACGTTGGGCTGAGTTCTTTGCGGACTTCGACTTCCGAATAGAGTATGTCCCGGGGGACACCAACATCATGGCAGACGCTCTCTCCCGCAAGCCACAGTATCTGGAGGACGCAACACCAGCGGCCGCCATGCACATCTTTGCACCGACAGTGTGGGCGTGCGCCGCGGCGACCGTGGACCTAGAGGCGGTGCGGCGAGCGTTGCAGGGGGACTCTTTCGCACAAACGAAGATGGCAGAGGTGCGAGGGGGCAAGGCAGCGGCCGACGGTTTCCAGCTACGAGATGGCTTGCTCATCCGTAAAGGGGCCATCTACGTGCCGGGTGACGAACTTCGAGCCAAGGTGCTACAGCAGCTGCACGACGCACCCACGGCCGGGCACTTTGGCAAGGAGAAGACGGTGGAATTAGTAGCCAGGGATTTCTGGTGGCCTGGAATGAGAGGGGAGGTCGCAGACTACGTAGCGAGGTGTGACACCTGCCAGAGGGCAAAGCCGGTGCACAAACCGCCGGCTGGACTGTTGGAGCCGCTGCAAACTCCGGTCGAACCTTGGGAAAGGGTGGCTCTGGACTTTGTCACGGATCTGCCCAGCTCAAGGGGCAAGACGGCAGTGTTGGTGGTGGTGGACCTGTTCTCCAAGATGGCGCATTTCATTCCGTGTGCTAAGGTGGCCACGGCGGAGCAAACCGCCAAACTGTTCATAGACCACGTGTTCAAGGTTCACGGTCTGCCACGGTCTATTCTGTCCGACCGCGGGCGGCAGTTCATCTCGAACTTCTGGCAGAAACTGATGGGCTTCCTAAACGTCAAGATCAATCTGGCGTCGGCGAGACACCCGCAGACCAACGGGCAAGCGGAGCGAGCCAATGCCATCATGCAGCAGTACCTGAGATGTTATGCAAACCAACAGCCTGCGACGTGGGTGGATTACCTGCCGCTTGCAGAGTTTGCCTACAACAACACGAAGCACGTATCCACGGGCGTCACGCCGTTCTTCGCCAACAACGGGCGGCACCCTAGAACCTTTCCGGGACTGGAATGCAGGGGAGAAGGGGAGCCGCAGTCAGCAGATGCGTTCGCGTCGGAGCTGCAGGAAGTCCACGATCAGCTGCGGCGCCACCTGGAGCTGGCTAAACACGCATACAAGGTACAAGCGGACAAACACAGGAGGGTTGGCGAAGAGCTCCACGTGGGAGACTGGGTCTGGTTAGCAGCCCACGCAGTGCCGGCCAGGTCGTTGGCCAAGAAGAAACTAGGGCATAAACAACTGGGGCCCTACCAAGTCGAAGAGCAGGTCAACCCGGTGGCTTTCAGGCTGGCGCTTCCGGAGGGTTCCAGAATGCATCCGGTGTTCCACAGATCGGTGCTCACTCCCTACAAGGCACCGCACAGGTTCCAGGAACCCGGAACGGCGCCGAGTCCGCTCAGAGAAGGAACGGGGCACGCGGGAGTGGCACAGGAGGAGCGCATCAACGAAGTCACGGAGATTTTGGACTCCAGATGGGGGGAAGAGGGAGTAGAATACTTTCTCGCCAGGGAGGGCACCCCGGCCAGTGCGAACAGCTGGGTGCCGGGCTACGCTTTAGACGAACCTCTGCTCAAAGACGAGTTTCATGCCCTCTTCCCACATAGACCTATGCCAGCAGACTTTTTCGACGACTGGCTTTTCACGCCCACGCTTTCGGACAGCACGTTCAGGGGGTTCGACTCGGACGAGGAACCAACACGAGACGTCCGTTCCCCGGAGGGGTCACCCTCGGGATCTGTCTCAGAACCCTCGTATTGGTGGGACGATAGGCCGGAGGAGCAGTTCCGCAGGAAGTGGCTGGACTGTTCCGGCCGAGCAACGCCGCCTGGAGGAAGTGCGGGAGAGACGGACATGGACATTTTCGGGGACGACCCTGGTTTCGAGCACGGCGGCACAGAGATGGAAGAGGAGGTGACTGTCGTCAACGAGAGCAGAGAGGAAGACCTGGAAGAGTTCCGCTGGAGGCCTGCCACGGGAAGCGACCGATATCCGACGTTCGTCCCTTTGCAACAGCAGCCCCCAGCTCCAGCACCGGAAGGAGGGGAGGGGGGACTGGGGGGCTTCGAGGGGGGGATGGATGTCAGGGGTTTAGGTGCAGAGGCACGGGCAAGGGAGGAAACAGAGAGCGAAGGGGAGGAGACAGAGGAAAGGATGAGTGATGACGACGACCCGAGATCTCCCAGTCTTTCCAGTGAATCAGAGGATTCACAGAAAGGAGCACCAGTGGCCAGGGCAAGGGGGGCGTCTAGGGAGGCACCCCAGGAAGATAGAGCCAGAGGAGACTCAGGGGGGAGCAGCTGGAAATCGGGACCAGCGTCACCGCCAGGAAGCAGGGAAGAGGAAAGGAGCCAGGAGGGAAGCGCTGGCAGCTCACCACAGGAGGGAGGGCAGGAGTCAGGAGTGGCCACACCTCCATCGGGGAGCGAAGAAACGGTTAAGAGGAAAGTGGAAGGTTGGGCGCGCGCGCCAAGTTCAAATGCAGAGGAAGGCGGCGCAGTGAGCAGCCCCGAAAGGGAACCGGGTCCTAAAGCCCGGCGCAAGGAGGCAGAAGGGTCTGGGTCAGCGTCAGAAGAATCCCGGAAGGAAGAAGCCCCGGGGGGTAGAGGGACCCAGAGGAGGACAGTCAGGAGGAAAAGGTAGAGCAAGGCTAGGATATTAAGTTGGTGCGCACGGGGCGGAGACTCAGACGGAGCCTCGCCGATCTAGCTAGTAGACGTAGAGTTGCAGACAGCAGCGTGAGAATGGAAACTGTAATTCAATAAAGACTTTTACTTAATGACCGCTGGCTAGCGTGATCCTCTGTGAGCTAGGATCTTGAAGCAGCTCTGACACCCCTCTATCCCTTTCCTGCCTCTGAGACCCCTCTACCCTCTTCATAGCTCTGTGGCCCCTCTACCCCTTTCCTGCCTCTGAGACCCCTCTACCCTCTTCATAGCTCTGTGGCCCCTCTACCCCTTTCCTACCCCTGAGACCCCTCTACCCTCTTCATAGCTCTGTGGCCCCTCTACCCCTTTCCTGCCTCTGAGACCCCTCTACCCTCTTCATAGCTCTGTGGCCCCTCTACCCCTTTCCTGCCTCTGAGGCCCCTCTACCCTCTTCATAGCTCTGTGGCCCCTCTATCCCTTTCCTGCCCCTGAGACCCCTCTACCCTCTTCATAGCTCTGTGGCCCCTCTATCCCTTTCCTACCCCTGAGACCCCTCTACCCTCTTCATAGCTCTGTGGCCCCTGTACCCCTTTCCTACCCCTGAGACCCCTCTACCCTCTTCATAGCTCTGTGGCCCCTCTACCCCTTTCCTGCCTCTGAGGCCCCTCTACCCTCTTCATAGCTCTGTGGCCCCTCTACCCCTTTCCTGCCTCTGAGACCCCTCTACCCTCTTCATAGCTCTGTGGCCCCTCTATCCCTTTCCTGCCTCTGAGACCCCTCTACCCTCTTCATAGCTCTGTGGCCCCTCTATCCCTTTCCTGCCTCTGAGACCCCTCTACCCTCTTCATAGCTCTGTGGCCCCTCTACCCCTTTCCTGCCTCTGAGACCCCTCTACCCTCTTCATAGCTCTGTGGCCCCTCTACCCCTTTCCTACCCCTGAGACCCCTCTACCCTCTTCATAGCTCTGTGGCCCCTCTATCCCTTTCCTGCCTCTGAGACCCCTCTACCCTCTTCATAGCTCTGTGGCCCCTCTACCCCTTTCCTGCCTCTGAGGCCCCTCTACCCTCTTCATAGCTCTGTGGCCCCTCTATCCCTTTCCTGCCCCTGAGACCCCTCTACCCTCTTCATAGCTCTGTGGCCCCTCTATCCCTTTCCTACCCCTGAGACCCCTTTACCCTCTTCATAGCTCTGTGGCCCCTCTACCCCTTTCCTGCCTCTGAGACCCCTCTACCCTCTTCATAGCTCTGTGGCCCCTGTACCCCTTTCCTACCCCTGAGACCCCTCTACCCTCTTCATAGCTCTGTGGCCCCTCTACCCCTTTCCTGCCTCTGAGACCCCTCTACCCTCTTCATAGCTCTGTGGCCCCTCTACCCCTTTCCTGCCTCTGAGACCCCTCTACCCTCTTCATAGCTCTGTGGCCCCTCTATCCCTTTCCTGCCTCTGAGACCCCTCTACCCTCTTCATAGCTCTGTGGCCCCTCTACCCCGTTCCTACCTCTGAGACCCCTCTACCCTCTTCATAGCTCTGTGGCCCCTGTACCCCTTTCCTACCCCTGAGACCCCTCTACCCTCTTCATAGCTCTGTGGCCCCTCTATCCCTTTCCTGCCTCTGAGACCCCTCTACCCTCTTCATAGCTCTGTGGCCCCTCTATCCCTTTCCTACCCCTGAGACCCCTCTACCCTCTTCATAGCTCTGTGGCCCCTCTACCCCTTTCCTGCCTCTGAGGCCCCTCTACCCTCTTCATAGCTCTGTGGCCCCTCTATCCCTTTCCTGCCTCTGAGACCCCTCTACCCTCTTCATAGCTCTGTGGCCCCTCTACCCCTTTCCTACCCCTGAGACCCCTCTACCCTCTTCATAGCTCTGTGGCCCCTGTACCCCTTTCCTACCCCTGAGACCCCTCTACCCTCTTCATAGCTCTGTGGCCCCTCTATCCCTTTCCTACCCCTGAGACCCCTCTACCCTCTTCATAGCTCTGTGGCCCCTCTACCCCTTTCCTGCCTCTGAGGCCCCTCTACCCTCTTCATAGCTCTGTGGCCCCTCTATCCCTTTCCTGCCTCTGAGACCCCTCTACCCTCTTCATAGCTCTGTGGCCCCTCTATCCCTTTCCTACCCCTGAGACCCCTCTACCCTCTTCATAGCTCTGTGGCCCCTCTACCCCTTTCCTGCCTCTGAGACCCCTCTACCCTCTTCATAGCTCTGTGGCCCCTGTACCCCTTTCCTACCCCTGAGACCCCTCTACCCTCTTCATAGCTCTGTGGCCCCTCTACCCCTTTCCTGCCTCTGAGACCCCTCTACCCTCTTCATAGCTCTGTGGCCCCTCTACCCCTTTCCTGCCTCTGAGACCCCTCTACCCTCTTCATAGCTCTGTGGCCCCTCTACCCCTTTCCTACCCCTGATACCCCTCTACCCTCTTCATAGCTCTGTGGCCCCTCTATCCCTTTCCTGCCTCTGAGACCCCTCTACCCTCTTCATAGCTCTGTGGCCCCTCTACCCCTTTCCTGCCTCTGAGGCCCCTCTACCCTCTTCATAGCTCTGTGGCCCCTCTATCCCTTTCCTGCCCCTGAGACCCCTCTACCCTCTTCATAGCTCTGTGGCCCCTCTATCCCTTTCCTACCCCTGAGACCCCTCTACCCTCTTCATAGCTCTGTGGCCCCTCTACCCCTTTCCTGCCTCTGAGACCCCTCTACCCTCTTCATAGCTCTGTGGCCCCTGTACCCCTTTCCTACCCCTGAGACCCCTCTACCCTCTTCATAGCTCTGTGGCCCCTCTACCCCTTTCCTGCCTCTGAGACCCCTCTACCCTCTTCATAGCTCTGTGGCCCCTCTACCCCTTTCCTGCCTCTGAGACCCCTCTACCCTCTTCATAGCTCTGTGGCCCCTCTATCCCTTTCCTGCCTCTGAGACCCCTCTACCCTCTTCATAGCTCTGTGGCCCCTCTACCCCGTTCCTACCTCTGAGACCCCTCTACCCTCTTCATAGCTCTGTGGCCCCTGTACCCCTTTCCTACCCCTGAGACCCCTCTACCCTCTTCATAGCTCTGTGGCCCCTCTATCCCTTTCCTGCCTCTGAGACCCCTCTACCCTCTTCATAGCTCTGTGGCCCCTCTATCCCTTTCCTACCCCTGAGACCCCTCTACCCTCTTCATAGCTCTGTGGCCCCTCTACCCCTTTCCTGCCTCTGAGACCCCTCTACCCTCTTCATAGCTCTGTGGCCCCTCTATCCCTTTCCTGCCTCTGAGACCCCTCTACCCTCTTCATAGCTCTGTGGCCCCTCTATCCCTTTCCTACCCCTGAGACCCCTCTACCCTCTTCATAGCTCTGTGGCCCCTCTACCCCTTTCCTGCCTCTGAGGCCCCTCTACCCTCTTCATAGCTCTGTGGCCCCTCTATCCCTTTCCTGCCTCTGAGACCCCTCTACCCTCTTCATAGCTCTGTGGCCCCTCTATCCCTTTCCTACCCCTGAGACCCCTCTACCCTCTTCATAGCTCTGTGGCCCCTGTACCCCTTTCCTACCCCTGAGACCCCTCTACCCTCTTCATAGCTCTGTGGCCCCTCTATCCCTTTCCTACCCCTGAGACCCCTCTACCCTCTTCATAGCTCTGTGGCCCCTCTACCCCTTTCCTGCCTCTGAGGCCCCTCTACCCTCTTCATAGCTCTGTGGCCCCTCTACCCCTTTCCTGCCTCTGAGACCCCTCTACCCTCTTCATAGCTCTGTGGCCCCTGTACCCCTTTCCTGCCTCTGAGACCCCTCTACCCTCTTCATAGCTCTGTGGCCCCCCTACCCCTTTCCTGCCTCTGAGACCCCTCTACCCTCTTCATAGCTCTGTGGCCCCTCTACCCCTTTCCTGCCTCTGAGACCCCTCTACCCTCTTCATAGCTCTGTGGCCCCTGTACCCCTTTCCTGCCTCTGAGACCCCTCTACCCTCTTCATAGCTCTGTGGCCCCCCTACCCCTTTCCTGCCTCTGAGACCCCTCTACCCTCTTCATAGCTCTGTGGCCCCTCTATCCCTTTCCTGCCTCTGAGACCCCTCTACCCTCTTCATAGCTCTGTGGCCCCTCTACCCCGTTCCTACCTCTGAGACCCCTCTACCCTCTTCATAGCTCTGTGGCCCCTGTACCCCTTTCCTACCCCTGAGACCCCTCTACCCTCTTCATAGCTCTGTGGCCCCTCTACCCCTTTCGACCTCTAAGACCCCTCTACCCTCTTCATAGCTCTGTGGTCCCATCTACCCCCTATTCTGCCCCCGAGACCCCTCTAAAATATTTCATAGCTCTGAAGAGTAGAGGGGTCCACAGAGTGGCCATAGAGCTAGGAGAAGGGTAGATGGGCCTCGGGGGGGGGCGCGGAGTGGTCATAGAGCTAGGAGAAGGGTAGAGGGGCCTCGGGGGGGGCGCGGAGTGCTAATAGAGCTAGGAGAAGGGTAGAGGGGCCTCGGGGGGGAGGGGGCGGAGTGGCCATAGAGCTAGGAGCAGGGTAGAGGGGCCTCGGGGGGGGGGGCGGAGTGGCCATAGAGCTAGGAGAAGGGTAGAGGGGCCTCGGGGGGGGCGCGGAGTGGCCATAGAGCTAGGAGAAGGCTAGAGTGGCCTCGGGTGGAGCGGAGTGGTCATAGAGCTAGTAGAAGGGTAGATGGGCCTCGGGGGGGCGCGGAGTGGTCATAGAGCTAGGAGAAGGGTAGAGGGGCCTCGGGGGGGGGCGCGGAGTGGTCATAGAGCTAGGAGAAGGGTAGAGGGGCCTCGGGGGGGGCGCGGAGTGGTCATAGAGCTAGGAGAAGGGTAGAGGGGCCTCGGGGGGGGGGGCGGAGTGGTCATAGAGCTAGGAGAAGGGTAGAGGGGCCTCGGGGGGGGGGCGCGGAGTGGTCATAGAGCTAGGAGAAGGGTAGAGGGGCCTCGGGGGGGGGCGCGGAGTGGTCATAGAGCTAGGAGAAGGGTAGAGGGGCCTCGGGGGGGGGGCAGAGTGGCCATAGAGCTAGGAGAAGGCTAGAGTGGCCTCGGGTGGAGCGGAGTGGTCATAGAGCTAGTAGAAGGGTAGAGGGGCCTCGGGGGGGAGGGGGCGGAGTGGCCATAGAGCTAGGAGAAGGGTAGAGGGGCCTCGGGGGGGGGGCAGAGTGGCCATAGAGCTAGGAGAAGGGTAGAGGGGCCTCGGGGGGGGGGCGGAGTGGTCATAGAGCTAGGAGAAGGGTAGATGGGCCTCGGGGGGGGGGCGCGGAGTGGTCATAGAGCTAGGAGAAGGGTAGAGGGGCCTCGGGGGGGCGCGGAGTGGTCATAGAGCTAGGAGAAGGGTAGAGGGGCCTCGGGGGGGGGGCAGAGTGGCCATAGAGCTAGGAGAAGGGTAGAGGGGCCTCGGGGGGGGCAGAGTGGCCATAGAGCTAGGAGAAGGGTAGAGGGGCCTCGGGGGGGGGCGGAGTGGTCATAGAGCTAGGAGAAGGGTAGATGGGCCTCGGGGGGGGGCGCGGAGTGGTCATAGAGCTAGGAGAAGGGTAGAGGGGCCTCGGGGGGGCGCGGAGTGGTCATAGAGCTAGGAGAAGGGTAGAGGGGCCTCGGGGGGGGGGCAGAGTGGCCATAGAGCTAGGAGAAGGCTAGAGTGGCCTCGGGTGGAGCGGAGTGGTCATAGAGCTAGTAGAAGGGTAGAGGGGCCTCGGGGGGGGGCGCGGAGTAGCCATAGAGCTAGCAGAAGGGTAGAGGGGCCTCGGGGGGGGCGCGGAGTGGTCATAGAGCTAGGAGAAGCGTAGAGGGGCCTCGGGGGGGGGCGCGGAGTGGTCATAGAGCTAGGAGAAGGGTAGAGGGGCCTCAGGGGGGGGCAGAGTGGCCATAGAGCTAGGAGAAGGCTAGAGTGGCCTCGGGTGGAGCGGAGTGGTCATAGAGCTAGTAGAAGGGTAGAGGGGCCTCGGGGGGGGGCGCGGAGTGGCCATAGAGCTAGGAGAAGGGTAGAGGGGCCTCGGGGGGGGGCGCGGAGTGCTAATAGAGCTAGGAGAAGGGTAGAGGGGCCTCGGGGGGAGGGGGAGGAGTGGCCATAGAGCTAGGAGAAGGGTAGAGGGGCCTCGGGGGGGGCGCGGAATGGCCATAGAGCTAGGAGAAGGGTAGAGGGGCCTCGGGGGGGGCGCGGAGTGGTCATAGAGCTAGGAGAAGGGTAGAGGGGCCTCGGGGGGGAGGGGGAGGAGTGGCCATAGAGCTAGGAGAAGGGTAGAGGGGCCTCGGGGGGGGCGGAGTGGTCATAGAGCTAGGAGAAGGGTAGAGGGGCCTCGGGGGGGGGCGCGGAGTGGTCATAGAGCTAGGAGAAGGGTAGAGGGGCCTCGGGGGGGGGCGCGGAGTGGTCATAGAGCTAGGAGAAGGGTAGAGGGGCGGAGTGGTCATAGAGCTAGGAGAAGGGTAGAGGGGCCTCGGGGGGGGGCGTGGAGTGGTCATAGAGCTAGGTGAAGGGTAGAGGGGCCTCAGGGGGGGGCAGAGTGGCCATAGAGCTAGGAGAAGGGTAGAGGGGCCTCGGGGGGCATAGTGGCCATAGAGCTAGGAAAAGGGTAGAGGGGCCTCGGGGGGGGGGCGCGGAGTGGTCATAGAGCTAGGAGAAGGGTAGAGGGGCCTCGGGGGAGGGGGGAGGAGTGGTCATAGAGCTAGGAGAAGGGTAGAGGGGCCTCGGGGGGGGGCGCGGAGTGGTCATAGAGCTAGGAGAAGGGTAGAGGGGCCTCGGGGGGGGCGCGCGGAGTGGTCATAGAGCTAGGAGAATTGTAGAGGGGCCTCGGGGGGGGCGCGGAGTGGCCATAGAGCTAGGAGAAGGGTAGAGTGGCCTCGGGGGGGCGTGGAGTGGTCATAGAGCTAGGAGAAGGGTAGAGGGGCCTCGGGGGGGGGGCGGAGTGGCCATAGAGCTAGGAGAAGGGTAGATGGGCCTCGGGGGGGGCGCGGAGTGGTCATAGAGCTAGGAGAAGGGTAGAGGGGCCTCGGGGGGGGCGCGGAGTGCTAATAGAGCTAGGAGAAGGGTAGAGGGGCCTCGGGGGGGAGGGGGCGGAGTGGCCATAGAGCTAGGAGCAGGGTAGAGGGGCCTCGGGGGGGGGGCGGAGTGGCCATAGAGCTAGGAGAAGGGTAGAGGGGCCCTCGGGGGGGGCGCGGAGTGGCCATAGAGCTAGGAGAAGGCTAGAGTGGCCTCGGGTGGAGCGGAGTGGTCATAGAGCTAGTAGAAGGGTAGATGGGCCTCGGGGGGGCGCGGAGTGGTCATAGAGCTAGGAGAAGGGTAGAGGGGCCTCGGGGGGGGCGCGGAGTGGTCATAGAGCTAGGAGAAGGGTAGAGGGGCCTCGGGGGGGGCGCGGAGTGGTCATAGAGCTAGGAGAAGGGTAGAGGGGCCTCGGGGGGGGGGGGCGGAGTGGTCATAGAGCTAGGAGAAGGGTAGAGGGGCCTCGGGGGGGGGGCGCGGAGTGGTCATAGAGCTAGGAGAAGGGTAGAGGGGCCTCGGGGGGGGGCGCGGAGTGGTCATAGAGCTAGGAGAAGGGTAGAGGGGCCTCGGGGGGGGGGGGCAGAGTGGCCATAGAGCTAGGAGAAGGCTAGAGTGGCCTCGGGTGGAGCGGAGTGGTCATAGAGCTAGTAGAAGGGTAGAGGGGCCTCGGGGGGGAGGGGGCGGAGTGGCCATAGAGCTAGGAGAAGGGTAGAGGGGCCTCGGGGGGGGGGCAGAGTGGCCATAGAGCTAGGAGAAGGGTAGAGGGGCCTCGGGGGGGGGGGCGGAGTGGTCATAGAGCTAGGAGAAGGGTAGATGGGCCTCGGGGGGGGGCGCGGAGTGGTCATAGAGCTAGGAGAAGGGTAGAGGGGCCTCGGGGGGGCGCGGAGTGGTCATAGAGCTAGGAGAAGGGTAGAGGGGCCTCGGGGGGGGGGCAGAGTGGCCATAGAGCTAGGAGAAGGGTAGAGGGGCCTCGGGGGGGGCAGAGTGGCCATAGAGCTAGGAGAAGGGTAGAGGGGCCTCGGGGGGGGGCGGAGTGGTCATAGAGCTAGGAGAAGGGTAGATGGGCCTCGGGGGGGGGCGCGGAGTGGTCATAGAGCTAGGAGAAGGGTAGAGGGGCCTCGGGGGGGCGCGGAGTGGTCATAGAGCTAGGAGAAGGGTAGAGGGGCCTCGGGGGGGGGGCAGAGTGGCCATAGAGCTAGGAGAAGGCTAGAGTGGCCTCGGGTGGAGCGGAGTGGTCATAGAGCTAGTAGAAGGGTAGAGGGGCCTCGGGGGGGGGCGCGGAGTAGCCATAGAGCTAGCAGAAGGGTAGAGGGGCCTCGGGGGGGGCGCGGAGTGGTCATAGAGCTAGGAGAAGCGTAGAGGGGCCTCGGGGGGGGGCGCGGAGTGGTCATAGAGCTAGGAGAAGGGTAGAGGGGCCTCAGGGGGGGGCAGAGTGGCCATAGAGCTAGGAGAAGGCTAGAGTGGCCTCGGGTGGAGCGGAGTGGTCATAGAGCTAGTAGAAGGGTAGAGGGGCCTCGGGGGGGGGGGCGCGGAGTGGCCATAGAGCTAGGAGAAGGGTAGAGGGGCCTCGGGGGGGGGCGCGGAGTGCTAATAGAGCTAGGAGAAGGGTAGAGGGGCCTCGGGGGGAGGGGGAGGAGTGGCCATAGAGCTAGGAGAAGGGTAGAGGGGCCTCGGGGGGGGCGCGGAATGGCCATAGAGCTAGGAGAAGGGTAGAGGGGCCTCGGGGGGGGCGCGGAGTGGTCATAGAGCTAGGAGAAGGGTAGAGGGGCCTCGGGGGGAGGGGGAGGAGTGGCCATAGAGCTAGGAGAAGGGTAGAGGGGCCTCGGGGGGGGCGGAGTGGTCATAGAGCTAGGAGAAGGGTAGAGGGGCCTCGGGGGGGGGCGCGGAGTGGTCATAGAGCTAGGAGAAGGGTAGAGGGGCCTCGGGGGGGGGCGCGGAGTGGTCATAGAGCTAGGAGAAGGGTAGAGGGGCGGAGTGGTCATAGAGCTAGGAGAAGGGTAGAGGGGCCTCGGGGGGGGGCGTGGAGTGGTCATAGAGCTAGGTGAAGGGTAGAGGGGCCTCAGGGGGGGGGCAGAGTGGCCATAGAGCTAGGAGAAGGGTAGAGGGGCCTCGGGGGGCATAGTGGCCATAGAGCTAGGAAAAGGGTAGAGGGGCCTCGGGGGGGGGGGGCGCGGAGTGGTCATAGAGCTAGGAGAAGGGTAGAGGGGCCTCGGGGGAGGGGGGAGGAGTGGTCATAGAGCTAGGAGAAGGGTAGAGGGGCCTCGGGGGGGGGCGCGGAGTGGTCATAGAGCTAGGAGAAGGGTAGAGGGGCCTCGGGGGGGGCGCGCGGAGTGGTCATAGAGCTAGGAGAATTGTAGAGGGGCCTCGGGGGGGGCGCGGAGTGGCCATAGAGCTAGGAGAAGGGTAGAGTGGCCTCGGGGGGGGCGTGGAGTGGTCATAGAGCTAGGAGAAGGGTAGAGGGGCCTCGGGGGGGGGGCGCGGAGTGGTCATAGAGCTAGGAGAAGGGTAGAGGGGCCTCGGGGGGGGGCGCGGAGTGGTCATAGAGCTAGGAGAAGGGTAGAGGGGCCTCGGGGGAGGGGGGAGGAGTGGTCATAGAGCTAGGAGAAGGGTAGAGGGGCCTCGGGGGGGGGGGCGCGGAGTGGTCATAGAGCTAGGAGAAGGGTAGAGGGGCCTCGGGGGGGGGCGCGGAGTGGTCATAGAGCTAGGAGAAGGGTAGAGGGGCCTCGGGGGGGGGCGCGGAGTGGTCATAGAGCTAGGAGAACTGTAGAGGGGCCTCGGGGGGGGGGAGTGGCCATAGAGCTAGGAGAAGGGTAGAGGGGCCTCGGGGGGGGCAGAGTGGTCATAGAGCTAGGAAACCGTAGAGGGGCCACAGGGGCAGAGTGGCCATAGAGCTAGGAAAAGTTTAGAAGGGGCCTCGGGGCAGAGGAGCCACAGAGCCATGAAAAGTGTAGAGGGGTTTCAGAGGTAGGGAAAGGATACAGGGGTCTCAGAGGTAGGAAAGGAGTAGAGGGGTCTCAGAGGTAGGAAAGGGATAGAGGGGCCACAGAGCTCTACCCCTTTTCTACCTCTGAGACCCCTCTAGCCTTTCATAGCTCTTTCATAGTTTAAATCAATAGATTAAATCAATAGATTTAAATCAATAGATTAAATCAATAGATTTAAATCAATAGATTAAATCAATAGATTTAAATCAATGGATTAAATCTATAGATTTAAATCAATAGATTAAATCAATAGATTTAAATCAATGGATTAAATCAATAGATTTAAATCAATAGATTAAATCAATAGATTTAAATCAATAGATTAAATTAAATAAACAGATTAAATCAACCGATGGATTAAACCCTTCAATGGATTGAACCCTTCGCTCTTTCCACTCCGACAACCCCTAAAAGAAAGGCTCCGTCCGGGTGACCCCCGTTACTTCCCTATGACCTCACCATTTCCCCCTATGACCTCACCGCCGTTCCTATGACCTCACAATCCAGGAACCCATATTCCGCCCCGGGACGCCTTTGAGCCCTCGGAAAAGCCTTGCAAAACAGGGCTTCTCGCGTGCCCCAAAGAGCGCTTTAAAAGGGGGTGGCGGGCACCCCTTTTTTTTAAAGCAATGCATATAGGGAACGTGGAAGATTTGGGGGCGCACCAGAGCTTGTAAACCCAAATCAAGGGGGGTGTCCGATTCCCCGCAGACCCCTGGCACATTGACGCCCTCCGAGAAGATGGTGCCCCTTTGCTGGTGCCCGGGGGACCCCCGGACGGCGCCCCCCAACCCAGGCCGCGTCACGGAGGTCCGGAAGGTGCCCAGGGCCCCCTCTCGCCTGGCCAGCACCCATTTCCTGCAAGCCTCGCACTTCCAGCTGGGCGGCGACCGTCGCCCAGAAGGTGCCACCCTGATCTCGCCTTACCGCATCGACTACCCGCCGCGGTGGGGCAGCTTCCGCAGCCAGGCCATCCGGCCCCCCAAGTGCGCGGGGGTCCTGAACCAGGACATGGACCCCTCTACCTGGGATACCCGCTCAGAGACGTACCTCTCGTACCCACCCCGGGGGCTGGAGGCGAAGGTGCCCGCCCGGCCGCCCTCGCCCCACCTGCAGATGCACCGAGACCTTCGCCAGGGCACCGGCACCTCCGTCACCCGGGACAGCTACCCCTACCCGCCCCCCCTGCCCCGCGACGCCCCCCGGCGGGTGGACAAGTGGGACGACAGCGTGCCCAGCGGGGACAAGGACAAGCAGCCGCTGCCCGCCTCGCTCTACCAGGAATCGTACCCCGGCCACGGGAGGATGGAGCCGGCCCAAAAGGCGCCCAGTCAACACCTGGGTGCGTTGGCACGGGGGGCACCCGGCGCTTTGGGGTGCCGGGGGGGGGAGTGGGGCTGGGGAGGAGCGCCCACGGTGGGTGGGTGGCTGGGTTTCGGGGCGAGGCGTTGGAAAGGCCTCCCTGGTCCTGAATGGGGCGGCTGTGCCCCCCAAGGACCAGGTGCGCAGCCTGGGGGTCATTCTGGACTCACCGCTGTCCATGGAGGCACAGGTCAGTTCTGTGTCCAGGGCAGCTCCATCTGGGACGCAGGATGAGACCCTCCCTGCCCACAGACTGTCTGGCCAGAGTGGTGCATGCTCTGGTTATCTCCCGCTTGGACTACTGCCATGCGCTCCGTCTCAAGGCTCCATCCTCTCCCCCATCTCTTTTAAATCAGAACCAGTGAAGGCGGTGAAGGTCCGGTGTGAGTGTCTGGAGGCGATTGGATGGCAATATAATGGATTGAGGTTGAATCCTGACAAGACAGAAGGACTGTTTTGGGGGGACAGGAGGCGGGCAGGTGTGGGGGACTCCCTGGTCCTGAATGGGGCAGCTGTGCCCCCCAAAGGACCAGGTGCGCAGCCTGGAGGTCATTTTGGACTCACCGCTGTCCATGGAGGCGCAGGTCAGTTCTGTGTCCAGGGCAGCTCCATCTGGGACGCAGGATGAGACCCTCCCTGCCCATGGACTGTCTCTCCAGAGTGGTGCACGCTCTGGTTATCTCCTGCTTGGACTACTGCCATGCGCTCTCCGTGGGGCTGCCTTTGAAGGTGACCCGGAAACTTCAACTAATCCAGAATGCGGTAGCCAGACTGGGGACTGGGAGTGTCGACCACATACCGTATTTTTCGCTCTATAAGACGCACCTGACCATAACACACACGTAGTTTTTAGAGGAGGAAAACAAGAAAAAAAAATATTCTAAATGAAACAGTGGATGTATGATTTTTGTGGTTCATGCTGTGGCCACAGACATGTGATCTGACGGTGAGTTTGGGGTAGCCCAATGCAAAAATCCTGAGGATCCATGTGGATCCGTGATTTATAACCACGTTTTAAGTGGGGAGGGAAGGAAAAGCACTCAAGGGACAAGGAGCACGCGTGGGGTGGGTGGAGAAGGATGCTGCTAATAATGCTATGTAGCGAGCTGAGTGGGGAGGAGAGAGGGACAGAGAGCCTGCTTGCTTTAAAGGAGCCAACCGGACAGGAGCTGCTTACACAATTTTCTTTTAAAAGAAAATTCTGGCATTTTAAACATGTTGAACAGCTTTTAACTGAGATCAGTTGTCTATTTTAAAGCCATTTTTAATAAGAATTCTGGCTTTTGAAAGCCCCCCAAGGTAGACTGCATCTGTCCATGGAAGCTCTGCTTAGGAAGGGTTTTTAATTTTTATTTTTTAAATTGGGTATAATGACTTTAAACGTCTTTTAAAAGCTCCTGTCGTTTCCCCCAAACTCTCTCGCTTCCACGTATGAACTAAACCGCCTCCTTCTTCCTTGGCAGGAGGAAAGTCTCCCCTGAGAGGGAACGGGTGCCACGATTTTGGGACCACGTACCAGACTTACTACACGGGGCAATGGGCGCCCCCTGCCGAAAAGTACTTTGACGAGGTAAAGCCTACGGGACCCTGGAAAAACCGGCTGCCCCGGGCAGCGTGGGGTAGTGGTTAGGGTGCTGGGAGGCCTGGGTTCGAATTCCCACTTGGTGGCGATCCGATTTGGCGTCCTCGGAGGGGATAGAATGGGGCTATAGCTCACAGAATCGTAGCGTTCCAAGGGCTCCCAAAGGTCCTGTAGTCCAGCCCCTGCAAGGCCATAAGCGGATACATGAATAGCAGGGCTGCCATACGGCAGAAAACGAGCCTTTTCGTCGCAGGGTTGCGGGTTCAAGTTCCGGGCCGCCGGGCAAAAGATTCCTGCATTGCAGGGGGTTGGGATGGATGACCTCCCGGGGGTCCCTTCCAACTGTGCAATTCTACAATTCGATTGCAGTTGTTAATTAACTGGCAATTAATTCTGATTTTTTAAATTACCGTATTATTATTCAATGATTCCTGCATTTCAGGTGCTTGGAGTTCAGTGAGATTTACCAAAAAAAAAAAAAAAACTGGTTTTCATAGGTTGCGTATCCCTGTTCCTCAGTTTGATCCTTTTACGCAGTTTCGTGCTGTCATTTTCACCGGTTGTAGTTCAGCAATTGTAAACTATTTAATTATCGCGTGCTGCTATTTAGCTTTGCTGTTTAACGGATTGCTGGATATTGCTTTGTTTGGTAAAAGTTGCTCATTTTAAAATCAGCGTGTCATTTTTGTGTTGCTGTTTTGTGGTGTTTTTTATATGTATCCGAAGCCGTCCAGAGCAGAAGGGGAAACCCAGCCTGATGGGTAGGGTATAAATAAATATTAAAAATATTATTATGGGTGATGCTTGTGGTCCCTTCTGTGATGTTGTCTACCAGCTCCATCTGGTACGTAGGCTGAGACCCTCCCTGTCCGCGGACCGCCTCGCCAAAGTGGTGCCTGCTCTGGTTATCTCCCGCTTGGACTACTGTCATGCGCTCTACGTGGGGCTACCTTGGAAGGTGACCCGGAAACTGCAATTAATCCAGAATGCGGCAGCCAGACCGGGGACTGGGAGTGGAGACACCAGTCCTGGAAGACCTACCGGTACATTGGCTCCCAGTACATTTCCGAGCACAATTCAAAATGTTGGTGTTGACCTCTAAAGCCCTAAACGGCCTCGGTCCTGTATACCTGAAGGAGCGTCTCCACCTCCATCGTTCTGCCCGGACACCGGGGTCCATCTCCCGAGGGCCTTCTGGCGGTTCCCTCCCTGCCAGAAGTGAGGTTACAGGGAACCAGGCAGAGGGCCTTCTCGGTGGTGGCGCCCGCTCTGTGGAACACCCTCCCTTCAGATGTGAAGGAAATAAGTAGCTATCCTATCTTCAAAAGACATCTGAAGGCAGCCCCGTTTAGGGAAGCTTTTAATATGTGGTGTTTTTATCGTGTTTTTAATATTTTGTTGGGAGCCGCCCAGAGTGGCTGGGGAAACTCAGCCAGATGGGCGGCGTATAAATAATAAATTATTATTATGATGCTATGAAAACACACCCTGAATGCACTCTGCACGCTCTCCGTTGCAGAATCTGGTGTCAGTCGTCTTCGGAGACCCCCGGTGCCACCAGATGCTGACCGAGCAAAAGCGGGCCTACACCCCCAAGGAATCGGACAGCCAGCGGTAAGGACGGACCTCCAGACTGCAGGTTTCCAGGTTTTCGATTTGCCGCTGTGAAAACGGGCGGCGCAACCGTTGCATTCGGAGCCGTTCTGGTCGCCTCTCCCCAAAACGGAGTTGGAAAAGGACCAACTGGGGGAAAAACCCAGAGTTTTTCTGTTGGGGATAATTCAGACTGAAATTCCCAGGTGTCCAAAAAGGGTATTTTTAATCTTTTGTTGGAAGCTGGGGAAACTCAGCCAGATGGGCAGGGTGTAAATTATTAACGGTATCGATATTGATAACTTACTTATACCCCGCCCATCTGATCAGGCCTCCCCAGCCACTCTGGGCGGCTTCCAACAGGATAATAAAAGCACAATAAAACATCAAACGTTAAAAACCTCCCTAAACAGGGCTGCCTTCAGATGTCTTCTAATGCCAAGGTTGTGGGTTCGATTTATGTATGAATCGGCTGCCTATTCGGGGTTGGTCTAGATGCCCCTCAGGGTCCCTTTGAACTCTACAGTGGGCAGGATATTTATTCCCCGCCCCATTGGTTTTAATGTATATCTGGGGGGTGGTTTTGGGTCTGTTTGTCTGGCTGTAAGTTGCATTGCACAGCCCTGGGCAAGATAAAGCAGCAAACTAATAATAATTAAAAACAATTACTATTATTTTAAATTTTATTATTCTATTTAAAAACCAACACAATTCAGGGAAACGATGCGCTGAGCCGATATTCTCTTTCCTCTCTGCCAATCTCTCGCCCACAGCTATGACCCGGAGAGCGCAGCCGCCCAGGTCCGCCTGACGAATATCCGGCCCGGAGACGGGAGACAAGACTTTACCACCGTCATGTCTGAAGCGTATCCCTGGAGGGACCCAGGTCAGGAGAACCGGGTTCAAGTCCGGACACCCCAATGCTATTCCCTCCGCACCCCCTAGCTGCTTCTTCTGGCTGTTTGCTTTTTAACATACGTCAAAGAGGGGGGGTGGAACTCTGTGCATGCTCAGGGACCGCTTAGCCGCGCTCCCCACGAAAACAGAATGGTTTGCTCGCACTCAGACCCCTGAGATGAGATGCGCACAACTGAACTCAGGTGCAACAGGGTCTACTCTTGAGTAGAGTGTCATTGGATGAGGTTGCCCAGAGGTCGGAGACCGGTTCAGATAATTTCTCCATTTATTTCTTGCCTCCCATAAAACTCCAGGGAGCGATCCCGCAATCGAAAGCGGGTTTCTTGGGGCAATAATCTTTTCCAGAGCAGCTTAAAAATAAAACAGGCCCTGGCCATTGGAAAGCCATAATAATAATAATAATAATAATAATAATAATAATAATAATAATAATAATAATAATAATATATTTATAACCCACCCATTTATACCCTGGCCATTGGAAAGCTGTCATCATCATCATCATTTATTTATTTATACCCCACCCATCTGGCTGGGCTTCCCCAGCCACTGTGGGCGGCGTCCAGCAAAATATTAAAATACAATAATTCACCAAATATTAAAAGCTTCCCTAAGCATGGCACGAAAGGAAAGGGGATCGGGGCGGGAGAAGGAAAAACAAAAACCCCGCGCCTGATTGTTTCTTCCGCCGGGATGTCCCTAGGACCGTTGCGCATCATCACGGCGAGGAAGAATGAGTCCTCCATTCTCAGAGGGGATCGGGACCCCGAGAGGAACAGGCAAAACGCCACCACCACCATCCACCGTCATTACTACAGACAGGTAGCAAAATCCCCGGGGGTCCCTGTCCCCCCGTGACGCAGGGATCTTTTTGCCCGGCGCGGGACTCAAACCCGCGACTCTCGTGTCTTCTCTGCCCAGCCGAACCGGGAGGAGCCGGCGTCCCAGGCGAACCCCGAACCCCGGAAAGTCTTGACCTTGGGCGACAACCGCTATGCCTACTTCTGCACCACGCAACACGAGGACTATTGCCCGCCCCCCGAGACCCACAAATTGGACGTGAACAAGTGGAAGATGATGAAGAGCAACATCCCTTTCAATTATCCCGGTAATAATGGGGTTTTGGGGGCCGGAAGATGCGCTTTGCCAAACCCCGGGTCGGTGTCTCATTCGGATAGGGAGAGAGAAGACTCAGCAATCAGGAGAGCATTTTTATTTTAATAATAATAATAATAATAATAATAATAATAATAATAATAATAATAATAATTTATTATTTGTACCCCGCCCATCTGGCTGGGTTTCCCCAGCCACTCTGGGCGGCTTCCATCGAAACCAAAAAACACTAAAATATCATACATTAAAAACTTCCCTGAACAAATTTATCTATTTATTATCGTTGTTGTTGAGTCCCACTACTGGGAAAACCAGAGCTTTAACTATACAGTGGCACCCCAGGTTACAGACGCTTCAGGTTACAGACTCCGCTAACCCAGAAATATTACCTCGGGTTAAGAACTTTGCTTCAGGATGAGAACAGAAATCGTGCTCCGGTGGTGCGGCGGCAGCAGGAGGAGGCCCCATTAGCTAAAGTGGTGCTTCAGGTTAAGAACAGTTTCAGGTTAAGAACAGACCTCCAGAGCGAATTAAGTACTTAACCCGAGGTACCACAGTACGGACCTTTGTTGGCAAGGTGATGTCTCTGCTTTTTAAGATGCTGCCTAGGTTTGTCATTGCTTTTCTCCCAAGAAGCAGGCGTCTCTTAATTTCGTGGCTGCTGTCACCATCTGCAGTGATGATGGAGCCCAAGAAAATAAAATCTTTCACTGCCTCCATTTCTTCCCCTTCTGTTTGCCAGGAGGTGATGGGGAAGTCTTAGTCCCTCTCTCTTCTGCCTTGGTCAGACCACACCTGTGATACTGGGTTATTTGTGGGGCATAGGAATTCGTTCATTTATTTCCCCCAAAATATAGCCCGGCCCCCCACAAGGTCTGAGGGACAGTGGACCGGCCCCCTGCTGAAAAAGTCTGCTGACCCCTGTATTATCTCTTCTTTTCCCTCCCTCTCTCGCAGCGCCCGAGGGCCTCACCACCAGCACCCAGGACATGCTGCTTCCTTACCGCCAGGCGAAGTGCCAGGTCCCTGAGGAGGAGCTACAGAAGGTCAGGAAGCATCTTAGCGTCCGGCCAGCCAGGGTGCCAACTCAAACCATGAGGACTAGCCCCCTAGATGGGCTGTTGGCCCTGTTAACAGGAAAATCCGAGGGCTCCCTTGGACAAAAACAAAGACACCAACCAGGGTAACTTGGAGCAAAACAGCAGCCTGAAGGCTTGGCCCTTATTGATCTGTTGCAACAGGGTGCTCCCCTCACCTGCAGGAGAGAGGAGGGACCCAGAAAAAAATGGTGTGCAAGGTCTTATGAAGACTTTTGAAATTGCCACCCTGTAGATCAAGACCACCCCCAGAAACATCATACATACATCACAGAAGGGGTGTAACCTAAGACCACCCCTCAGATACATCACAGAAAGGGTTGAGGGAGGAGTTGTGGTGGTAACCTGAGTGTCCTGTCACCTGGCTGGTTCCCCCTTTCCCCCTCCCCATGAGTCACTTCCAGGTGACAGAGGGGAGTTTGCAGTTTCCTGCCCCCAGAGGGAAGAGCTGATCATTGTCCTTTGTTCCAGTCCGTGCTGAATCCACTCCCATATGCAAGCTCTTTGTGATCTTGATGGTCTTCTGTCTGGGACCATCAGGGTTGGCACAGCAACTGGGCAGGGCTCCTGTGGATGTGCTGGGATGGTGAAGGGATTATGGCTGGCCTGTATCAAACCTTCCCCATTTTGTAGTCCTTCCTTCATGGAGTAAAATAAAAGTGGAACAGTGCAAATCCGATGTATGGTTGCTTTTCTATGAATTTATAATAGAAGTGTAGCGTATGTAGTGTGTGAGTGTGTGTGAAGTTTGTACAAACTGAATGATTGGGGGGGGGGGGTTCCTGCGACAGCCCGAACAGGCAAGCTCTCTCCATTCCTGCTTTAAGTTCCTTCCCTCTCTCTCTCCCTCTCTCTCTTTCCTTCCCAGATTAAGTATTCCCACCTGGTCCAGCCCTGGAAGGACCGGCGCTGGTTCAGCACGGAGCAGAAAGAGGCCTTCACCAACAAGTACGGAGGCCCCATCACCCTGGTGGTGGGGGACAACCAGAGAAGCAGCCTCCCCCTGGGCACCTTGCCGAATTATTCCCTCCGGAAGAAAATCATCCCTGCAAACGTCTGCCTTACCGAATAAACCCCATATGTCTATTTCGCCTTTTGGCCACCTCAATTCATTTGTTTTCGGCCTCGCCGCTGCCGTTCAGAGCCGGCTCTACTGTTAGGCAAGGTGGGTGGGATATTTTGATTGCTCACATCCAGGGCCGGATTGAGGTTTGATGCGGCCCTCAGCTCCTGAAGGGAATGGGGCCCTTTATATGTCCAGCGGTCCTTTGTCCACAACAAATTGCCGCTGTTTTTTGTGGTTGAATACAGTATATGCTCTATGGTCATTTATGGACCTCATAGGTATCTCAAGCCATTTGCACATGTTGCCGTGCAACCGGTCCATGCAGAATATGTGTTGAATATATGCTGTATGGTCACTTATGGTTTTCCCAGTCGTGATGTATGGAAGTGAGAGCTGGACCATCAAGAAGGCTGATGGCCGAAGAATGGATGCTTTTGAATTCTGGTGCTGGAGGAGACTCTGGAGAGTCCCATGGACTGCAGGAAGATCAAACACATCCATTCTTAAGGAAATCAGCCCTGAGTGCTCACTGGAAGGACAGATCCTGAAGCTGAGGCTCCAAGACTTTGGCCACCTCAGGAGAAGAGAAGACTCCCTGGAAAAGACCCTGATGTTGGGAAAGATGGAGGGCGCAAGGAGAAGGGGACGACAGAGGACGAGATGGTGGGACAGTGTTCTCGAAGGTTTGACCAAACTGCGGGAGGCAGTGGAAGACAGGAGGGCCTGGCGTGCTCTAGTCCAGGGGGTCACAAAGAGGCGGACACCACTAAACAACAACAATGAACCTGAATATATATATACACATAGCCCTCAATGGGTCTACTCTGAGCACAATGCGACTCGGAAGAGTCTGACACCACTAAACAACAACAAGAACAAAAAATGCCTTCCCTTGATCTGGACACTAATCTTCTGCAGATGCAGCCTAGAATAGCATTTGCTTTTTTTGCCGCTGCATCACACGATGGGCTCACATTCAGCTTGCGGTCCACCCAGACCCCTCGATCCTTTTCACGTGTCCTACTCGTGAGCCAGGTATCCCCATCCAACATTTGCACATCTGCTTCTTCCTGCCTAAGTGAGGAACCTAACCTTTGTCCCTGCGGAAACTCGCTTGGTTAGCTTGTGCCCAGTTCTCCAATATGTTAAGGTCATTTCATGGAATAGCGTTCGCCTATTTTGCCACAGCGTCACATGGTTATTCACCAAGGTTACGACCAAAGAAGTCCTTTTACATTGGTACCTTGGGTTAAGTACTTAATTTGTTCCGGAGGTCTGTTCTTAACCTGAAACTGTTCTTAACCTGAAGCACCACTTTAGCTAATGGGGCCTCCCGCCGCTGGAGCACAATTTCTGTTCTCATCCTGAAGCAAAGTTCTTAACCTGAAGCACTATTTCTGGGTTAGCGGAGTCTGTAACCTGAAGCGTATGTAACCCGAGGTACCACTGTATAGTTCAAGCTCTGGTTTTCCCAGTCATGAGGTACCACTGTAATCTGTTTAGGTGTTTGGCATCAGTGAGACCCAGGGAAGTGTGTGAGACCCTGAGTGCGTAAGACCAAGACCCTGAGGCAGTGGCGTAGCGTGGGGGGTGCAGGGGGGGCCGGCCGCACAGGGCGCAACATCTGGGAGTTAGGGTTAGGGGGCGCAAATCCACGGGTTAGGGGGCGCAAATCCACGGGTTAGGGGGCGCAAATCCACGGGTTAGGGGGCGCAAATCCACGGGTTAGGGGGCGCAAATCCACGGGTTAGGGGGCACAAATCCACGGGTTAGGAGGCGCAAATTACTTGCCTTGCCCCGGGTGCTGACAACCCACGCTACGCCACTGCCCTGAGGCCCTGTTCCCACGTACTTCTAGGAAACGCCTATTCCCGAGCCCCCAAAACTCTCCACCGCACCCCCAGGGCTGAAACCAAACCCCTGGCTTCTGTTCCCCGCCAGCAGGGAGAGGGGGCGACCCCTTGTCGTTTCTCGCCTTCGTTTCCCCCCCTCCTTCGCACCCAAACCCCAGGGCCACAAATTCTCCTCCTGCGCAAAAACGCGCCTCCGCCGAACCCGGCCCCGTGGCAAGGGCGGGCATGGCAGGGAAGGAATGTGAAAAACCGATGTTCCCTCGGCCTGTGTGCCCCCCCCCCACGCCTCCTTCCGCACGTCCCAGGGCTTATTTTCGCCCCGCCAGCCGCTCCTGCAGCTGGGAGATAAGGGCGCTGCCAATTTTTTGGAGAAAGTTTCCGAAGTGTCTTCCTCTAAACCGCCTCTCCTCTGCCGCTGCCAACGTCGCAGCAGCTGAGCTGATGCCAGAGCGAAGGGCCCAGGGAAGAGTGCGTAAAGTTGAAGGAGACCCCGCGTGGTTATCCATCCCAACCCCTTTCAATGCAGGATTTTTTTTTGCCCAGCGCGGGACTCGAACCCACAACCCCGAGATTCAGAGTCTCGTGCTCTACCGACTGAGAATGCCCACCCCACCCACAAGAGCGTTTTGCAGGAGGGTTGCAAGAGGAAATTCAGCCCCGGATTCGAGTGGCAGAAACGAGCTTGTTTTTTAATTTTAAAAAGCGCCTTTATTTTCTTGTTATATTTGCCGTCAATTGAGTTCCTTTCAATGCTTTGGCTCTAAGCGCCCGCCCCCTTTTGTAGAGCCACAAAAAACCCACGGCTGTGCCAAAGGGAAACCCCACCCCAAAGGGACCAGGATTCGAACTCAGGGCCCCCTCCTGCCTTGCGCTTTGCGGCAGCTGGCACCCCGGAGCCGCCTCTCTGGCTCCTGTAGTTTTAAGACTCTCCCTTGAAGGAGGAGGAGGGCTTTGGAAAGGGAAGGGGGGGCAGAGGGAGGGGTCTTGGCAAAGGTCTTTCCCTCTCCTTGTCTGTCGCTGTCAGTTCAGCCCTGGCGCTGTCCGAGGGCGCAGGAGTTGGAGCCCAATTTGCCCCAAAGCAGCAGCAGCTGCCACCCCAAAATTTGCCCCTTTCTGAGGGTTTCTGCCAGCTTCCAGCAAGGCACCGTGCCCACGGGGCTCCCTGGCGAGAGGGGCACCCCTTTTTTTGCCATGCACCCCTTCACCCGGCTGAGGGGCTTCGCGGTCCAGCTGGATGGCCACCCCGGCGGTGGCACCGTCTACCGGGGCGGAGAGGTCCTCTCCGGGCAGGTAGTGCTGGACGTTGCCAAGAGGGTCAAGGTGAGAGAATGTTGAAAATTATTTTTATTTTAAAAACCCTGAAGTTATGCTATTGGGATCTACAGGAGTTGATGGATTTATAGAGCAAAAAAAGATTTAAAAAGGCTGGCAAAATAAATTATGGAACGATGCAGGACAAATGAGATTATTTGAACCCCAGGGAAGAAAGAGGACTTTGTGTTGTGTTGTTGTGTTGTTTTAAAAGGGCAAATGTTTAATGCGTATTTCTTAAGCTTTGTGCATAAATTTCCACATCAGTGTAACTTTCAAAAGACGCTTGTAAGAAGGTGAAGGAGGTTTTGAAACTGGACAAGGTTTTATAGACCTGCAGGAACAGGCATAAAACAGTGGAATGGGAGAGGGGAGTGGTGCAAAAAAAACATAGTTTAAAAATTGCTTTATGATGTGCGTTTTTTCGTTCTGTGATGATTTTGTGTTGTTTTTTCTTTTCATTTCTGTTATTTTCGGGAAATTCATAAAATGTCGACCACAACAAAACAACGAAAAGGTGAGAGCGCTGGCCGTCTGTGCCAGAGGCCTGGCCACTGCCCACTGGCTGGAGGGCAAGAGTGTGGGCATGAACACCATCTACAGCGACTACACCGCCTTCCAGACTTACCTGAGAAGGAAGACGCACCTGATCCCAGGTAAGAGGGCAGGAGAGCAGGCTTGGCACCGCCGTCGTGGGTGCCACGCAGGGTGCACGGCCCTGGCGCAGAAATCTGTGGGTGCCACGTGGGGTGCATGACCCTGGCACAGAAATTTGTGGGTGCCATGCAGAGTGCATGACCCTGGCACAGAAATCTGTGGGTGCCATGCAAGGTGCACGGCCCTGGCACAGAAATATTTGGGTGCCATGCGAGGTGCACGGCCCTGGCACAGAAATCTGTGGGTGCCATGCGAGGTGCACGGCCCTGGCACAGAAATCTGTGGGTGCCATGCGAGGTGCACGGCCCTGGCACAGAAATCTGTGGGTGCCATGCGAGGTGCACGGCCCTGGCACAGAAATCTGTGGGTGCCATGCGAGGTGCACGGCCCTGGCACAGAAATCTGTGGGTGCCATGCGAGGTGCACGGCCCTGGCACAGAAATCTTTGGGTGCCATGCGAGGTGCACGGCCCTGGCACAGAAATCTTTGGGTGCCATGCAAGGTGCACGGCCCTGGCGCAGAAATCTGTGGGTGCCATGCGAGGTGCAGGGCCCTGGCGCAGAAATCTGTGGGTGCCACGCAGAGTGCATGGCCCTGTTGCAGAAATTTGTGGATGCCATGCAGGGTGCAGGGCCCTGGCACAGAAATCTGTGGGTGCCACGCGAGGTGCAGGGCCCTGGCGCATAAATTTGTGGGTGCCACGTGAGGTGCACAGCCCTGGCACAGAAATTTGTGGGTGCCATGCGAGGTGCACGGCCCTGGCACAGAAATCTGTGGGTGCCATGCGAGGTGCACGGCCCTGGCACAGAAATCTGTGGGTGCCATGCGAGGTGCACGGCCCTGGCACAGAAATCTTTGGGTGCCATGCGAGGTGCACGGCCCTGGCACAGAAATCTTTGGGTGCCATGCGAGGTGCACGGCCCTGGCACAGAAATCTTTGGGTGCCATGCAAGGTGCACGGCCCTGGCGCAGAAATCTGTGGGTGCCATGCGAGGTGCAGGGCCCTGGCGCAGAAATCTGTGGGTGCCACGCGAGGTGCAGGGCCCTGGCGCATAAATTTGTGGGTGCCACGCAGAGTGCATGGCCCTGTTGCAGAAATTTGTGGATGCCATGCAGGGTGCAGGGCCCTGGCACAGAAATCTGTGGGTGCCACGCGAGGTGCAGGGCCCTGGCGCATAAATTTGTGGGTACCACGTGAGGTGCACAGCCCTGGCACAGAAATTTGTGGGTGCCACGCAGAGTGCATGGCCCTGTTGCAGAAATTTGTGGATGCCACGCAGGGTGCAGGGCCCTGGCGCAAAAATTTGCGGGTGCCCATCCTCTTCGTGGGGAATTTGGCGAGGGCTTGGGCACCTATATAATTTGAGAGGGGTTCCCACACTCGCAACCCCGCAGATCTCCGTCTCCTTGCTGTTTTTGTTGTATTTTATTATTATTATTATTACTATTATTATTATCCGTTTTCAATTACAATCCAATCATCGCCTTGTTATAACAATTCACAGCGGTTCACAACACACTAAAACTCCAAATAAAACAATCTGGACCCAAACATTCCCGAAGAAAGTCAAGTATAAAATGCACATTCAAAGCAACAAAATTAACAGGAAACTAAGGCATTCCAAATAAAACATTGCAAAGGAGGTCAGTGGCCGCAGGGTGTGTCTAAGATGCGGCGAAGGGAACAAACATCGTAAAGATTTCAAAAGAAAACATTGGAAGTGAAATATGCAATATATATTGGCAGTTTTATTTCCAGTTCCCTTGCTCAGGATCTCGCGAGGGTGGAATTTGGCCTTTTCGCAGCTGCCAGGCCCAATTCCAGGCAGCGACATCTCTTTCCCCCCTAGAAACCCTTCTGGGGATCTCAGAGACGATGTTTGTTCAGCGTCACTTGAACGCAGAGCCGGCTGGGTAAATGCTGAAGCTCCTTGCTGCTGCTTGGATCCGGCACGACTCGCCTGATAACTGCTTGGCGACGCTTCCTGGCACGAAATCGCTCGGCATATTTGCCCATTTAGGCAGGCCCATATGGCCCACCCTGACCGGCAGCAGCTGCCCAAGCTCAGGGAGAGACATAGAATCATAGAATTGGGAGGGGCATCGAAATCTCCTTTCTTGAGGCTTGAAGCCACGGGTTCGAGCAGTGACAGATTTACGTATAAGCTAAACTAGCTCTAGCTTAGGGCCACACTCGCTTGGGGGCCGGCCCCCAAAAAAATTGAAGGAAAAAAACCTGGATGTACATTTCCAAAATATTATCTAGCTATCTATCATCTACAGTATCTATTATCTATCTATCATCTATCTACAGTATCTATTATCTATCTATATATCTTGTATCTATCCATATCTACAGTAGCTATTATCTATCTATCTATCATCTATCTATCTATCTATCTATCTATCTATCTATCTATCTATCTATCTGTCTGTCTGTCTGTCTGTCTGTCTGTCTACCTACAGTATCTATTATCTATCTATCTATCTATCTATCTATCTATCTATCTATCTATCTATCTATCTATCTATCTAGGCCAGTGCTGGATTTACGTATAAGCTAAACAAGCTATAGCTTAAGGCCCCACTCTCTTGCAGGCCCCCCAAAAAAATTAAAGGGGGAAAAAACTGGATGTCCATTTCCAAAATATAAGATGAAAAACAAATGGAATAAAACCTACATACAGCAACCGTGTTTTGTGTTGTGTAGGCTCCTAGGATGTAAGTCATGGGCCCCGCCTGCTCGCCTGCTCCCTAAAATATCCCTGCTTTGTTCCTTTCTATATATAGGGTGTGTGTGTGTGTGTGTGTGTGTGTGTGTGTGTGTGTGTGTGTGTGTAGTGGGGGACGCGGGTGGCGCTGTGGTCTAAACCACAGAGCCTGGGGCTTGCCGATCAGAAGGTCGGCGGTTTGAATCCCCGCGGCGGGGTGAGCTCCCGTTGCTCAGTCCCTGCTCCTGCCAACCTAGCAGTTCGAAAGCACGTCAAAGTGCAAGTAGATAAATAGGTACCGCTCCGGCGGGAAGGTCAATGGCGTTTCCGTGTGCTGCTCTGGTTCGCCAGAAGTGGCTTAGTCATGCTGGCCACATGACCCGGAAGCTGTACGCCGGCTCCCTCGGCCAGTAAAGCGAGATGAGTGCCGCAACTCCAGAGTCGGCCGCAACTGGACCTAATGGTCAGGGGTCCCTTTATCTTTCTACATAGGGTGCTTAGATTCTGCTATTTATCATTCTTAGTAGTTTGCATCATATATTTACAGCTATTATTATTTCACGTTATAGCAAGTATCTAGAGACTAGATAAGGAGTCTTTGTCAATTGTGTTTCCAAAGGAACTTTTGTTCTTGCCAAACGCCAATGTGTTTGCATTATTCAGTTTGTTAGGAATCAAAAATCATTTTAAGTTAGAGCTTCATCATTATTTCACTATTAATATACTTCTTCTTAACTGTATATCAGTTCAACAATCACTTTCATAAAATACATATTTTGTGATGTGCAAATGGCTTGAGATGCCTATGAGGTCCATCAATTACCATATAGCATATATTCCACACAAAAAACAGTGACAATTTGTTGTGGGCAAAGGACAGCTGGACATAGAAAGGGCCCCATTACCTTCAGGAGCTGAGGGTCTTATTTATTTTATTGCTTTCCTTTTACGGATCAAGGGTCTCGAGAGTAAAATTCATGTTCAATTGCTGTTTTAGGGGTTGTTTTTAAAAGTCTGGAACGGATTAATCTGTTTTGCATGACTTCCTATGGGAAAGCGCGCCTTGGTTTGGGAACCCTTTGGTTTTGGAACGGGATTTCCGGAACGGATCAAGTCTGAGAACTAAGGGACCGCTGTATTTGCTAAGCCCAATTTAGCAAAAACAACTTCTGGCTGGTTTTTTTTGTAACTCTCTTGACCAACGCTGTTCCTTTTTCAGCCACTAAGTGTCACCATTGTCCTTTGCAAAGACAACATGCCGGGATTCGAACTTAGTTCTCAGCAGACGCCAGGAGGGGTCAGCAAAGTCGGTGGAAGTCAGTGCCAGGGGACAGATGGCTGCAGCTGCCTTTGCTCTGGTGCCAAGGACTGCCCCTTCTGCTCCAAACAAAACGTCTTCTGTGTTGCTGTTGTTGTTTTCTACCCCTCTTGGTCTCGTTTCCCCCTGGAAATTCTTTTTTTCCTGGCTCATCCTATCTCTGTGGAGCCTCCACAGATCGCCGCAGTCTACCTGCTTTATTTATTCTGCCCTGGATGCTTTAGCTGAGTTTCCTGACTAGAGAGAGCCTCAAGACCGCCCAGAGAAGCTTCGGTGGCGATTCGAACTCCGGTCTCACTCCCAAGTCCTAACGGGCCAGCACTCTAACCACTGTGCAACGCTGCCAGTGGGGGGTCGGAGGTGCATAAAGGCCGCAGGGCGTGAGAGACCTTGCTTGGGGTCTTCTCAGGCTGGGAGCAGGACACTGGGGTGATTCAAAAAGGGGATTTCGGGGACCCCTACCCCCCTTGCCGTCTGCTTGCAGCCCCCCAGAGATTTTACATTTTCGCCCTGGGCCGGTTGGGCTTTGCAAGAAGCTGGAGAGAGAGGAATTAGACTTGGATGGCAGAGCTGTCGAGTTTGATGGGGACCTCCAAAAGTCATCTAGCCCAGGAATCCACAGGAATCCACCGATAAACCTCCGTGCGGTGAAGCCCATTCCACCACCAAACAGCTCTTGCCATCAGGATCTCCTTTCTCATGGGTTTTCCTCCTGGCGTGATTCAGCCCCATGAGGCCAGGAGTTCCCCTGTCTCCCACGGAGTTTGGCGTGGGCCCAGAGGCACGCCCCATATGCCCCAGATTAGGTGTCCTGCCCGCCGGCAGAGAAACACAGGCACGCCTTTCGTCTCTTTCCAAAGCCCGTTGGCCCGGGATCAAATGGCTGGGGTGGGTGGGAATCTAGGGCAGGCCCAGGTCAGGAGGTTGGGGGGCAGAAAGCGGGTTGGGGGCGAATTCAAATGGGCAGGTCGCTTGCCACATGTTGGTGGCACGGCTCAATCCTACAAAGGCGCCTGGGAATATCCCCTTGCCTGCTGCTGCCAGTCAGTGTAGGCACCTCTGAGGTCCCCCTTGTCTGACTCAGTAAGAGGCAAGCTTAATTTTCCAGGAAAGGGTTAGAACACCTGCTTTGAATGCAGAAGGGTCCAGGCAGAGCTGGGAGAGACGCTTAAATCAGGACGCCGCTGCTGCCGGTCTGTGCGTGCAGTACCAGTCGGATGGGCCAGTTGTCCTATGTCCAGTATACCTGAAGGAGCGTCTCCACCCCCATCGTTCTGCCAGGACACTGAGGTCCAGCACCGAGGGCCTTCTGGCGGTTCCCTCATTGCGAGAAGCAAAGCTACAGGGAAGCAGGCAGAGGGCCTTCTCGGTAGTGGTGCCCGCCCTGTGGAACGCCCTTCCAGCAGATGTCAAAGCGATAAACAACTACCTGACATTCAGAAGACATCTTAAGGCAGCCCTGTTTAGGGAAGTTTTTAACGGGTGATATTTTACTGTATTTCTGTTTTCTATGGAAGCCGCCCAGAGTGGCTGGGGAGGCCCAGCCAGATGGGCGGGGTATAAATAATAAATTATTATTATTATTATTATTATTATTATTATTATGTTCCAAGCGGGGAATCCAGCCGGGAATTACGCAAGAAGAGGAAACTGTCTTCTTGAGATAGACCTCTGGGGGGAAAATCAGATTTAATTGTCGGTTACTTAACAGCTGCAATTGAATGGTCGAATTGCAGAGTTGGAAGGAACCCCGGGGGTCATCCAGCCCAACCCCCCATGATGCGGGAACAAGCAGCGGTGAGTTGCGACAGTTAACAACGCTCTGCATTTCGCTTGCGTTTCTTCACAATGGAAACTACCCGTCGCAAACGCTTGTTTGTTGATTCAATCCTTGTGCCGTTTCTGGTGGTCGTAAACCATGAGGACTAGATTCTTAGCGCCTTTCGGAGGAGCAGAGCTTGGCATGCAAAACGTCCCCCTTGGCGCCTCCGGGTAGGGCCTGGGGGGGGGGGGACACACCAAATCTGAAACCCTGGAGAACTTCTGCCAGCCAGTGTAGGCAAAACTGGCCCGACTGAGTAACTTAATCTCAGGGTCCTGGGTTCCAGTCTCACATTGGGCCAAATATTCCTGCACTGCAGGGGGTTGGGCTGGATGACCCCTGGGGGTCCCTGTCCAACTCTAGAATTTTATCATTTCAGTTCACTAAGCCAACAGTAACTTATTCTCTTGAAGGTTTTAACCGGCACGGAAATAGTTCTTACTGTATATATTTTCTTACTGACTGCTGTTACGTTTTTTAATCCCGATTTGATCTTGACAAAGGGCGGTTTATACAGTAAATGAAAGAATAAATACATTGACAGGCGTGCGTCGGAGGGTGAATTATAGCTTCGCCACCGGCTTTTCCGTTGGGCAATTCGCGTTTGCTTTTTGTAACTTTACGCGGCGATACAAATCCCCCAAATTCAATGGAAACGTTTCTAAGTTGTGATACAAATAGAACCAGCAATTTGAAAAATAAATAGACGAGAGAGGGAGAGATGGATATCTGTCTGTTGGCTCAGGCTTTTCAGCTTTGTGTTTGCCTTCCCTTCCCTGCCCAACTGGAGGAAAGTTTATCTCTCCAAAAGTGACCAGCCCGGGCGCGCATGCTCGCTGCCTTGTTTTCGCCAAAGCCTGCAGCTGCCGGCCAGACCTGGGGGCATTGGGGGTGGGAAAAGGGGGTGGATGGGGGGGTTCTGGGGGAGGGCTTTTTGCCGCGCCCCGCCCCCCCTGCGCCCATAGGGCGCTGGGATCCAGGGGGCGCGGTTTGGAGAGCCTTGAAAAGCTTTACGCGCGGCGCAGTGCGCACAGAAGAGTTGGAGAGGCTCACTGACACGCAAGGATGCTTTTCGACCGTGTGAAACGCCTTTCGGTGGAGCTGGATTGCCCCGAGGTGGCCTCGCCGCCGGTCTTCAGCTCCGGGGAGAGCGTGGCCGGCCGCGTGGTGCTGGAGTTGTCCGGCACGGCGCGCCTGGGCGCGCTCCACCTGCATGCGCAAGGCGCGGCCAAAGTCCACTGGACCGAGTCTCGCAGCGCCGGATCCAGCACCGCTTACACGCAGAGCTACAGCGACCAGGTGGAATTCCTCAGCCACCGGCAGACCCTCCTGGCCCCGCCAGGTAAGGCGTCCTCTGAGCGCGGGCAGAGCGCGCAATCGCCTCCCTGCGCTCCGCGGGAGCCCGGCGCGCCTGCCTGCTTGCCCGGCGCGATCCGTCTCTCTCTCGCAAAGCCTCTCCGCCTCGGCGTTAAAAACTCCTTTTTTCCAAAGGGAAGCTGCTTGTCCAGCCAGCTCTGTAGGGCCGACACGGGCCGGCAGCGCTCTCCTCTCCCCTCCTCGGGAGCGCCGCTCAAGCGCCCAGTCTGTCTTTCTCCATGTTGCTTGCGAAGCCTCTCTACCTCAGCAGGGCCGACACGGGCGGGCAGCGACTCTCCTCCTTTTTTCCAAAGGGAAACTGCTTTGCCAGCCAGCTCTGTAGGGCCGGCACGGGCTGGCAGCGCTCTCCTCTCCCCTCCTCGGGAGCGCCGCTCAAGCGCCCAGTCGGTCTCTCTGTCTCTCTGCACGTTGCTTGCGAAGCCTCTCTACCTCAGCAGTGCCGACTCAGCAGGGCAGGGGCTCTGCTACTTCCTAAAGAGGAGCTTTCGACAGGGAAGCTGCTTTTGGACCCGGCTCTGTAGTGCCAGCACTGGCTGGCAGCAGCCCTCCGCCAGGGCTGCCGCTGCTTAGAGAACCCCAGAGCCTCACAAGTCAAGCTCTCGGGGTCAGGCACCTCAACATATCTCCTGCTTCCTGAGAGATGGAGACTCTCTGGGTGGTGGCTTCGAGCTTATTTGAAGCCCACCTTTATTGCCCACACAGGCTGGCAGTCGCAGCTCTCTGAGATTTCCAGGCTAGGAGTCCCCCCCCCCATACACGCTTGGAAATTGAATCTGGGACATTCTGCATGCAGAAGACGAACCGTTTTGCCATCCTTCCCCCGTTGCATGGCGGGGGGTTGGGCTGGATGACCTCTGAGGGTCCCCTCCCCACAATTCTAGGATTCCTTTGCATGCTCTGGCCCAGCTTTCCCTTAAGAAAGGCCAGTTGGAAAACAGGATTTGCAGGTTTCTGGAATAGGGGTGGGATGTTTGTTTGCAACTTTCCAGGGGGTAAATTAGCGGCTGCTGGCTTTTGGGACCCCCCACCCCACCCCGGCCTTGCTGACCTCGGCTCAACTTCCTAAGATTTTGCCCCAGCTGGTTCTATTCCTGGTAGCCGGGCGCTTACATAATGCCAGGCTCTTCCAAGACCCCTGGGATATCTTGGGGGCATATTTGCAATTCTGGAGGGGGGCACCTTCTGTTAAAAACTCCCCTTTGCAGGGCACCTGGGCTGTAGGAACCAAATATATTTGTGGGGGGGAGAGAGAAATATTGTTGTGTAATACCTTGTGTCTTTTCGCTGTGTGTGCCTGAACTTTCCCCGGTTGTTTATGGGGAGCCAAAAAAAGTCACATGCTTTTTGGCTGAGTGTGGATGTTGTGTTGAATTTCCCCCGTTTGACCGCTGCAGGAAAACAGCTCCAGAAAAACATCTTCTTTTTTTAAAAGCTCTGTTATTCATTTCAACTTCCTTTATTTCTTGTTTTCCCAACAGACAACGGAGACGTCACCGTCCTTCAGGCCGGACGACACGAATTCCCTTTTACTTTCCAGCTGCCAGAGTAAGTCAAACACTTATTTCAAAATACTATTATTATTATTATTTGATTTGTGGGCGATTGCACCTGGTGGCAAAAACCCATACGCCATTGCATGTCAGCGCAGCGGACACCATTGCATGTCCCCGTTGCATGTTTTACGATTATCGTTTCGCTATCAGCCTTTGCCCAACCTGATGCCCCCACAGGTATTTCTGGAGGGTACCTGATTGGCATTTTTTGTGGTGGGAGAAGGAATAATGACCCTTTGAATCCTTTCCAACTCTATGAAACAAATTTGGGCAATTTCATACATAAAAAGAACTTCAAATCCCAGTACAAAATACCGACCCATATTTTTTTATAAAAAAGATAGTTTTCTAAGTTACTTGTCTTTGTTTCTCAATGTGATCCTTTTACGTGGTTTTGTGTGTTATTTTATGCCTTGTGACTTTTGTGGATTATAGTTTAGTAATTTATTTATTGTCAGGAGTGAATTTCTGTCCAGCTATTATATTGTTTTGAGAGCTAATTTTATTGGGTCCTATTACAGATTATGGAATGTTCCTTTATTATTTGAGACGAGTCGTTTCGTTTGAAAGTGAACGTTTTATTGAGGCTAAACATTTGCCGATGTTTGGAGAGTCAGTTTTACTGGGTGCTATTCTAATCGATTGCGGAATATCCCTTTATTCGGTGGGAACCGTTCCATCTTAAAGCGACGTCTTATTACGGCGTCTGTTTTTTCTTGTACATTTGGTTGCCTTAAACCGCCTTGCGTGTCATCACATAAAAAGGCACAAATTAAAAGTGAAACAGAGCGAAATGGAAGATATTTTGGGTTGGGTTCCAGACTCGCAGGAGGGAAATGTTTAGGGAAGCTTTTAATTGTGGGTGAATGATTGTGTTTTCATATTTTGTTGGAAGCCGCCCAGAGTGGCTGGGGAAACCCAGCCAGATGGGCGGGGTATAAATAATAAATTATTATTATTATTATTATTATTATTATTAGGCCTCGTTTTTCATACTTCCTTTCCTTTCCCTTGACAGATCCTTGGCCACTTCCTTCGAGGGAAAACATGGGAGCGTTCGCTATTGGGTGAAAGCCAAGCTCCACCGCCCCTGGTCCTCCGTCAAGAAAGCCAAAAAGGATTTCACCATTATTGAGCCCATCGATATCAACACGCCGGCGTTACTGGTGAGTTGGCAAAGCGGTTTGGGGAGGGATTGGGGTCGAATTAGGAACCAGGGGAAGCACCCGGCCTTAAAACAAACCCCCTTCGCTCATTGCTACCTCTGCAACATCCGGGTCAGGCTGGATGACCCCCAGGGGTCTCAGAAGACATCTTAAGGCAGCCCTGTTCAGGGAAGTTTTTAATGTGTGATATTTTACTGTATTTTTGGTTTTTATGGAAGCCGCCCAGAGTGGCTGGGGAGGCCCAGCCAGATGGGCGGGGTATAAATAATAAATTATTATTATTATTAACGAGTCTCCAATTCTGCGACCGATTCCCCGACTTCGGGATAGCTCAGCCGGTAGGGCGGGAGGACCTTCGGGGTCGCGGGTTTGAGCCCTGCGCCGAGCAAATAATGGGGTCAGGCTGGATGAACCTTGGGGTTCCTTCAAGTTTTGAAATTCACACACACACACACACACACTTTATTGCATTTTCGGAATTTACAAAAAGAGATTAAAGAAAACAACTGACCACATATTCTAAGGTGAAAATGAAGATTGCAAAAGGCAGGAGAGAAATGTTTAAAGGTCTAACGTAATCAAAATAACATTGAAAAAAAATAAATGCCGGTTTTGCAATTCTATGGCTGCCTGGCAACGTTGGGTCTCCCTTTTTTCCTGCTCAGAAGGGCTATTCCCAGCCCTTTTTGAACCCAGGACGTTCTGCCTTTAATAATAATAATAATAATAATAATAATAATAATAATAATAATAATAATATCTTCTGGAATAACACTTGTAGTGTAACGATGACCTTTGGACATAATGGAGATATTAAAATTTGGATGCGGAAGGAAAGGATTAACAGTAAGAGGAGGAGGCAAAGTCCAGGAGATTCTTGGGAATATTATGTTGTGATGCGAATTTTAATCTGGAAAATGGATTTAATAATAATAATAATAAATGGTCTTCTCTGCTTGTGCCCGTCAGGCGCCACAAGCCGGTGCCAAGGAGAAGCTGGCGCGCGCCTGGTATTGCAACCGAGGGCTGGTCTCCGTCTCGGCCAAGATCGACCGGAAAGGCTACACCCCAGGTGAGTCGTGGGGGGCAGCGGAAATCGGGGTGCGTGGGGCTCATGGCAAAGCTCAGCCCATCGGCCAGAGGACCCAGGGCACTTGACTCTGTGGCCTCCAGGGTTGGCATGCGGGGAATCAGCTGGTGGCCCTGCGGAAACGCAGTGGCTTCAAATCATCGGGGCCCTCCAGTGGTCATCCAGCCTGACCCCCTGAAAATGCAGGCGTCGCCGGCTGCCTGGCCTCCGTTAAAAATAACCTCTGAGGACGGAGAGCTGGCTGCCAGCCCTTCACTCCCCACAACAGATTTCCTGGCTTCCCAAAAGTCCAGCTAAAATGTTTGCCCTGCCAATAATAATAATAATAATAATAATAATAATAATAATAATAATAATAATAATAATAATAATAATAATATATTTATACCCTGCCCATCTGGTTGGGTTTCCCCAGCCATTCAGGGCGGCTTTCAACAGAGCATTAAAAACAGAATAAAAGTTCAAACATTGAAAACTTCCCTGATTTTTTCAGATGTCTTAATAATTATTTATCATTATTATTCTTATTATTCTTATTATTTATTATGTACTGCCCCTTATCAGAAGATCCTAGGGCACAGTATGCAATCTTAAAAACACATTGCAGAGCTGTGATAAAAACGTCAAATCGTAGAGTTGCAAAGGGGCCCTGCGGGTCATCTAGCCCCACCCGCTGCCACGCAGCGGCTCTTGAACCCGCAACCTTCGCGTTACCGGCGCCGACAGTGTAATAAAAACCCGGCTGGCCGGTGGGAAATCCATGGAGGGAACCTGGCTAAGTTTTCCTGGCGTTAGAAACAGGGTGGCCCCCGAAAAAAGGGGTTTCCCTGCTCCCTCCAACGCGGCAATGCGCCCATTTCCTTGACAGGCGAGGTGATCCCCATCTTTGCCGAGATCGACAACTGCACCACCCGCACGGTGGTGCCCAAGGCGGCCATCATCCAGACGCAGACCTTTGTGGCGCGCGGCACCAAGAAGCAGAAAAAGTCGGTGGTGGCCTCCATGGTGGGCGACGCCATCGCGGCCGGCAAGAGGGAGGTGTGGCACGGCCGGGCCCTCAAGATCCCCCCCGTGGGACCCTCCATCCTCCAGTGCCACATCATCCACGTCGAGTACGCCCTCAAGGTGAGCCAAGGGGGCGGAGCGGGCCAGGGAGGGGAACCCCCGGAAACCCCAGTGTCACTGACACGGGCCGGCAGCAAAGCCTAGTGGTCGGAGCCAGCTTGGCGTGGGGAGGGAGGTCCTGGGAAACCCCTGGAAACATCTGCAGTTCCAGGGCGGGTGTGGAGAGCCATTGGAGGCTGCTTGCTCCATCCAGTGTCGCCGACACGGGCCGGCAGCAAAGCCTAGTGGTCGGAGCCAGCTTGGCGTGGGGAGGGAGGTCTGGAAAACCCCCCAAACCTCTTTTGGGGGACCCTCTGTGGTTCCAGGGGGCCGCGGAGAGCCATTGCAGGCTGCTTGCTCCCCCTGGTGTCGCCAACACAGGCTGGCAGGAAAGCTCACTGGGGTTTTGATTCGGGGCTTTTTGAGAGTTCGGACTTGGGATATTCAGAGTGTCGGAAGGGATTCCGAGGGTATAAGGCGGTGTTTAAATTCCAATAATAATAATAATAATAATTAATAATACTACAGTGGAACCTTGGGTTGCGAATGTGATCCATGCGGGTTGCAACTGGTGCTTCTGTGCATGCGCAAAGTGCGATTTAGCGTTTCTGCACATGCGCAAGCGCCGAAACCCAGAAGTAACCCGTTCCGGTACTATTATTATTGGGGGGAAATATAGTCTCATACACGGAAAAACAGAGTATTTTCTGAATTTAGATACCGCCCTATACCCAGGGTTTTCAGGGTTGGACTAGATGACCCTCGGGTCCCTTTCCAACTCTCTGGTTTTATGTTTTCAGCATCGATTCTCTGCCATTCTCAGAGCGGGGATCTCATTTTCCACAGCGGATCTGGGCCGTGGGAGACGAAGGAGGCCATTATTTCATTTTTATATTTATAAATTTCCTGTTTTCTCCCCGCCTGGCAGGTCTGCATCGAGATCCCGGGGACGTCGAAGCTGTTCCTGGAACTGCCTCTGGTCATCGGCACGATTCCCCTGCACCCCTTTGGTAGCCGCACCTCCAGCGTCAGCAGCCAGTACAGCGTCAGTCTGGATTGGGTCCGGATGGGAATTCCCGAAGAGCCAGAGGGTAAGAACCCCGTAAAGAAACCTTGCAAGGCAATTTTATACGTTGCCTTGCGTGCATCTGTTGCAGAGGGTTTTCGCCAGCTAAGTCCTACTCGAGAGTAGACCCATCGGCACCAATCGAGAAAAGATACAGATTTGGAGTCTTTTAGAAAAGATCGGAAACCTCTGTCTATATATATATATATATGAATAACTTTTCTTACAAAATAGCTTTATATAAAGAACTTTTTTAAAAAATGAAAAAACTTTTTAAAAAATGATTTTATATAAAGAACTTTTTTAAAAAATGATTTTATATAAAGAACTTTTGAAAAAACGATTTTTATAAAGGGAATTTTATAAAGCAACTTTACGAAATAACTGCATATATAAAGAACCTGTGTAAAGTTGCTGGAAACCTATCTATCTATCTATCCATATCTATCTATCTATCAAACCTTTCTTATAAAATAGCTTTATATAAATAACTTTTTTTTAAAAAATGATTTTATATAAAGACCTTTTTTAGAAAAGTGACTACAACTCCCATTATCCATAGCCGGCATGACCATGGACGATGGGAATTGTAGTCCGACAGCATCCTGGTTGCTTTAGGCTTTAGGCTTATCCCACCTGGCAGGGATGTTGGGAAGAGGAGGAAGAACCAGGTGCGCCAAGCCGCCTTGGGGAGGTGAAAAAGTCGGGGTCCCTAAAATAAAATAAAATAAAATAAAATAAAATAAAATAAAATAAAATAAAATAAAATAACCTGCTCCATGCAACCCCGTAACTCTTCCCCTTGCGCTCTCTCTGCAGCTCCTCCCGAATACTCGTCCGTCGTCTCCAGCGAGGGACCCCTGGAGACCCTCTCGCCGCCCGGCCAGGACAGCAGCCCCCCCGGCGTCCTCGAAGGGCCGTTTTTCGCCTACATCCAGGAATTCCGCTTCCGGCCGCCTCCGCTCTATTCCGAGGTGAGCTCACTGAGGACTAGAAACCCTGGCGTCCGAAAGGCGGCGGGCTGTGCTTGGCCGCCTCGCTGGTGGGGAGAAGGAGCAAGGCTGTTTGGGGTGTGGCACCCCCAGTGGTCATCCATCCCAGCCCCCATATCATGCAGGGATCTTGATTCGAACCCACAGCCCTGAGTTTCGGGGCTCTTTGCACAGGCTGGGTGACCCCTCAGGTCCCATCGACGGGGACACCCCTTAAAGCGAGTGCCGGGCTGCCCCTCCTCCATAGCTGTCAATTTTCCCCTTTTCTTGCGAGGAATCCTATTCGGAATAAGGGAAATTCCCTTTAGCCGCCCTGAGCCCGGTCTTGGCTGGGGAGGGCGGGGTGTAAATAAAAATGTATTATTATTATTATTATTATTATTATTATTATTATTATTATTATTATTATTATTATTATTAAAAAAGGGAACAGTTGGCAGCTATGCCCTCCTCTGTTCTCGAACCCCGTGCCTTGAAGCGGGTTGGGCTAGATGACCGCAAGGGTCTCGTCCGGGATTCGACGAATCTTCGCTAACACCTCTTTCTCCTCCTCTCCTTCCTAGGTGGATCCCAATCCCCAATCGGACGCCGCCGTCCGCCCCCGTTGCATGACCTGCTGAGAGGCGCCTGCCATCGGATCTCTTGGAACGGATCTCTTTTGCTTTCCCGGGAACGGGATCGGGCGAAGAAGGAGGAGACCCCGCGATCTGGGTGCAAACGAGGAGAGGGGCTCCGGCGGGGAGACGGCTCCTTGACCCCCCAGAGGCGGCAGAGGCGAGGCTTGGGGTGTCCCAGACCGACGGCACCGATCCTGCGGGGTTTACGGAGGCGGAAATGGGGACGTTCGAACCCCCCGAGGGGAAATGCCTGCCTTGTGACTCAGACACTACCCGGCAGTCCCGGTTTCTCTTTCGACGACACCTACGGGCGAGAAAACGGGGCGGGGAGATTCCCCAGGCAGCGGGACAAGTTGCGGGGTTGAGCGAAAGTTTTGGGGTGACCCCCCCTGATTTTATCTCCCACTAAGCTTTGCGGAGACGGGATTCGAACTCGCCGCTCTGGGTTTCAGGGCGTGAAGATCCACACCGTGGGTTTTTAAGGTGGGGAAAAGAAGGTCGGAACAGCTTGGCAGGAGAGAGAAAGGAACCTTTGCGCTGTTGAAGGCAGAGAAAATGAGTTTTTTTGGGGGGGTCATGTGGGGTTTTTGTGCCTTTCGGGGAGCAGATCAGACCCCAAATTCTGGGCATTTCGAAGACGTCGTGGGGGGGATGGAAGAAAATTGTTTTCTTCTTCTTCTCTCTGACATTGCATTCCACTTTCCAAAGCTAGCTGGTCTACAGGGGAGGGGCGTATTTTGATTCCCCCCCCCCCCAACGTTGGGACAGTGGCCTTACGTTGTAAATATGTGTAAATATGATTTTCCTGATATGCTGTGGCTCAATGCAGAACGTACACAAAAGAACTGGTTTCCCGGTTCATATTTTTATAGAATACCTGCGGCCTTTTCAGAAACAACCCCCCCCCAAAAAAAAAAAAAACCTGTGTTTGAAAACAAAGCTTTGTGGCTTTTTTGTACAAGTGTTGAAATTAAAATTGTGAATTTTACTCTTTGTCCTGAGTTTCTTGCCCAAAATTGCAAGGAGGGGGGAGAGGGCTGGGCTCTTTAACCCGACTTGGGACTCCTGTGGTTTCCACGGTACCTTTGTGTGCAGTTAAAATCTTCAAAAATCGCCCTAAATATCAATATTGGAAGGTGAGAAGAAGCTGGGTCCAAACATCCATCTAATACAATACTGCCTGCACGGGCTGGCAGCAGCGCTCTGGGATTTCAAGCCAGGATCATAGGACTAATGTCAATAATGGAAACTGATATGAAACTGCTGTTTTCCCACTGAGTCAAAACATCCATCTAACTTAATATCGCCTGCACTGGCTGGCAGAAGCTCTTTTTCGGGAAAGGATCGTAGAAATGTAGAGCCGTAAGGGACCCAAGGGTCATCTAGTCCAACCCCCTGCTATGCAGCAATCTCTGCTTTCTTTTGGCCCCCGCTGGCGAGACCGAGGGGGTGTCTGGGCTGCCCAGGACCCCCAGACCCCCTGCCCAGACTTGCACCCCAAACAGAGGTCCCTCTGCTTTTTCCCTTCACCCCTGGAAGCACACTCCATTGATTCTCGAGGTGCCGACAGCAACGGGTCCCGCCTCGGAACGGACTGGTGGAAATGGCCCTCTGGGCAGGCGGGCTCTCGAACCCGGCACCTTATGCATGCAAACATCTGCCAGATTTAGGTCTAAGCTCAACAAGCTGTAGCTTAGGGCCCCCCAGAAAATTTAAAGGGAAAAAAAACCTGGATGTACGTTTCCAAGATACAAGATAAGGTAAAGGTAAAAGGACCCCTGACCATTAGGTCCAGTCGTGGCCGACTCTGGGGTTGCAGTGTTCATCTCGCTTTATTGGCCGAGGGAGCCGGCGCACAGCTTCTGGGTCATGTGGCCAGCAGGACTAAGCCGCTTCTGGCGAACCAGAGCAGCGCACGGAAACGCCGTTGACCTTCCCGCCAGAGCGGTACCTATTTATCTACTTGCACTTTGACGTGCTTTCGAACTGCTAAGTGGGTAGGAGCAGGGACCGAGTATTGGGAGTTCACCCCGTCATTGCGGGGATTCGAACCGCCGACCTTCCAATCGGCAAGTCCTAGGCTCTGGGGTTTAACCCACAGTGCCACCCATGTCCCTTAAAATATAAGATAAAAAGCAAATAAAATAAAACCTACATGCAGCAACCGTGTTTTGTGTTGTGTCGGCTCCAAGGATGTGAGTCATGGGCCCCGCCTGCTCCCTCAAATATCCCTGCTTTGCTCCTTTCTATATATAGAGTGCCGACATTCTGCTATTTATAATGACTGGTAGCTTGCATCATATATTTACACCTCTGATTATTTCATGTGATGGCAAGTTTCATGTTCTAGCAAGTGGCTACATTCTGCATGGACCGGTTGCGCGGCAACATGTGCAAATGGCTTGAGATCAGTGACCCTATAGCATCTATTCAACACACACACAAAAACACCGTTAAGTTAGAGCTTAATCATTATTTCACTATTAATATACTTCTTCACTGTATTTTTATTGTTTTTAACATTTGATTGGGAGCCACCCAGAGTGGCTGGGGAAACTCAGCCAGATGGGCGGGGTATAAAGAATAAATTATTATTATTATTTCACTATTCATATGCTTCCTCTTAACTGTATTTCATTACTTGGATAAAATACATAATTTTGTTCTGTGCAAATGGCTTGAGATACCTATTAGGTCCATCAATGACCATATATAGCATTTATTCAACCCAAAAAACAGTGGCAATTTGTTGTTGACAAAGGACATATAAAGGGCCCCGTTACCTTCAGGAGGCGAGGGCCGCATCAGACCTAAATCCGGCCCTGAACTCACGCCAGCCCCTATGTTTCGAATCGGCATCACTCTGGAGGGGTCCCCATCCCTGGGATGGGGTGCGATAATAATAATAATAATAATAATAATAATAATAATAATAATTATTATTATTATTATTATTATTATTATTATTATTATTATTATTATTATTATTTATTATTTATACCCCACCCATCTGACTGCGTTTCCCCAGCCACTCTGGGCGGCTTCCAACAAAACACTAAAATACAATAACCTATTAAACATTAAAAGCTTCCCTAAAGAGGGCTGCCTTCAGATGTCTTCTAAAAGTCAGACAGTTGTTTATTTCCTTGGAATCTGGTGGGAGGGCGTTCCACAGGGTGGGAGCCACCACCAAGAAGGCCCTCTGCCTGGTTCCCTGCAACCTTGCTTCTCGCAGGGAGGGAACCGCTAGAAGGCCCTCGGGAGAGGGACCCAGGTGTCCGGGGTGGAGACGCTCCTTCAGGTCTACTGGGCCGTTTAGGGCTTTCAAGGTCAGCACCAACACTTTGAATTGTGCTCGGAAACGTACTGGGAGCCAATGTAGGTCTTTCAGGACTGGTGTTATATGGTCTCCACTCCCAGTCCCCAGTCTGGCTGCCACATTCTGGATTAGTTGCAGTTTCTGGGTCACCTTCCAAGGGAGCCCCATAAAGAGCGCATGGCAGTAGTCCAAGCAGGAGATAACCAGGGCATGCGCCACTCTGGCCAGACAGTCCGCGGGCAGGAAGGGTCTCATCCTGCGTACCAGATGGAGCTGCTCTGGACACAGAACTGACCTGCGGCTCCATGGACAGCTGGGAGTCCAAAATGACTCCCAGGCTGCGCACCTGGTCCTTCGGGGGCACAGTCGCCCCATTCAGATCGAAGTCCCTGTGGATTGAAGTGCGTCTGGGACGGGGACACCTGCCTGGGTGTCCAGCTTTCCAAGGATTAAAAGCACTCAGTGTCCCCTTTTCCGCTGCCCCCTCCCCCCAGTACATCTTGTATCCTGACGGTCACTTGGTCAGACGTCCAGCAGACACCTGGCTGTGTGCCTGGCCTGGATATCTGGACGTGTGTCGAGACAGGCTGGGTGTCGCACCCCCCAGGGACGGATTTACGTCTAAGCTAAACAAGCCAAAACTTAGGGCCCCACTCTCTTGGGGGCCTCAAAAATGTTTAGGGTTTGGGTACCCCAGGAAAAAAAGCACTGGGTATAAATAATAACATTATTATTATTATTATTATTATTATTATTATTATTATTATTATGTTAACGGACATCCCCAAAATCTGGGGACAGTCTCTGGATTTACAAACCAGTCCCCTGACAAAATCCATCTATTTAGCAGGAAAGTGTCCCCGGATTCATTGGAAAAAATCTGGTCACCTTATATTAACCATTTTTTAATCAAGGTACAAGGCGAGGAGGTCGAATCCTGATAATGAATCAAGCTAGAGCTTAGGGCCCCACTCTCTTGGGGGCACCAAAAATGTTTAGGGGTATGGGTACCCCAGGGGGGAAAGCACTGGGTATAAATAGTATTTATTATTATTATTATTATTATTATTATTATTATTATTAGGTTACCAGACATCCCCATTTCCCGGGGACAGTTCCCAGATTTGCAAATCAGTCCCCTGACAAAATCCATCTATTTAGCAGGAAAGTGGCCCCAGAATCATCGGGGGGGAAATCTGGTCCCCTTATATTAACCATTTTTTAAACACGGCATCAGGCCAGGAGCTCGAATCCTAATAATGAACAAGGGGCTTTGTTTCCGTTCCGGTGAACGCAGGAATGCAGCAAATTGCAACATAAATCGTACGGAAGAATCGACCAAGGCGTGCAAATTGAACGTGCGTCAGAAGGCCGCTTCGCCGGTGGGATTTCTGGCTGAGCAACCCCAAAAAACCCGGATTGTGCCGGACTTGGAACAAAAAAACCCAACATGTGATCAGCTTTTTGCTTTGCCAAATTTCCTTGGCCAATCCCGAAACCTGGGAGTGTCTCCAAACTCCCTGCAGAAAGTAATTGTCCCCCGCTTGGCACATTTCCCCAGGGACACACGCCCAGTTGCAATCAACACTTTGCCCTTTGCAAGGATGGCGGGACGCACCCTGCAAATTCACCCAATATCGGCACACCCTTTCCCTTGCGTTTCCGAAACGCCGTCTCCGCCCGCCTGCCAGAACTCGGATTTTGCAATGGAGCAGCATCTGGGGAACTCCCTGCCAATGGATGAAGCAAAGAGGCAGGTGCCATCGTTGCACCTGCTAAGAAAAAAACATTTTTGTTTAAGCCAAGTCGACCCGGACAATCACCATTTTAACTTTTCCAAAACCTTAAATTTGTTAAAATAAAAAGATTCCTTCCAGTAGCACCTTAAAGACCAACTAAGTTAGTTCTTGGTATGAGCTTTCGTGTGCATGCACACTTCTTCAGATACACTGAAACAGAAGTTGCCAGACCCTTCTATATAGTGAGAAGGTGGGGAGGGGTATTACTCAGAAGGGTGGTGGGAATGGGAGATTGGCAGATAGCTGAGATGAGCCTGTTGACGACTCTTAACGACTGCAATAGGTCTTCCAGGAAAAGGCAAGGGGTGAGAAGGTGAGAAATGGCTTAGTCATGTATAATGGGATAAGAATCCAATGTCTTTGTTCAAATCAGGTCTCTCCATGGTTTTAAGTTTGGTAATGCGTTGCAATTCAGCAGCTTCTCTTTCCAGTCTATTTCTGAAATTCCTTTGTAGTAAAACAGCTACTTTGAGATCTTGTATAGAATGTCCTGGGAGATTGAAGTGTTCTCCTACTGGTTTCTCTGTTTTGTGATTCTTGATGTCAGATTTATGTCCGTTTATTCTTTGGCGTAAGGTTTGGCCTGTTTGTCCAATATAGAGAGCTGAAGGACACTGTTGGCATTTGATGGCATACACAATGTTAGACGATGAGCAATTGAATAGTCCCGAGATGGTATGTGTGATGTTGTTGGGGCCAGTAATGGTGTTGTCCGGGTGTATGTGGCAGCAAAGTTGGCATCTGGGTTTATTGCAGGCTCTGGTGCCAGTGTCCGTGTTAAGTCTGGTTGTAGTATTATTGTGGGTTAGGAGTTGTTTAAGATTGGGTGGCTGTCTGTAGGCAATGAAAGGTCTTCCTCCCAGAGCTTGAGAAAGAGAACTGTCATTGTCCAGGAGAGGTTGAAGATCTCTGATGATGCGTTGTACTGTTTTAACTTGGGAGCTGTATGTGATGACTAGAGGTGTTCTGTTATTTTCTTTTTTTGGGTCTGTCTTGCAGCAAGTTCTCTCTGGGTATCAGTCTGGCTCTGTTGATCTGCTTTCTAACTTCATCTGCTGGGTATTTTAGTTCTGAAAAGGTTTGCTGTAGATCTCTTAGGTGAGAGTCTCTGCCTGTAGAATTGGAACAGATGCGGCTGTAACGTAGTGCCTGGCTATATACAATGGACTGTTTGGTATGTTTGGGATGGTAGCTAGAGGCATGTAGATATGTTTGTCAGTAAGTTGGTTTACGGTATAAGGTGGTGTCTATGCGCCCATCCTGTATTTTTATAGTAGTGTCCAAAAATGTATTTCTTGCATAGATTGATTCATTGTAAGGTTGATTGTGGGGTGGAAATCATTAAATTTCTGGTGAAAGGTGTCCAGGGTCTGTTGACCATGTGTCCAGATGATAAAAATATCGTCAATGAATCGCAGGTACAAGAGAGGTTTGAGTGGGTAGGAGTTTAGGAAACGTTGTTCTAAATCTGCCATGAAGATGTTGGCATACTGTGGGGCCATGCGGGTGCCCATTGCTGTGCCGCTGATCTGAAGGAACAGGTCGTCACCGAATTTGAAGTTGTTGTGGGTAAGGACAAATTGGCAGAGTTTGGTGGCAAGGTCCGCTGTGGTTTTATCTGATATGGTGTTCCTTATAGCTTGTAAACCATCGTTGTGTGGGATGTTGGTATACAGAGATTCCACATCCATAGTAGCTAGTATAGTATTGTTGGGAAGATTATTTAAAGATTGTATTTTCCTCAGAAAATCTGTGGTGTCACGTACATAGCTGGGAGCACTGATGGCACATGGTTTCAGAACAGAGTCCATATAACCGGAGACACCCACTGTAACAGTGCCAATACCTGAAATGATGGGGCGTCCTGGATTTCCTGGTTTGTGTATTTTGGGTAGAAGATAGAAAGTTCCTGGTCGAGGTTCTGTTGGTGTGTTGGTGAGGATCTGTTCTTGGATGTGTGGGGGTAGCTCCTTAACAATCTTGTTCAGTTCTTTCTTGTATTCTTGTGTGGGGTCTGAGTCCAATTTTGTGTAAAAGGCGGTATTGGAAAGTTGTCTGTGAGCCTCCTGAATGTAGTCAGTTTTGTTCATGATGACGACAGCTCCACCTTTGTCTGCTTCTTTAATTATAATGTTTGGGTTGTTTCTGAGATTATTTATGGCTCTCCTTTCAGCATGGTTTAGATTTTGTTGTAAGCGATGGTGTTTTCTGGTCACTTGTGTTTGGATTCTGTGGCGGAAGCAGTCAATGTACAAGTCCAGTGTGGTATTGCGTCCATCAGGAGGGGTCCACGTGGAGTCCCTTTTTGTGTAACACTTTTTCGGTGGTAGTTGGTGGTCAGTGTTCTGTTGGGAGGGTGGTTGTTGTTCTCCAGTGGGTTGAGAGGTGTTGTGTTGTGAAGTTGTTGTTTGTTCTGGTTTGTCTTGTTGTTGTGTGTGTTGAAAATACTCCTTCAGGCGTAAACGGCGGAAAAATGCTTCCAAGTCCCTGTAGAACTGAATCATGTGTGGGGATTTGGCAGGGCAGAATGACAGTCCACGTGAAAGGACCGATTCCTCGGCTGGGCTGAGTGCTTGCTGTGAGAGATGGACAATATTGTTGATCTTGTTTTGATTAGTAGCCTGTAGGTTGGAAAGGTTAGAGAGTTTCTTGTTTTTCTGTTTTTTTCTGTTTTTCTTGTTTTTCTGTTTTTTCACCCCTCTGAGTAATACCCCTCCCCACCTTCTCACTATATAGAAGGATCTGGCAACTTCTGTTTCAGTGTATCTGAAGACGTGTGCATGCACACGAAAGCTCATACCAAGAACTAACTTAGTTGGTCTTTAAGGTGCTACTGGAAGGAATTTTTTTATTTTGACTATGGCAGACCAACACGGCTACCTATCTGCAACTTAAATTTGTTGTTGTTGTTTCCTACAGTGGTACCTCGGGTTAAGTACTTAATTCGTTCCGGAGGTCCGTTCTTAACCTGAAACTGTTCTTAACCTGAAGCACCACTTTAGCTAATGGGGCCTCCTGCTGCCGCCGCGCCGCCGGAGCACGATTTCTGTTCTCATCCTGAAGCAAAGTTCTTAACCCGAAGCAATATTTCTGGGTTAGCGGAGTCTGTAACCTGAAGCGTATGTACCACTGTATTCTTATTCTTATTTTACCTTTCCCCGTTTGGCAGCCAGGCAGTGTGCACATTTTGTGAAACAAATAAAAGATACAATAATATACCGTATTTTTTGCTCTATAAGACTCCCTTTTCCCCTCCTAAAAAGTAAGGGGAAATGTGTGTGTGTCTTATGGAGCGAATGCAGGCTGCGCAGCTATCCCAGAAGCCAGAACAGCAAGAGGGATTGCTGCTTTCGCTGCGCAGCGATCCCTCTTGCTCTTCTGGCTTCTGAGATTCAGAATATTTTTCTTCTTGTTTTCCTCCTCCAAAAACTAAGTGTGTCGTCTGGTGCGTCTTATAGAGTGAAAAATACGGTATGCTGTATTTTCCCGTGTATAAGACTATCTTTCCCCCCCAATTTTTTTAAGCTTAAAGTTTTATACACAGAAAAAACACGGCACATTTATTCTGGCTGGCAGTAACTCTGCCTGTCGCCCGCTAGGCTTCTACTTGCGAGTAAGTTGTCTAAGGAGAAGCCCCTCTGAAGATTTCTAAGCCCTTTTTATAAGAGGAGGGAGGTAGCCAACTTTTCTGGCCCTTTCTCTTTTTATATATATATAACATTTTTTAGGTTTCCATTTTATCACATTTCACCAAATCCTTATTATACTCTTACATATTTGCTCCGTCAACGTCCCTCCCTCCCGTCGCACGGTTTCCATAATTCATGATTACTTCATCGCGTTTATACATTTCCCTCCTTTCCGTTAATCCCAATTTTTTTAAAAGGCACAAATCCTCAGCACTGCAAGTTTCCTGAGAACGACCCCAGCTAATCATTTGCGATCGCCCTTCGGATATTGTACAAATTTGCTCCGGTCTTTTGGGAAAAGCTGGTTTCAAATTTTCCCAGTCGGCTTTGCCAATTCTGCATATTCCATCATCTTTTTCCTGCTGCTTCCATTTTTGGTTTAAAAGAGTCCTTGCTGCCATCGTTGCATACATAAACAATTTTTGGTCTCTATTTTGGGGAATTTTCTCACCTACTATACCTAACAGAAAAGGTTCCTGGCCCCTGCTCTCTCTCTCTCTGAGTGCTGGACCAGGCCTGAGTTCGAATCCTGTTCAGCCAGGTCCCTGGGTCTCCGCCTAACCTCCCTCGCAGGGTCATGATGGGGATTAAACCGATGGCTGGGGGGGGGGAAACAACAGGTACCCCCTGGCAAAGGAAAAAAGGCAACAGGTTGAAGACTCGGTTACAGTAATACAGTGCTGCTTGGGGGACGGAAAAACACTGGAATTTCTCGGCCGTGGCAGCGTCTGAAACCGGAGACCCCTGTCTGGGGGGCGTCCGAGGCATCTGAGAAGCCCTGCTGCCTTTGGCCATCACGACGGGGGTGTCCTTGGCCCCCGGCTATTTCTGGGCTCGCGGGGCGAGGACGGGACCGGGCCGGCGGAACATATTTGGGATTTCCTGGAAAAGTGGGTCAGGCCGGCTGGTAGGGAGAAGGAAAGCAGGGAAGAGAGAAGGATGGAGAGGTGGAAGCGTCTCCGTCTGGCTAGGGCGAGTTCTGGATGGGGTTCTGAGTGCGGATCTCTCCGTACAGGATGAAAGGGGGACGTCCATGCCAGGCCTAGGCAAACACAGCCCTCCAGATGTTTTGGGACTACAACTCCCATCATCCCTAGCTAAGAGGACCAGTGGGCAGGGATGATGGGAGTTGTAGTCCCAAAAACATCTGGAGGGCCGAGTTTGGGGATGCCTGGTCCATGCCGTAATATTCATAATAACAATGGTTCTATGAAGTGCCCACTGGACTGTGAGTGGCTTCTAACGTATATAAATATAGGGAGGCAATGTGGGTCAGCTTGTGGAACGGAGGCACAAAAACTCTGCGCATGGCCAGAGGTCCGTCACTCATTCGTAGGGGAACCGGCTAGAAGGAACGTCCCTAAATTCTGGAGCTTGCAGAGGAGTCCTGGTCTGGCGTACGCCATGTCTTTCGTTTTGTGTTTTGTGCTCCTGCTGGACTGAGCCTCAGATATCAATCCATTGGCAGGTTTCGATTGACTTCTGTGTGTAAACAGGATAATTTTACAAAATTTAAATAACAGGGCTTAATCAAGGAACCCAATCTGGGAAGGCAATGGGAAGATCGGAGGTCGTGTTAAATATAATCACAAAATGATGTACAAAACACACATCAGTTAAGAAATTAATAATGGTTTATTTTTATCTTGCCTTTAACATGATTTTTTTCTGTCGTACAGTTTTCAACCAATGCAGCATTTTTTTTAAAAGAGTCCTGCCAATGTTTTTTTTTGCCTGTTTGCAATTGTTCTGCAAATATTCAATATTCAAGGCGGCTTTTCTTACGTGTTTGCGGACATAGAGGAAGAGATGGGAAATGATTTATAACGAGTTGAAAAAAATAATGCTAAAAATAACTTTTGTAAAATGAAGCTTTTTTACTAGGAATTTTAGGTCCAGAAATACCTATTTAAGTACAGTGGGACTTGGTTCCCAAATGCCAAAAACCCAGGAGTGTTCTGGTTTTTGAATGCTTTTTGGAAGCCGGACGTCCGACGCAGCTGTCGGCTATTGTTTCCGGGGCGCCTGCGCCAATCAGAAGCCGTGCCTTGGTTTTCGAACATTTCAGAAGTCAAACGGACTTCCAGAAAGCTTGGTGTTTTTGTTTTTGCGCTTTATTTTGTGGGTTTTTGAGGCTTTTTCACTTGTTTCTGTGACTGTGTGGAACCCAGTTCAGCTACTGATTGGCAGATTGTGTGACTGCGTAAAGTGGCGAAGGGAATAGGAATCTATATACATAGAGGTTAACATATATAGCACTGGAAGCGATAAGCGTTGGGAATGGAGTGCTGAGAATGTTCAAATGTGTAACTGAATGTAATAATGTAAAGTAAGAATATCAGAGGCACCCTGGTCACTTCCGATGGCCCCGATCCCGGATCCCAGACCCAGCTCAGCACATCGAGTCCGGACAGAGACATCTCTGGATCGGGTTTCGTCAACAACAGGGCGTTTTTCTGGGTATTTATAGCACCAGGGGAAATATTTCCAAGACCACCCGGTTAAAAATAAAACGGCGCTTGCTATCTATATGCCTCCGAATTCTCGCCCTCCTTGCTCATCTAGAGCTGAACAGGCACTCCCAGTGTCCCTATTTCCCAGGAATCCCAGAAGCAGTCTTGGTTTCTGGTTCGATCCCAGAAAGTCCCACTTTTCCTTAGGGTTTTCTGGGGGGGGGGAATGTATTTTCCCCATTCCTTTTTTAAAAAAACCATGGCTAAAAAGCCACCTCTGTTGGTCTGTCACTTCCCAACAGTAATACCTGGGTTATGAAGGTGCCCAAAAGACGTTAAAGCAAAGATTATGGGATAATGCACACAGTGACTTGCGATCTCGATCACACGCAGTCTGCAGTCCGCTGGCAGTAGGAGTACAATATGGGCATGTCTTTAAGTTAACACCTTACATTAAAAACCTGAAAGTACCAAACTATCGAAGACTTTTCACCAAAGCCAGAATAAACGTCTTTCCTTCTGCAGTCTTGAGAGGAGTTCCCTACCAGGACAGACTTTGCCCGTGTGCTCAAGACATCGATTCCATAAAACATATTTTGTTTCATTGTGCGAAAGATGAGCAAGCCAGGGCTGAACTGATATTACCCTTGCTGGTACCTTTTCCAGGAAAATCAGAGGCTCACTATGTCAGGTTCCTATTGGAAGACCGGACAAACGCTAGAACATTAGCAGTGGCAAAAAACCTTTGCTGTCACCTGCTCATCTTGATCTGCCAAGAGAAAGGACCCTGGGGCAGTGGCTGGGCGACCCGGAATGGGCGATAAAAGAGGGGGGATAATCTCATTCCTCAAGAGGGCAAGCCAGAAGGGCATGCGCCACCGATTTGGGATGGCCGTCTCCACAGGGACGTTTTTCGTGTGGCATCTGTTGGCAAGTCCTAGGCTCTGGGGTTTAACCCACAGCGGCACCAACAAATTGGACTGTTTGCTTTACTAAAACCCAAAGCGAGAAGCTGTTGCAGTGATAAACCACAAGAGTTTTTGATAGACAATTTTCGTCCAGGCGCGTCTATATTTTAGAGTTGCTAGCTTGTACAGATAGGGAGCCAGAGAGTTGAGATGGAAAGGTGGAAAATACCCACGCCACGGGCCCAATTTCCTGATGGTGGCCAAGTTGTTCATGACGCTGAGGGTGCCCGCCTGGCAAGCGGCGACTTGGCACGGCCGGGCGCTTTTGGGAACGGAATGTGCCTCTTGGCGAAGCTGCTGAGCTGAGTCAGGCTTAGCTTCCCGGGGCGAATTTGCGGACCGACGTCTTCTGCTGCCCGGCAGATTCCTGAACAGACGGCCTGGACGCCCTCCAGGGTCTTCCGTCCGGGGGGAAAAACAAGGTGCCCCACCCAGGGAGCCGGCTTGTCAACACGCCTGGAGCCAGCTGCCCTCGGAGACCTTGTTTTGACACTCCGAAGTACAGTGGCAGGTGAAATTGTGAGAATACCTGGAGGACAAAAAGAAAAAATGTTTATGAAACAGGAAGATTTAGGTCTGAGATAGAATTACTGGCGCTGTGGGTTAAACCACTGAGCCTACGACTTGCCGATCAGAAGGTTGGCGGTTTGAATCCCCACGACGGGGTGAGTTCCCGTTGCTCAGTCCAGCTCCTGCCAACCTAGCAGTTTGAAAGCACATCAGAGTGCAAGTAGATAAATAGGTACCACTCCAGCAGGAAGGTAAACGGCATTTCCGTGCGCTGCTCTGGTTCGCCAGAAGCGGCTTCGTCCTGCTGGCCACATGACCCGGAAGCTGAACGCCGGCTCCCTCGGCCAATAAAGCGAGATGAGCGCCACAACCCCAGAGTCGGCCACGACTGGACCTAATGGTCAGGGGTCCCTTTACCTTTTTAAGAGGAAGATATTGTCGAAAATGTATAAATTATTGTTGGAATGGCCTACCCGAGACGAGGAGGTTAAAGGGGTGACGATACAATGGATGTGATATTCAGTTAGAAATCAGGGAAAGGTTGTTGGAGGAACCCATCAATTTTACTGCAAGCAGTGCACTTAAAGAAAATGTGATGAAAATGATGTACAGATGGTATTTAACACCAGCGAAACTTGCTAAAATGTATAAGACAAGAAACCAGAATTATTTTTGCTGGGGAAGAAATTGCAAAGGTAGATCAAAGGCGATTTATGTATGCCACGAAACTCCTGTCAAATTAGCAAAAATGTACAAAACTAAAGAAAGCAAGTGTTGGAAACATAAAATCACCAAAGGGAGATTTTTTTTCATATGTGGCGGGATTGTAAAACCATAAAGAAATACTGGGAAATGATTTATAACGAAATGAAGAAGATGTTTAAAATAACCTTTGTTAAAAAAAAACCCTGAAGCTTTTCTATTAGGAATTATAGGAGTGGTCTTACCAAAATCACAAAAGAATTTACTTATGTATGCAACTACGGCCGCACGGACATTGTTAGCACATTATTGGAAAGAAGAAGGTATCTCAGCTGAAGAAGATTGGCAAATTAAACTAACGGAATATGCTGAAAAGGCAAAATCGACAATGAAATTAAGAGGAAGAGACGATAACGAATTTACGGAAGATTGGAAGGACTTTATTGCATGTATACAGAAGCATTGGACACAGGTCAATACATTAGCAGGGTTTTAAAATTACTTGTAATTTTGTTACGAATGGATAATTCAAATGGGTTTCAAGCTGGACATTTGGAATATTGATAAATAACGGAACCAAGGAAGGGACTAGAGAAGTCAATTTGTTTTGGTATTGTTACTGTTTCTTATTTTGTTACTTTGGGAAAATCAATAAATTGTTATAAAGGAAGAAAAGAGAATCATGGAATTGCAGAGTCGGAATCGCACTTTGCTTTTAGGAAGGCGGCTCCAGCTAGAAGTAGAACGCCTGCCTGGAGTGCAGAATGCCCAGGTAGGACTGGGAAAAGGTTCCCTGCCCAAAACCCTGGCGAGCTGCTGCTGCTGCCGCCAGTCCGTGTAGACAGCACTGCGCTCAATGGAACCAGGGTCCGGCTAGGGTCAAGGCCCATTCCACCCCCAAAATGACCTGGACAAGAGGAGAGACTCTAAATTTCCACATTAAAGGGTGCAGGTGATCTGGAAAAAATGGTTTTTTCTTTCCATCCCGCACCCCTCTGGAGAGCGGCTGCCAGTCAGAGCGCGACAACACTTATTGGATCCCCTTATTTTGGAGTTTCAGAGCAGCACACGAAGGAAGCTGTCCATAAAACGCAGCTCCGAGCCACACAGTTTTCATTTATTTTCAAAGGCAAACATGGCGAAACCACCGCCCGGTAAACACGGGTTTTAAAATCGATAAAAGTTTTAGGACAAACAGAGGTGGCTCTATATTTAGAGTTTCTTAATCGGCTTCTAGCCTTTTGCACCTTTGACTTATTGAATCCCTTGAATTAGGGTTGCCAATTCTTATTTGTCCTTTAATTGTTTGGAGGTTTTCTAAGCAATCGATTGGTGTATAAATTATAGGATACAAATAGGATAAATGAATATATCAGATTCTGTTTTTTTCTCGCAGAGAAACAGGTCGAGACGCAGAAAAAAACACACTTTTCCTGTGAATTTCCTCTGCTGCCAAAACCCCACCTGTGTGACTAATACCTGTGTGACCCCCGCCTTATCTGCCCCCACCAGCAAGTTGTGCAACCGACAGGCTGGTGAAACAGGCAGCCGTCACAACTTCCGTGTGAAAGACAGTACAAATATTTTTGGAGAAAATCTTGTCAGAATGTGATGCAGAGGGGGTATGGGAGTTGGAACTTAAGAGAAAACAGGAACAAGGCAGGTGGAAAAGTGCTTTTTCTTGTTGTCGTTGGAGAGAGGTATTTTCCTGTGAGCTGCCAGTTGAGTCTAGGCACACCTAGGCCATAACGGGAGGCCTCTCATCCTAGCATCACAGATCTCAGCCTCAAACCTTTAATGGCATTACATACAAAATTCATAAAAGGTTCAGTACAATAAAATCACTAGGACGTCCCTCTTTTCAGGGGAGAAACGTTGGAGGGGATGGAATAGGACGTCCCTCTTTTCAGGGGAGAAACGTTGGAGGGGATGGAATAGGACGTCCCTATTTTCAGGGGAGAAACGTTGGAGGGGATGGAATAGGACGTCCCTATTTTCAGGGGAGAAACGTTGGAGGGGATGGAATAGGACGTCCCTCTTTTCAGGGGAGAAACGTTGGAGGAGATGGAATAGGATGTCCCTCTTTTCAGGGGAGAAACGTTGGAGGGGTGGAATAGGACGTCCCTCTTTTCAGGGGAGAAATGTTGGAGGGGATGGAATAGGACGTCCCTCTTTTCAGGGGAGAAAGGTTGGAGGAGATGGAATAGGACGTCCCTATTTTCAGGGGAGAAACGTTGGAGGGGATGGAATAGGACGTCCCTATTTTCAGGGGAGAAACGTTGGAGGGGATGGAATAGGACGTCCCTCTTTTCAGGGGAGAAACGTTGGAGGGGATGGAATAGGACGTCCCTCTTTCCAGGGGAGAAACGTTGGAGGGGATGGAATAGGACATCCCTATTTTCAGGGGAGAAACGTTGGAGGGGATGGAATAGGACGTCCCTATTTTCAGGGGAGAAATGTTGGAGGGGATGGAAGAGGACGTCCCTCTTTTCAGGGGAGAAAGGTTGGAGGGGATGGAATAGGACGTCCCTATTTTCAGGGGAGAAACGTTGGAGGGGATGGAATAGGACGTCCCTATTTTCAGGGGAGAAACGTTGGAGGGGATGGAATAGGACGTCCCTCTTTCCAGGGGAGAAACGTTGGAGGGGATGGAATAGGACATCCCTATTTTCAGGGGAGAAACGTTGGAGGGGATGGAATAGGACGACCCTATTTTCAGGGGAGAAATGTTGATTTTGCCCCAAAGAGCCTTCCTGGCGGCTGTAATGCAAAGTCTGATTTTAACAGAATAATCTGGAGAGAAAGCAAACGGTCGTCAGGGTTAAAAGACGGTCCCCTTTTCCCAGAAAGCAGACCTCAGATATTGTACAGAGAAAAACAAGTTATGCTTTTGTTTTTAGTTTTAAGAATGATATGCTGATCTCCTGAAGGTCGCAGCCCTGGGAAATTTCGCTTTCCTTTCGGGGAAAAGAAACCCTTTTCCCCATTAATGGGCTTGTTTACTGCCCTGAGATCCCGCTCAGCCCCAGTCTCCAGTTTCCGTGTGGCCTATGGACAGAGGCTGGGATTTTTTATCTCTATTGAATCTGTCAACAGCCTCTGTTTTGTCCCAAGTCAGATGCTCTGAACTTTGGAGATGTGTTTTTTTTTCTCTCGGCTGCGAGACATGGGGGGGAAAATATCCCCGAGGCAGCCAGAAGTTTTGGACAATTATGGGATTTTTGCTGTTGTTATCGCTGGGTTTTAAAGGTGTTATCTTTCTTGGCGGGGTCGGAGGAAGGTCTGTTTGCCTTTTCGCCGTATCATAATATCTGGCAAGGCTTGGCATGTGAGTGTTTTGCAGAGGTCACGGCGAAGTCGCATTTTTGGGGACAGTTCAGGCTTTCTAGGGAAAAGGAACCGAAAGGGTGCTCTTCTACTTTCGCATGAGAATGTGAGAGATGTTCTTACGTTTGGGTCTGGCGTCATCTTCTCCAGGGGAGAAGTAGCTTGGACTACTGCAATGCGCTCTCTGTGGGGCTGCCTTTGAAGGTGACCCGGAAATTACAACTAAGTACCGTATTTTTCGCTCTATAAGACGCACCAGACCACGAGACACACCTAGTTTTTGGAGGAGGAGGACAAGAAAAAAAATATTCTGAATCTCAGAAGCCAGAACAGCAAGAGGGATCGCTGCGCAGCGAAAGCAGCCATCCCTCCTGCTGTTCTGGCTTCTGGGATAGCTGCGCAGCCTGCATTCGCTCCATAAGACGCACACACATTTCCCCTTACTTTTTAGGAGGGAAAAAGTGAGTCTTATAGAGCAAAAAATACGGTAATTTCGTTGTCCCCGAAGGGAGCAATGACAATAAAGATATTATTATTATTATTATTAATCCAGAACTGGGGACTGGGAGCGGCCGCCGAGACCACATGACACCGGTCTTGAAAGACCTACATTGGCTCCTTGGCCAATAAAGCGAGATGAGCGCCGCAACCCCAGAGTCGTCCACGACTGGACCTAATGGTCAGGGGTCCCTTTACCTAAGGATTTCCCTAAATCTGGAATTAATGGTCATCTGCCAGGGATTCTGGACTGCATGAGCCTTAGGGTCGCAATTCTACAATTCCACGATTTCTTTGTTGGCTTTCTATCTCACCCAACCACTCGGCCGCATTGCCTCCACCAAGAAGAGACCCCCCCATCCTGATTTGGGGGACAGATCTTTCTGCCCTTTTTGCAAATCAGTCGGCGGCCCCATATTCCCCGAATCAGGCCGGCCTGTTTTTACGGCCCCAGCAAATCTTTATCCGTTTACACGAGGAATGCAAAACATGGCGTGTGTTTTGCCAGCAGACAGGAGAGGAGTGAAAACACTTCTCCCTCGTCACCCGAGACTCTAGGAAATAGAAATAACGAAACAGCAGCCGCCTCCCTCGGGCGAGTCTTGCCGCCCGGGGCTGTTTTTCTGTTTATCCAAAATCACGCTGTTTTTCAGTCCCGGGAGAAAAACTCCTCTTGCTTTGCTCCACTTTGAGAAAAACCTTTGCGCAAGATCCGGAAAATTTCCACCCTGGGAGGAAATAAGAGGCCTGGAGCTGAATGTCCTAATATGGCCGCCCCATCGCCAAGGGGGAAACAGACCTTGCAAAGTCCCTGTTCTGCAGGGGAGAAATGTTGGAGGGGACGGAATAGGACGTCCCTATTTTCAGGGGAGAAACTTTGGAGGGGATGGAATAGAACGTCCCTATTTTCAGGGGAGAAACGTTGGAGGAGATGGAATAGGACGTCCCTATTTTCACAGGAGAAACATTGGAGGGGATGGAATAGGACGTCCCTCTTTTCAGGGGAGAAACGTTGGAGGGGATGGAATAGGACGTCCCTATTTTCAGGGGAGAAACTTTGGAGGGGATGGAATAGGACGTCCCTCTTTTCAGGGGAGAAACGTTGGAGGGGATGGAATAGGACGTCCCTCTTTTCAGGGGAGAAACGTTGGAGGGGATGGAATAGGACGTCCCTATTTTCAAGGGAGAAACATTGGAGGGGATGGAATAGGACGTCCCTATTTTCAGGGGAGAAACTTTGGAGGGGATGGAATAGGACGTCCCTCTTTTCAGGGGAGAAACGTTGGAGGGGATGGAATAGGACGTCCCTCTTTTCAGGGGAGAAACGTTGGAGGGGATGGAATAGGACGTCCCTCTTTTCAGGGGAGAAACGTTGGAGGAGATGGAATAGGACGTCCCTATTTTCAGGGGAGAAACGTTGGAGGGGATGGAATAGGACGTCCCTATTTTCAGGGGAGAAACGTTGGAGGGGATGGAATAGGACGTCCCTATTTTCAGGGGAGAAACGTTGGAGGGGATGGAATAGGACGTCCCTATTTTCAGGGGAGAAACGTTGGAGGGGATGGAATAGGACGTCCCTATTTTCAAGGGAGAAACATTGGAGGGGATGGAATAGGACGTCCCTATTTTCAGGGGAGAAACGTTGGAGGGGGTGGAATAGGACGTCCCTCTTTTCACGGGAGAAACGCTGGAGGGGATGGAATAGGACGTCCCTCTTTTCAGGGGAGAAACGTTGGAGGGGATGGAATAGGACGTCCCTCTTTTCAGGGGAGAAACGTTGGAGGGGATGGAATAGGACGTCCCTCTTTTCAGGGGAGAAACGTTGGAGGGGATGGAATCAGACATTTAATTATGTGCTTATATATTTCAGAAGCTGCCTGGCCTCTGGAATTCTCCCTAGCCTGCACTTATGCCACACCGTCCAAAGGCCAAACATGTCGCCGGACCTCATGGAGGAAACTTATTTTGGCCTCGTCCTCGAGGCAGCCCTTTCCCATCCACTCCCTTCCGGCGACTTTTACGTGAAAGGAAGAGCTTTGGACTTGACTTTTCGCCAGGTGAAGAACCAGACTTTTTTGTGGGATTTCGTGTTTCTTGCATCGTACTGAGCTTTGAAATGCTGCAATCCCATTTTTAAAAGAAATCAATGCGCATGGATGCTCCTGTTCTACCGGTTTTACGTCGTGATATTGTTTTGGTGCTGTCTGGCCAAGGAGACACTATTGTCTCTTAAATTAAGCCCCTTGTAAATGCTTTTGGAGGAGGAATGACGGAAGAGAAAAGCTGTTTGGCCCAATTTCAGGGAATCCAGGAGAATGGAAAGATACAGAAGGAGACCCAAAGGGAAACGCAGGGAGAATCGAGTGCACAATGTGGATTTTCTTTTCCGTAACTGCAAGTTTTCAAAAGTGTTTTTCATGCCTTTTTTATTATTATTTTAAATTTTTATTTATTTTTTTAGATTGGCAAGCGAAAATGATAAGAGTATTTACAGCTCGCGAAAATGACCAGGAGAACAAGAGGACGCACAAATCAGGAAGTTAATTAAAGTTTGGATAATATTTAGAGAATATCTCAAAAAAATTATTGTGATAACGCAAATATCCTGACAGGCTGAATCCTGAAGTATAAAGAAATTATAAAATAAAATCTGTGCTGATGAATAACGGGAAAGTAAAACAATAACAAAGTAAGAGACCGACAAATTGTAAAAAGCATAACGAGACGAATTGGAATTTAAAAGTGTGTGTGTGTGTGTCTGTGTGTGTGTGTGTATAGTTAGTTAGTGTCCATGTTCTTTATGTTGTTATATGTATTGTCTATGTATTGTATATGTCATATGTAAATTGTTGTATAATAAAGGTTGTTTTAAAATAATAATAAATAAATAAATAGGGGTTCTTGTTTTTTTAAAGTGCATTAGCTGTCTGTGGTGTTTCCATCCAATTCAAGGATTCTATGTTTATAATATATATCAGGGGTGTCCAACTGGTTCATCGTGATGTACTGGTCAATTGTGGCGCGTCCCATCGTGGTCGATTGCGTGAGCCTGATTGGTCACCCCCCAAAATAAAAAAAATAAAGAAAACCTCAACAACTTTGGGTCTTCCCCCCCACCAAAAAGCTGAACAACTTTGATGGGTAGATCACGGCCAGTTATCTGAAGAAGTGTGCATGCACACGAAAGCTCATACCAAGAACTAACTTAGTTGGTCTCTAAGGTGCTACTGGAAGGAATTTTTTCATTTCATTATATTTATTTTGTTTTGTTTCGGCTTCGGCAGACCTACACAGCTACCTACCTGTAACTAGTTATTTTATAGTGGGAGCAGATCGCAGTCTCTTGGAAGTTGGACATGCCTGGCGTGTATTAAGCAGAGGGTGAAAGGGTAAAGGGACCCCTGACCATTAGGTCCAGTCGTGGCCGACTCTGGGGTTGTGGCGCTCATCTCGCTTTACTGGCCGAGGGAGCCGGCGTACAGCTTCCGGGTCATGTGGCCGGCTGGACTAAGCCGCTTCTGGCGAACCAGAGCAGCGCACGGAAACGCCGTTTACCTTCCCGCTGGAGTGGTACCTATTTATCTACTTGCACTTTGACGTGCTTTCAAACTGCTAGGTTGGCAGGAGCAGGGACCGAGCAACGGGAGCTCACCCCGTCATTGCGGGGATTCGAACCGCCGACCTTCTGATCGGCAAGTCCTAGGCTCTGTGGTTTAACCCACAGGGCCACCCGCGTCCCCTATTTAAGCAGAGGGAGCAACAGATTAAAAATGAATGAATGAGGCCCAATTGCACAGCTATAATGAAATCCAAGGGAAGCAGATCAGGGCCGTTGAAAATATGCGCTTGCAAGGTTTGTGAGATGAGGGAAGGGATGTCACAAAGGAATGCCTGTGGCCCTTTCTGCCCCAAGTACCTGCGCTGTCCTCCCTCGGAGACAGAGCGCTAGGTTGGCCCAGAGAATGGAATGGGAGGAAATTCACCCTTCTGCAACCTTTCCCCTGCCTCTGGCTTCCTGGAAGGCGCATTCATTCATTTATTCATTCAAACTCTTTCTTCCCTGGGGTGATTCCTACCCTGAGACCGCCTGCCTTCGTCACCAGTCCCATGTTGTCAGGCAAAGGCCCCCCAGGCATTCCCAGAGGGGGGAAGAAGAAGGAGGCCTTGCTTGGATGGAAAAACACACCTGGCTGCTGGACAGACAGGTCTCCAGAGGATCTCCTTTCACTTGGCCCTGGTGTTTGTGAAGTTTGTGCGTCCCCTGGGGGGTCTCCTGCGGGAATCTCCCCTTTCTCCCACTTGCCTCCAGGAGCGGCTCTGGTTTCTGGAAAACAACCCTGCATGTTTTCTCCCATCCCCTCCAACGTTTCTCCCCTGAAAATAGGGACGTCCTATTCCATCCCCTCCAACGTTTCTCTCCTGAAAATAGGGACGTCCTATTCCCTCCCCTCCAACGTTTCTCCCCTGAAAAGAGGGACGTCCTATTCCATCCCCTCCAACGTTTCTCTCCTGAAAATAGGGACGTCCTATTCCATCCCCTTCAACGTTTCTCCTGTGAAAATAGGGACGTCCTATTCCATCCCCTCCTGCATTCCATGCCCTCCGCCTCTCGCTATCACATGCCTAGTCACACAAACAGTGCCACAAACATGTTCAAATTTGCCCTCTCCTTCCAAGAACAGGATTAGTCCCAGCAGCTGGGAATCTGCTGGTCAGGAAACGGAACCGCTTGCCAAGCTACAGCCTGATTTCAGTGGGCAGTGGGGCGGCGGCCATATTTTGTAATTCCCCGACATGCCCCTCTCTGCAGAGGCGGGCAAGCGATTTCTCGTTTCCCCCAACCGAAATTGGAATTTGTCAGAAAGGGCCCCTCAGAGGTCCTCTATCCCAACCCGCAGCCCGTACAGGAATCACAGCTAATCACTGTAACACTACTAACTACAACGATTATTTGCACCCAGAGGGTGGATTCCAGCAGATATAAAAACAGAATAAAACACCACAACCTAAAAGCCTTGCCCATACAAACTTCGAGTAGGCTTGCTAAAATGTATAAGTGTGAATCAAATATGTGCTGGGGATGCGACAAGCTGCAGGGAACGTTCTTTTGTATGTGTTGGGGCTGTAAAAGGGTATCGGGAAATAATTTATAACGGGTTGGAAAATATGTTTTAAGAGCACCTTTCCAGAAAAAACCAGAGTCCTTTCTGTTGGGGATAATTCAGACAGAAATCCCCAGGTGTCAAAAAAGGTTATTTTATGTCTGCCATTACTGCGGCCTGTGTTTCGTTAGCCCCAAAATGGAAGATGAGCGAAGAAGAATGGCACCTTAAGCTGAAGGAATATGCACATCTTGCAGAGTTAATATATAGAATAAAAGAACAAGCAGAACATCCGTTTATAGAGGAGGCCGGAAAACGTATATTGAATATATGGGAAATAATTGTGCACAGACGAAAACGCTGGTAGCATTAAGATAAATTCAGGGGGGTAAATAAACGTTGATGGATGCAATAACGGAATACTGAATGGTTTGGGTTTTTTTGTAAAATATGCAGGGATTTGTGAGATGCAAAATGAACCATGGAAAGAGAAGAAATTGATGTTTTAAGGTTGTTTAAATGAATACTCTAAATTGTGAAATTACACACACACACACACACACACACACACACACACTCTTCCCTATACGGGGCTGCCTTCAGGTGTCTTAAAATATAATTAAAGCTACAGAATCATTATATGGTCAGTTGCCACAGCTGGTCACTAATGCAGTTTCACCAGACTCTCGGACGCCAGCACCCATCTCTCCCCAAGGCACCCATGGGTGCTTCGCCTTCTCCTCCCGCTTTCTACAAGCGCCCCCTGGTGGCAAGGAGTTTCTTTTTTAAAAATAATATTATTTTTAAAACCGGTTTTTAAGATGCTGTCTAGGTTTGTCATTGCTTTTCTCCTAAGAAGCAGGCGTCTTTTAATTTCGTGGCTGCTGTCACCATCTGCAGTGATCGTGGACCACCTCTTTCTGTGATGCATATATTATGTTTTGGGGGGTGGTCCCGAGCTACAAGTTGGTGTTGTTGTTTAGTGGCGTCCGCCTCTTGGTGACCCCCTGGACCAGAGCAGGCCAGGCCCTCCTGTCTTCCACTGCCTCCCCCAGTTTGGTCAAACTCAGGCTGGTAGCTTCGAGAACACTGTCCCACCATCTCGTCCTCCGCCGTCCCCTTCTCCTTGCGCCCTCCATCTTTCCCAACATCAGAGTCTTTTCCAGGGAGTCTTCTCTTCTCCGGAGGTGGCCAAAGTCTTGGAGCCTCAGCTTCAGGATCTGTCCTTCCATTGAGCACTCAGGGCTGGTTTCCTTCAGAATGGAGAGGTCTGATCTCCTTGCAGTCCATGGGACTCTCAAGAGTCTCCTCCAGCACCAGAATTCAAAAGCATCCATTCTTCGGCCATCAGCCTTCTTGATGGTCCAGCTCTCACTTCCATACATCACGACTGGGAAAACCAGAGCTTTAACTATACGGACCTTTGTTGGCATGTCTGGGCAGTTTCAAAAGTCTATATAGGGGCTTGCACACCATTGTTCTGGGTTCCTCCTCCCTCCTGCGTGTGGGGAGTGAGGACCCTGTTACAACAGTTCAATAAAGATCAGGCTTACTAGCTGCTTTGCTTCTCAATATTCTCTGCTTGGCCTCTGTTATTTTCTCCTACTGATAGGGAACCTACTTAAGGACTCTATATGGGCTCTTAGATACCCCATAAAGGAGCAGTTTTTTCTTATAACAGTTTCATCACACAAAGCTTCTCAGCTATTGCTACCGACTCCAGAAAGACAGAGGGCCTTCTTTCTTTTTATTCCAGAGGACCAGAGGAAATTGTTCATGTACGCGACTACGGCCGCTGGGATACCACTAGCCCAGAGATGGAAGGAAGAAATAACCTCGACTAGAGAGGAATGGCAAACCAAGTTGATGGAATACAGTGGCACCTTGGTTTTTTGCTATTTATTTTTTTCTTTCTTTATTTTTGTGGCTTTTACTTTTTTTGACTTTGACTTGTTCTTTGCTTTATGGGACTGACTTGTGACTGTGGCTTGTGGCTCCATTTTTGCGACTGTAGCTTGTGACTTCGTTTTTGTGGCTTGTTTCTGTGACTGTGTGGAACCCAGTTCAGCTACTGATTGATTGATTGATTGATTGATTGTGTGACTGCAGAAATGGATAAAAGCCCCCCATCCAAACAATGAGCTATCATCAGTGCAGGGAAGAAACAATACTAATTTTAATTTTTATCATCTACAATGCTCAGCCCGACAAGATAATGATCATCTACACTGCTGTCTTATTTATTTTATAGTACAGCACATAGATTATCGCTTTCGTTTTATGGATCAATGGTCTCGTTAGATCAGGCATAGGCAAACTCAGCCCTCCAGATGTTTTGGGACTACAATTACCATCATCCCTAGCGAACAGGACCAGTGGTCAGGGATGATGAGAGTTGTAGTCCGAAAACATCTGGAGGGCCGAGTTTGCCTATGCCTGGGTTAGATAGCAAAATTCATGTTCAATTGCTGTTTTAGGGGTTGTTTTTAAAAGCCTGGAATAGATTAATCCATTTTGCATAACTTTCTATGGGAAAGAAGCGTGCCTTGGTTTTGGAACACTCTGGTTTTGGAACGGACTTTCGGAATGGATTAAGTTTAGGAACCAAGGCACCACTGTATGCCGAAATGGCAAAATTAACTGGGAAGCTCAGAAACCAAGAGGACAAGAAATTCCAAAAAAAGAATGGGGAATGTTTATTATGCATACGCGAAATCATTGTAAGCACGTTGAAACGTTAGCCGGATTCAAAAAAACCCCACACACCCCACGGACGGCTTAACATTTGCAAGAGAAACACGCTCCATTGTTCTGCAAGCCTGTGCCAAACCTGCTCACGCCGCCTGCCTCTTAACCCCAAGATGATATCAGGAGCGGCGGCTAAATTTAGCTATTTTTGACCGGCACAGTTTTACAAAAACAACAAGGCAGGCAGGCGAGATCTTTGTCTCCCAATGTTTGCACACAAAAGTGGATGGGGGAAATGTCAATCTCAGCGCACTCTCAAAAAAACCAAGGAACTTTGTCTTGCCACAACTAGGCAGCGTCAAATCATCATCATCATCATCATCATCATCATCATTTATTATTATTATTATTATTATTATTATTATTATTATTATTAATTAATGGAATTTATATACAGCCCAGGGGTCTCTGTTTTATCTCAGTTTCTCCTCCCATCACCCCCAGCCTTAAGGTCGATTCTCCACCACGTCGCGATTTATTTATTCATTCATTTTAATTCTCGTGAAAATTCGTCAGGGTTTCCGGGAAACAGTGGACGCTGACCCTGTGACCCTGATTTAAAAGAACGTTGGAAATTAAAGGTGTGCGCCTGAAAATTCACAATGAAACATTATATATATATATATATATATATATATATATATATATATATATATATGAGAAAATTCGCCAGCAGGGGAAATCCCCGTCGATCAGAAAGAACGGTGGGAATGAAATGTGCTTGAAAATTCTCAATGAAACATTATTTTAAAAATAAATAAAGAATGCGCCGGCGTTTTATTTGCATTCAGTTGCGCAGTTCGCCTTATTTATTTGTCTGCTCTCGGGGGAGCCAGATGTCAGCTACCTCTGTTGTCCTCAGGTGACTTTTGCCCCTGCCACATAAATGCCGCCCCCTTTCTCCAATTTAACCGGACGAGCGGAAAACAGGTTTGGAGGGCAAACTCCGGGAAAAGGTTCCGGCCAAGTTTGGACCGGCAAACATGCCCTGCTTGGGGCAGGTAAGGCCACAGGCCGCCTTGGGGATCCCCAAAGCGGAAAAACAGGCCGCAGGATCAGTGTGCAAAGTCCTCGGTCCCCCCCCCCCGCCACGTGAAAAACTAAACCCAAGGGGCACTGGGGGGCTTGCAGGGTTCCCCAAGCTGGCGCCCTTGAGATGCTTTCGGACGGCGAGGCAGTGCAACAAAGGACCAAATAGTAATAATAATAACAATAATTGTTGTTGTTCTTTAGTCGTTTAGTGGTGTCCGCCTCTTGGTGACCCCCTGGACCACAGCACGCCAGGCCCTCCTGTCTTCCACTGCCTCCCCCAGTTTGGTCAAACTCATGCTCAAACCACAGATGGAGGTTGAATCCTCACAAGACAGAAGGACTGTTTTTGGGGGACGGGGGCGGGCAAATGTGGAGGACTCCCTGGTCCTGAATGGGGTGACTGTTCCCCTGAAGGACCAGGTGTGCAGCCTGGGAGTCATTTTGGACTCCCAGCTATCCATGGAGGTGCAGGTCAATTCTGTGTCCAGGGCAGCTCCATCTGGTACGCAGGATGAGACCCTCCCTGCCCATGGACTGTCTCTCCAGAGTGGTGCCTGCTCTGGTTATCTCTCGCTTGGACTACTGCCATGCGCTCTACGTGGGGCTGCCTTTGAAGGTGACCCGGAAACTGCAACTAACCCAGAATGCGGCAGCCAGACTGGGGACTGGGAGTGGAGACCACATAACACCGGTCCTGAAAGACCTACATTGGCTCCCAGGACGTTTCCAAGCACAATTCAAAGTCTTGGTGCCGACCTTGAAAGCCCTAAATGGCCCTGTATCCCTTAAGGAGGGTCTCCACCCCGGACACCTGGGTCCATCTCCCGAGGGTCTTCTGGCGGGTTCCTCCCTGCGAGAAGCGAGGCTACAGGGAACCAGGCAGAGGGCCTTCTCGGTGGTGGCGCCCACCCTGTGGAACTCCCTCCCACCAGATGTCAAGGAGAAAAAGAATTTTGCGTCCGCTAGATAATAAATATAAATGCAACAGTAATATTAGGAGGTAGAATGAAAGATGCCATGTGTCACAAGGGAATACGGGGAAAGGGAAAGATGTATAAATCATTGACGAATGTGAATATATAATTTGTCACGTTAAAGTTGAAGAACACATGAGGTGTTTTATTTATAATACCTGCAGTATTTGAATATGTAATGTACATGTAAAAAAATTAAAATAAATAAAGTGGTTTTTTAAAAATAACAATAATAAATAACTGCAACCAGGAAGGCAGAGAAGCAGAAACTGTGGAGGGAAAAACACTTCCTGGGTCGCTTTGCATCTTGGCAGAGATACCAAGCTGGACGGATCTGGAACCAGGCCAAAGCAATGGGAGTCAGGCAGGTATTTTCTGGCACAGGTTATCTCCCGGCCGCATTCCTGGGCTTTTTCTCAGTTCAAGGGGGTGGGAAACTCGGTCACCTTACGCATCAGCCTCTCCTTTGCGAAATAAAAATAACTGCGCAGTGAAACAATGGGGTTCCGAGTCGCATTGGGCTCAGAGTAGACCCATTGAGGGCTATGTGTATATATATTCAGGTTCATTGTTGTTTAGTCGTTTAGTGGTGTCCGCCTCTTCGTGACCCCCTGGACCAGAGCAGGCCAGGCCCTCCTGTCTTCCACTGCCTCCCTCATGCTGGTGGCTTCGAGAACACTGTCCCACCATCTTGTCCTCTGTCATCCCCTTCTCCTTCTTTCCCAACATCAGGGTCTTTTCCAGGGAGTCTTCTCTTCTCAGGAGGTGGCCAAAGTCTTGGAGTCTCAGCTTCAGGATCTGTCCAGGGCTGATTTCCTTCAGAATGGAGAGGTTGGATCTTCTTGCAGTCCATGGGACTCTCAAGAGTCTCCTCCAGCACCAGAATTCAAAAGCATCCATTCTTCAGCGATCAGCCTACTTGATGGTCCAGCTCTCACTTCCATACATCACGACTGGGAAAACCAGAGCTTGAACTAGACGGACCTTTGTTGGCAAGGTGATGTCTCTGCTTTTTAAGATGCTGTATATACCCTATATATAGAAAGGAGCAAAGTGGGGATATTTTAGGGAGCAGGCTAGCAGGCGGGGCCCGTGACTTACACCCGCAGAGCCTACACAACACAAAACACGGTTGCAGGATGTAGGTTTTATTTTAATCATTTTTTCTCTTATATTTTGGAATTGTACATCCAGTATTTTTTCCCCTTTAATTTTTTGGGGCCCCCAAGAGAGTGGAGCCCTAAGCTATAGCCTGTTGAGATTCGACGTGAATTCAGAACTGGCTCAGCAACTGAGTGTCTTGAGAGGGGGGCAAGGAAACGCGCTCTTTGCACCCGCAGCCAAAGCCTTCAAACTGGCCAGGCCAGGGAATGACTTCTAGTCTCCATGCGGCGACTGGTCTGGTCTGGCGCCAGCAAGATCCCATAAACGCCCGGCCCCAAGCAGACCAAACTGCTTCCCCAAACTCGCTGGACCTGTTCTGGCCTCCCTTGATCTTGCCTCCTCCATCAAACAAAGAAACCCCTTTTATTTGCATTTCCCTGGGAACGATCCGCAAATAGCTTTTGACCGTCTAAGATCATAGGAGCTAAAAAAAATTCCGCATAACTCCTGAAATTTGTGCATAAATACAGCATCTCCTGCTATATCCGAATGGGCTGGGGAAATTTGCTCCCTAGGAACTGCGATGAAGCGAACTCTGCATACAGAGCAGTGTGAAAATGTAATTATTCTTATTTTTTTGGGTAATGTTTTGGAACAACCCAAAAAACAGCGACCATTTCTTGTGGACAAAGGACAGCTGGACATAGAAAGGGGGCCCCATTCCCTTCAGGAGCTGAGGGCCGCATCAAACCTGAATCCGGCCCTGGCTGAGACCCAAAGGGGCTGTGGGAAAAGGGAAAGGAAGGGGCAATTCAACGGGCAGGATCCCTTGCAGGCAGACAATGGAGTGCACCTCCGAGGGTGAGGCCAAACCGAAGCAAGCTACCCAGGGTCCAAGCCTGGGCAGGGTGCCAGGGGGTCCTGGGCTGCCCAGATGACAAGACCCCCCCCCCTCCACCTCGCTGATACGGGACAAAGGAAAGCAGAGATTCCTGCGCTGCAAGGGGTTGGGCTAGATGACCGCTGGGGTCCCAAATCGACTCTTTTCCGAAGCAGGTGTTGTGAGAAACAGGCGTCCAAGGTGCCGCCCAGCTCTGCTCCCCTGGCACACGAGAAAACCTCCATGCCAGCAATAAGGGCCAAAATTCGTTCCAGATCCAAATTCGTTAGAGCGTCAGAGCAGGACCCGGATTCAAATCCCCCCTCAGCTGGGAATGAATGAATGAATGAACCTTTATTCATCGGCCAACAACAATACAATATGCGAAGAAATAAAAAGTCAACTAGATAAATTACATTTCAGGGAAACACCTGCCCTGGCCAGAGACTGGAGCCTTCTGCAAGCCCAGCAGCTGTCCTTCCCTGGGAACTGAGCCAAGACCCAATGGACTATTTTTTGCGCTGCCCAAGGAGATGGGTGTTATGGGCGCACGCCAAGCCGGCCCGGCCCGGATCCTCGCACGTCCCGAGTGTTTTACGAGCCCGTGCGGCTGCGGCACGGGGAGGGAAACCCATTGCCAGGAGGGCATCCCTTCTGGGCACACGGCAGCCGTGGCAAACAAGGTTTGTGGTGGCAACACCGAGGCACGGGGCCAGATCCGCTGTGGGGCTGGGCCAGGCGAGGTGGGACCAGTGCTGGATTTACGTCTAAGCTCAACAGGCTATAGCTCTGGGCCCCACTCTCTTAGTAAAGGTAAAGGGACCCCTGACCATTAGGTCCAGTCGTGGCCGACTCTGGGGTTGCGGCGCTCATCTCGCTTTACTGGCCGAGGGAGCCGGCGTACAGCTTCTGGGTCATGTGGCCAGCAGGACTAAGCCGCTTCTGGCGAACCAGAGCAGCGCATGGAAACGCCGTTTACCTTCCCGCCGGAGTGGTACCTATTTATCTACTTGCACTTTGACGTGCTTTTGAATTGCTAGGTTGGCAGGAGCAGGGACCGAGCAACGGGAGCTCACCCCGTCATTGCGGGGATTCGAACCGCCGACCTTCTGATTGGCAAGTCCTAGGCTCTGTGGGTTAACCCACAGTGCCACCCGTGTCCCTTCCCACTCTCTTGGTCCCCCCCCAAATTAAAGGAAACAAACAACTGAATGTACATTTCCAAAATATTATCTATCATCTATCTGTCTGTCTTTCTGTCTATATCTATCATCTACCTACCTACCTACCTACCTACCTATTCATTTATCTCTATCTATCATCTATCCAGCTATCTATCTATCTATCTATCTATCTATCTATCTATCTATCTATCTATCTCTCTATCTATCTATGCCAGTGCCAGATTTACGTATAAGCTAAACAGGCTCTAGCTTAGGGCCCCACTCTCTTGGGGCCCCCAAAAAAATTAAAGGGGAAAAAACAACCTGCATGTGCATTTCCAAAATCTAAGATAAAAAGCAAATAAAATAAAAAGCGTCAACCGTGTTTTGTGCTGCCTAGGCTCCTCTGGTGTAAGTCCTGGGCCCCGTCTGCTCCCTCAAATATCCCTGCTTTGCTCCTTTCTATATATCGGGTGCCGACATTCTGTTATTTATATTTATTAGTAGTTTGCATCATATATTCACAACTCTTATTATTTCATATTATAGCAGGTTTCCTGGGAAAGGTGGCTCCGCGATGGATAGACTAGGGTTCCCGGATTTTTTGGGGGGGACGACAATACTGGGAATTGCAGTTTGTTCAGGGCACTGGGAGCTGCACAGCCGTAGAAGCGTCCCCATAGCGTTCAATTCATCGCAACGAAAACCGGCAGCTTTTAGCTTTCCAACAGAAAGACACTGGGGGCCTAGAATGGGAAGGGCCGGAAGGGACCCCAAGGGTCATCCAGACCAACCCCCTGCAATGCTGGGATCTGAAGAAACGGAGCGGCCGTTTAAAACTTGCGAGGGCGGAGCTGGACCCCCGCCAAAGAAAAGGGAAGCCGTGCCCAGCCTCTGATTCATTTTATCTCCCTCCTTCACCGAGGCCGAACTTGAAAGCCTCGTTATCATGAAGATGATGTAGAGATGGTACATCGCACCAGTCAAGTTAGGAAAAATGTATAAAGTCAGTAATCAATGTTGGAAATGTAAAGAAAAGGAAGGATTATTTTATCATATGTGGTGGGAATGTAAAAAGGGGAAATGCTTCGGGGAGATGATATATAATGAGTCGAAAAAAATGTTGAAATACACTTTTATTAAAAAACCGGAAGCATTTCTTCTAGGTATTGTTGGAAATGATATAAACAGGAAAGATAAGGTAAGTTGTTTTTATATGCAGTAACAGCAGCAAGAATATTATTGGCCCAAAAATGTAAGTAAGAAGAACTACCAACATTAGAAGAATGGAGGATGAAATGGATGGACTACGCAGAATTAGACAAGCTAACAGGAAGGATCCGAGACCGGCGGGACCAGAGGTTTGCCGAAGACTGGACCAAATTTACTGAGTATCTGAAAAGTATTTGTGATGATCAGATCACGTTTGTAGGACGACAAGAAGTTCTGTGAGGAGTAATTTAAGAAAGATTGTAAAAACGGTAAGGGAGAAACAATTTGTTAGAAAAGGTAAAGGCAATATGAAGAATTGCAGGAGAAATAATCAAGACGGAAGGCTATCAGAGATGCTGAAGGAAGTCCAAACAAGGACATATGTGCGGTATGTCTTAAAAAAAATTGTATGCTAAAAATTAATTAAAAAATATTATATATATAAAAAAGAAAGCCTCGTTATCGGCTCATTCTGCGATCTCTCCAATTCCTCTGGCTGTTTTGGAGCTCCGTTCTCGGCTTCTGTGGCCTCTGTCCTCCCTGTTTGCTTTTTCTCTTTCTGTCCATGCCTGGGAAAGGGTTCCTGCCAACTTGTGCCCTCGTGGCGCCTGTCAAGTGAGGACAACGCCGGAAGGAACGGACTCTGATCCCCGGAAGCTTGCGCCATTCGTCTCGCTGTGACATTGGCCCAAAGAGCAAAAGGACCGGACCTGGAAGCGCAGAACTGAGAGGGAACCCCAGTGGTCATCCAGCCCAACCCCCTGCAAAGCGGTCAGCAAAACCAGTCCATTTACTGTCTTTCTTTTCCCGGATTTGAACTGCCAAATGGTGATTTCCTCGAGTCAAAATGAGACTATACCCCGTGACATTTTTTTGAAGGAAAAAAAGCACTGGATAAATGAAACTATGCCCGGCTGATATTTGCACAAAAGGCGATCAACGGCTTCACAAGACGAGGGGAGTTCTCTTGTTTTCGTTTCTGGCCAGCAGTTGCAGCAAAGAACCGCAGAATGGCAGAGTTGGAAGGGACCCCCAGAGGTCATCCATCCCAACCCGCCGCAAGGCAGCAATCTCGGCTCCAGCACCCCGTCATATCTATTCCTCCTCCTTCCAATCAACCATCCAACCATTCATTCATTCATTCATTCATCCTTCCTTCCTCCTCTCTCTCTTTAACGACCTTCGCCGTTTCCCTCCGCTCGCGCCCGCTTTTGGCCCCTCCGGCTGCCCGTCCACCGCCGCGCAAGGACTCCTGGGACTTGTAGTTCCCCGCCTCCTCCAGGGCGGCGCGTGATTGGACGGCTCCAGGGGCGAGGGAACCCGGAAGCGTTGCCATGGCGGCGGGAGCGGAGGGCCTGCTGGGCGCGCTGGTGGCGCTGCTGGAGACGCACCGGGGCAGAGACCGCGCGGTGAGGGAAGGGCCAGCCTGTCCGTCAAGAGGGGCGGGGCGGGGCTGAAGGGAGGCGGGCGTGGCCTGGAAAGCAGGCTGCCTGTCTGTCAAGAACAGCGGGGCTGGGAGGAGCCTGGTGTGGGCGTGGCTTGTTGTGTAGTGGGCGTGGCCTGGAAAGCAGGCTGCCTGTCTGTCAAGAGCAGCGGGGCTGGGAGGAGCCTGGTGTGGGCGTGGCTTGTTGTGTAGTGGGCGTGGCCTGGAAAGCAGGCTGCCTGTCTGTCAAGAGCAGCGGGGCTGGGAGGAGCCTGGTGTGGGCGTGGCTTGTTGTGTAGTGGGCGTGGCCTGGAAAGCAGGCTGCCTGTCTGTCAAGAGCAGCGGGGCTGGGAGGAGCCTGGTGTGGGCGTGGCTTGTTGTGTAGTGGGCGTGGCCTGGAAAGCAGGCTGCCTGTCTGTCAAGAGCAGCGGGGCTGGGAGGAGCCTGGTGTGGGCGTGGCTTAATGAGTGCTGGGCGTGGATTGGTGTGTAGTGGGCGTGGCCTGGTGTGTAGTGGGCGTGACCTTGAAAGCAGGCTGGGCTGCCTGTTGAGAGCAGTGGGCGGGGCTTGATTGGAGTGGGAGGAGTCTGGTATGGACGGGACTTAATGGCAGTGGGCGTGGCCTGGAAAGCAGGCTGGGCTGCCTGTTAAGAGCAGTGGGCGGGGCTTGATTGGAGTGGGAGGAGTCTGGTATGGGCGGGACTTAATGGTGGTGGGCGTGGCCTGGAAAGCAGGCTGGGCTGCCTGTTGAGAGCAGCGGGGCGGGGCTTGATTGGAGTGGGAGGAGTCTGGTATGGGCGTGACTTAGTGGGTAGTGGGCGTGGCCTGAACAGTAGGCTGGGCTGCCTGTTGAGAGCAGCGGGGCGGGGCTTAATTGGAGTGGGAGGAGTCTGGTATGGGCGGGACTTAATGGATAGTGGGCGTGGCCTGGAAAGCGGACTGGGCTGCCTGTTAAGAGCAGTGGGGCTGAGCTAAATGGGGTGGGAGGAGCCTGATGTGGGCATGACTTAGTGGGTAGTGGGCGTGGCCTGGACAGCAAGCTGGGCTGCCTGTTAAGAGCAGTGAGGCGGGGCTTGATTGGAGTGGGAGGAGCCTGATACAGGCGGGGCTTAAGGCGTAGTGGGCAGGGCTTGATAAAGGATGAGACGGTTAAGAGGCAGGGGCGTGGCCTAGTGGGTAGTGGGCGTGGCCTGGACAGCAGACTAGATTTTCAGAATCACCTAATAAGAAAAGCGACGCTCCTTCCCTTAGAAATAAATCAAGCTCCCAGTCCTCATGGTTCAGATTTAACTTGTGTCCAGTCGGACCACTGATCCGGCCGCCTCAGTGTTGCGTACACTGGCTGGCAGCCGTTCCCCCCTGCTTCCTAACGGAGCCTAGAGAAAACTTGAAATTGTCGTAATGTCCGAAAGCGGGCAGAGGCATAAAATAAAAAAAACACCATTTCCTCGTCCGACTTTAAATTTTGACCTTGTCCCTCACCTGCTAAAAATAAATGAATGCGATCGTTGTTAATAAATAAATGCAATTGTTCCTTTCTTATCTCGCAGTGGCCTTAAAAAAAAAAAGGCAACCGACACATTTTGTTCTATTTAAAACCGAAAAAAACTGGATGGAGGAAGGGGAAACCCAAATTTCTGGCGCTCCCACGCCTTCCTGCTCCAGATTTGCGAAAGATGTTGGCTAAACATAAGTGAAGCTTCCAGGAATGTGCGGGGCCACAAAGGGATCTCTGCAAGCTGCCTGGATCGGTAGATTTATTAGGACAAATTAGGGTTTATTTGGTTTGGAATTGGGCGGGGGAAATGAGCAGCAAGAGATGAACCCATGCAAAGTTTGTGCCTTGCAGGGGGTTGGGCTGGATGACCCCCGGCTCCCTTTCGGTCCCGTAGTTCAGCGATGCCAGCATTTGAAAGGTCTGGACAGGCTCGTCTAGACGGAAAGGTTTTTCGGCAGGCGGCAGAAGCAGCAGAGCAAAAGCGCCTTGCCTGGCGCCATCCATTGGCAGGGAGTTCCAACGGGCCACAGAGAAAAAGGTCGATTCCTTACAAAGTGCAGAACGGGGGTCCGGATCGAAGCCGGTTTCCGGAAGGAAAACAATAAAATACCATATTTTTCGCTGTATAAGACACACCAGACCATAAGATGCACCTAGTTTTTGGAGGAGGAAAGCAAGAAAAAAAATATTTTGAATCCCAGAAGCCAGAACAGCAAGAGGGATCGTTGCGCAGCGAAAGCATCAATCCCTCTTGCTGTTCTGGCTTCTGGGATAGCTGCGCAGCCTGCATTCGCTCCATAAGACGCACACACACATTTCCCCTTACTTTTGAGGAGGGAAAAAGTGAGTCTTATAGAGCAAAAAATACGCTAATTGCGTCGGAGGTGATTGTGTGATAGATGGGAGGTTGATATACGAGGCAGCAGGAAAAACGGGTTTGGAGAAATCAGTTTAGGAAACAAAGACATTCTGTGAATACTTGGATTTGAGTTTAAATCCGTGACGTTTTGGAAATCTAATAAAAATTAATTTTTATTCTATTTTTTAAGGAAGCAGCTGGGTTCGTCCATCTGTCGTGGGGGGGGGGGGGACGACCTAAAAGTCACCCACTCCAAAAAACCCCACCCCAATGAAGGAATCACAACGACATTGTCTTGCTTACTTTTCCATAAGCGTAGTATCCAGTAACGGACAGCTGAATCCCAGATGGGTTTTGACCTTTTCCTTGGAAGTTTCGAAGCAGAGCTTTAGCCGAGATCCCTGCATTGCAGGGGGGTCAGACTGGATGACCCCCGGGGGACCCTTCCGACTCTAGGATTGTTTAAACACGTATCGTATACCCAATTGTGATGTTTTTTGAATAAGGAGCCCCCGGCGACAATGGAAGCAGCGTATCCGTGTTCCAAAGCGCAGAGGTAACCGCGATCTCGTCTCCCTCCCTTCTGCCAGGTCCGCACCCTCGGTTATGGCTGCCAGCTGGCAGGGGGGGCCTTGGCCGCCAGGAGCCGCCCCACGGAGTCCCCGCTCGGCCAGAGCCTCCTGGCGATATCGGCTCAGCTCAGCCACTGCCGGACCGTCCTCCGTCTCTTCGACGACCTCTCCATGCTTGCCTACAGCCGCCAGTACGGCCTGGGGCCGAAGGTGGGTGACCCTGGGGCAGTGGGGAGGTGGTGGAGGGCTTGAATTTGAGGAAGGATGCCCAGCCTGAAACCCAGGAGAGCTGCCAGCCAGTGCGGGCGACACTGAGCTAGCTGTGGTTTTCCTCCCCGGCAGCGGGTTGGGATGGATGACCTCTGGGGGTCCCGACTCGGCACAAGCGCTGTGCTCGGAAGCACGGGCACCAGGAAATATCACTTTATTTCCTGCCGCTCTGGTTTCCGAACCATTTTTGGCAGCCAAATGTAACATGCAGCTTCCGTTTTTGAGTTTCCCTATTGTATTGAAGCTTTCGGTTTTTTGTTGTCAAATGGTCTCCCGGAACGGGTTTGACAATTTAGGCAGGGCCCGCCTGCGTGCTAGAATGATTTTCTTTATACCTGCGTTCCAAAAATCTCATTAGTTTCCATTACGTTCCAATCAAGATGATAACCCCATGTTATACGACAGCTGCAATAACTTCTATCCGTGTCAGTAACTTCTATTCGAACAGCTGGCCTGTTAATAATAAAATAGATTTATTATTAGTACCCCTGCCCATTTGACCGGGTTTCCCCAGCCACCCATCGCTTATCGGAGGGATATTTTCGGGCAGCAAAAACACACCCGCCCTCTGGACCCGCAGAGATCCTGCCCACGCCGGTTCCCCCTGCTTCCTAGAAGGAGCAAAGTGACTTTCCCCATGTGATTTCAGAGCAAACACTCCTCTTTTTTTGGTTGCGCAAACACAGGAGGAGCGCGGGACCGAAGTATGCGTCACACAAGCAAGGTGTTTGCAGCTGCAGAAGGCGTGGGGTGCCCGGCGCCCTTTGACCGCCCGTGGCACGAGGGGGGTGGCTGGAGGGCGAACCTTCGCCCCCACCCAGGAAGAGCGGCAAGGGGTGGCCGGCACCCAAGGGCGAGGAACCCCATCTAGGCGATGCCACCAACTGCAGCAATTCCTGGAAGTGGCAAAGACGCACAGGGGTGGCTGGGCGCTCTGCCCGCGCTCAGAGGCACCCAATGCCTCTGAACTGCTGGGAGTTGCAAGAGGGGAGAGGATGAATCCTGACAAGACAGAAGCAGGGATCAGGCAGGTGTGGGGGACTCCCTGGTCCTGAATGGGGCGACTGTGCCCTCGAAGGACCCGGTGCGCAGCCTGGGGGTCATTTTGGACTCACCGCTGTCCATGGAGGCGCAGGTCAGTTCTGTGTCCAGGGCAGCTCCATCTGGGACGCAGGATGAGACCCTCCCTGCCCGCGGACTGTCCGGCCAGAGTGGTGCATGCTCTGGTTATCTCCGGCTTGGATTTGAAGCTGCCAGCCTGCGACAGCGGCCCCGATCCTGGGAATGGCTTTGTATGGCTGGCTGAACTGGGCAAGGGCAGCCAAGGGAACCCAAAGGGAGTTAGGGGCTCCTCCTGCAGGCGAAGACGGGGTCTGGAGCGGACCAAGAGGCCAATGGTCAAGAAGGCTGGTTTTGCTCAGGCCGGAGAGGGAAGTGGGGGGCCGGTGGGGCCCGTCCGCCTGGGAAGGGACGCCATCGGGGAGAAGGGAACCCTGGCGGAATACCCTGCCCTGTCCCTAAGGCAGTTGGGTGGCACCTTCTGGCAACCCTTGCAGCCAAGAAAAGAAAAATAGAGTTGGGACCCCCGCGGTCATCTAGCCCAACCCCCTACGATGCAGGAATCTCTGGCCCCCCATCAGCGAGGGGGTCTTGTCGTCTGGGCAGCCCAGGACCCCCAGACCAGGCTTGGGCCTCACGGAGGTCAATTCCATTGTTTCCCTGAGGCAGGCAGGTGCCGACAATGGGGACTACCACCTTGCGTTGTGGTATCCCCAGGGAAGACGTCCAAAGTCTGCTGCCGGCCCGTGCGGGCAGCGCTGGCCCCTGTCTTCCTCGCGAGGGACCCAACCTGCTCCCCCTTTCCCAGGAGGAGGACCCCGCCGTCCGCTGGCTCTCGGTGGCCAGCAACGTGGCTGACCAGTTCTACTACCCCTGCGAACACCTGGCCTGGGCGGCGGACGCCAAGGTCATCCGGGGCGACTCGGGGAAGTGGTGGGTGCTAAGCACCTTGCTGTGGGCGACCTCCCTGCTGCTGGGAATCGCACGGTAAGGAACGCCGGGGGGGGCAGAGAAGGGACCCCGGGCGTAACAGTTCCTTGCCTCCAGCTGGCTGGTGGAGCCTGGCAAGTTGTGGGTTCGAGGGGGTTGGGCTGGATGACCAAAAGGCTCCTTTTTGACCCTCCCATTTCCAGATCCCTGAGGATTTTGTGCCAGCTGAGAAGGCGGTGGCCGAAGCAGGCCAGGTAGGAGCTCTTTCTCACGGCAAATATTTCGGAACCGGCCCCTATTCCTTTGGCAGGCGAGAGGCCCCCCCTCCCTCCGTCCTGGTTATGGGATAGGTAAAGGTAAAGGGACCCCTGACCATTAGGTCCAGTCGTGGCCGACTCTGGGGTTGTGGCGCTCATCTCGCTTTATTGGCCGAGGGAGCCGGTGTACAGCTTCCGGGTCATGTGGCCAGCATGACTAAGCCGCTTCTGGTGAACCAGAGCAGCGCACGGAAATGCCGTTTACCTTCCCGCCGGAGTGGTACCTATTTATCTACTTGCACTTTGTGCTTTTGAACTGCTAGGTTGGCAGGAGCAGGGACTGAACAACGGGAGCTCACCTCGTCATTGCGGGGATTTGAACCGCCAACCTTCTGATCACCAAGCCCTAGGCTCTGTGGTTTAACCCACAGCGCCACCTGCATTCTGGTTATGGGATACCCCCCTCAAAAAAACCCCCACGCGCTGTCTTCTGCTCAGTCCAGGCTAACCTGAAGCTTTGGAGGGGCTGGTCTGGATGGGCTTTGGGGGTCCCTTTCCAACTGACCCCCCCCCCTTCCCTCCGTCTCCCCGCAGCAAGGATTCCCTTCGGAGGGCGAGGGTGCGAGCCCGGGCCGAAGCCCTGACCATCGCCGGCAACCTGGCGGACCTCTGCAACGCCGTCCACTGGCTGCCCCCGGGGGTGCTGTGGGCCGGGAGGTTCCCCCCGTGGCTCGTGGGGCTGCTGGGGACGACGTCGTCCCTCATCGGAGTCTACCAGACCTACGCGGGGGGAGCCGCGTGAGACCAGACAGCCCCCTCGAAATTCCTGCCACAAAACCGGGAGCCAGATTCCTTCACGGTGCTTTCTGCCCTCGGAAACCCAGAGCCAGCCCCCCCATGGCCATAGGGCAAGAAGAGCCCCTCGCAGGCAGAAATCGAAAGCCCGTCCAATGCACACCATGTAAACCGGTCGCGGGCAAGCTAATAAAATGCAGAGAGGAAGTATCCTGCAAACTGGTGTCAGCAGGGAGCCTCCTTTATTGCTTGCGACCCCTGTGAATGCCTCCCCCCTTGACCCACAGGTCCTGCACGGGTTGGGGGGCTGGCTTTGCAAGCCAGGCACGGGCTCTGACTCCGGACGCAGCAAAGAGGTCCTTCGGTCATGATTCCGACCCCCAAAAGACCCCCCCCCCGCACCCTTAAGATCTCTTCTTCCTGCACTCTTAATCCCTAGAACCGGGACAGGATTAGGGGTTTGGGGGTCCCCCCTTCAGCCAGTGGGGAGTTCCAGAGGGTCTGCAGCCTCTTCCTGGGGGGGGGGGGCGGATTCCTTGGCTGCGATTCCTTCCTGCTCAAGTCGCAGCAACCAGGCAAAAGGCAATATATATCTATATTTATTCATTTATTTATGCACGGGCCACCTCTCGCACTCAAGGGGGCGTACACATAGTAAACAAATAAATATTCAAAACACAGAGCAATTTTTCCCCCGGGGGGGGGCAGCGGCGTCAGAGGGAAATGTTTGCGCTTTTAGGGGACCTTTCTCCCCCTGAACCCCAGGTGGCGAGTCGCCTGTCCTCGGCCACATGTGGACTGTGCCTGCTCCTCCCACCCCCGTGAAAGGCAGAGAGGGCCCGTTTAAATTGCCACTGGCCTCGTCCCCGAAGGGAGCCCCCCCAGGGAGAAATCTAATAGGCAAGCAGAGCACGGACATGGTGCAGAAAGAGGGCTTCCCTTTCAAGAAACGGAGAGAAAATGCGCAGTTATGACAAGAAACGGCCCCCGCCGTGATGGAAGGGCGGTCAGGAGCCTATTGCGACGGGGGGGGGTCGGGTCGCCCTTCCGACGCCCCCCGAGGACCGAGCGCAGAAGCCGCAACTTTTGGGAGAGCGCAGCTATGTGGGGAGGAGCAAAGAGCCCATCTTGCATCGCTGCGAGGCTGCAGCCCCCCCCCAAATGTTAAGATAAGCGACCTTTCAGGAGGTGAGTTTTTGCGGGAAGCAGGGGCAGAGAGTGGCAGGGTCCGTCCCGCAAAGATCCCTCGGTGGCGGAGAGGTTCGAAGCTGGAGCAAATAAAAAAATCTATTGGGGGGGGATTCCTGCAAAGGAAGCGGGTGAGCGTTTGGCGGCGAGGGGACCGTTGGGTCGGACGCAGAAGACGCTGGCCTGCGAGAAGCCAGATTTGGGGGGGAAACACAAGAGTCGTTTGCCACAAAGCCGGGCGCCCCTGCGAGGCTCCCGGCGGATTAAGGAAGGGACCCCTTTGCCCAAGACCAAGGGGCATGGCCGCAAAGTTTCTCTGTGCCCGCCGAGGCCTGTCTTCGGAGGAAGCGGGGTCCACCCTTTGAGCTGGCACCTCTGTTGGCAAACTCGGCTCTCTCTTGCCTCACTGGGGAAGGTGCTTAAAAAACGACAGCGGTGCCCCAGAGAGAGAGCAAGGCGGGTGAAATTGGGGCATCCGTGTGCAGCCGAACGACTGTCCGGAGAAAGACGCCTTCTCCCCCCAAAACGCTGCCGTTTCCTGGCCTCTGTCCTGGCAAGTGAGGCTGGGCAGCTGGCGCGCGTCAGAAGAAAATGACGTCTTCCTTGGCCAGATCGTCCGGAGTTGGCGGGAGGGCGTGGACGCTGTTGGGCTTGAAGAGGTTGGCGGCAGGGGGCAGGGGGTCCGGGTGGGCGCCCTCAGCAGGCGGCTCTGCGGGGAGAAGAGGGAGAGTGGGCCACGGGCGCATGGTGAGCTGGGCGGGGCCCCCCTCTCTTGCCCGCTGCCCGACTTACCTGGCAGGAAGGCCACGTTCTGGCTGTGTGGAAAGAGGGGGCTCATTGAGTTGCGGCTGCGGGAGGGAGGCTCCTCTTTGCCCGCCGACCGGGGAAGGAGCTGCCTCAGGTCGACCGACGCTGGAAGGAGAAATAATGATGATGATAATAATAATAATTTATTATTTATACCCCGCCCATCTGGCTGAGTTTCCCCAGCCACTCTGGGCGGCTCCCAATCAAATGTTAAAAACAATACAGCGTTACATATTAAAAACTTCCCTGAACAGGGCTGCCTTCAGATGTCTTTTGAAGATAGGATAGCTGCTTATTTCCTTCACATCTGAAGGGAGGGTGTTCCACAGGGCGGGCGCCACCACCGAGAAGGCCCTCTGCCTGGCTCCCTGTAATCTCACTTCTCACAGGGAGGGAACCGCCAGAAGGCCCTCGGCGCTGGATCTCAGTGTCCGGGCTGAACGATGGGGGTGGAGACGCTCCTTCAGGGATACTGGGCCGTTTAGGGCTTTAGAGGTCAACACCAACATTTTGAATTGTGCTCGGAAACGTCCTGGGAGCCAATGTAGGTTTTTCAGAACTGGTGTTATGTGGTCTTGACAGCTGCTCCCAGTCCCCAGTCTGGCTGCCGCATTCTGGATTAATTGCAGTTTCTGGGTCACCTTCCAAGGTAGCCCCACGTAGAGCGCATGTCAGTAGTCCAAGCGGGAGATAACCAGAGCATGCCCCACTCTGGCCAGACAGTCCGCGGGCAGGGAGGGTCTCAGCCTGCATATCAGGTGGAGCTGATAAACAGCTGCCCTGGACACAGAATAAACCTGCGCCTCCATGGACAGCTGTGCGTCCAAAATGACTCACAGAAAGGAGACCCTCAGAGAAAATTATGGTGGGTCCTTGGAGCATTGCAGGGGGCTGGGGCAAGAGAGGACCCCCCCCCCCGGAGTCCCTGCCAACGGGGACTCGGTTAACAGAAGCCAGGGGACACGCCTGCATTCTGGGACTGCAGAACGTCGGCAGGTTTTGTGGGGTTCCAATTAGGTTCTATAAAAAGGGTGTCTCTATGAGACCCATGCAGCAAAAAGCCATACAGTGGGACCTTGGTTCTCAAACGCTGAAAACCCGGAAGCAAGTGTTCCAGTTTGCGAACTTTTTTTGGAAGCCGAACCTGCTCCGTTTTGAGTGTTACGCTGAGGTCTGTCTGTTTCTGCTCTTTATTTTGTATTTGCGGCTCTTTTCGTTTTGTTTTTGTGATTGTGTGAACTTAGTTCAGCTACTGATTGCTTGATTGTGTGACTGCAGTGCAGTGGTACCTCTGGCTAAGAACTCAATTCGTTCCGGAGGTCCGTTCTTAACCTGAAACTGTTCTTAACCTGAAGCACCACTTTAGCTAATGGGGCCTCCCGCTGCTGCCACCGCCACGCGATTTCTGTTCTCATCCTGAAGCAAAGTTCTTAACCCGAGGTACTATTTCTGGGTTAGCGGAGTCTGTAACCTGAAGCGTATGTAACCTGAGGTACCACTGTACATTGTTTATTGCTTTCATTTTATGGATCAGTAGTCTCATTAGATCGTAAAATTGATGTTAAATTCTTGTTTTAGGGGTTGATTTTAAAAGTCTGGAACAGATTAATCCAATTTGCATGACTTCCTGTGGGAAAGCAGCGTGCCTTGGTTTTGGAACGCTTTGCTTTTGGAACCGGTTAAGTTTGAGAACCAAGGCACCACTGTAGTAGAACCCTCATTTTGCATCTTCATTCACCCTGCGTGCTTACCATGACGCATGTTTATCCTGGGGTGGCAACCTCCGCCCCCAGCGGCCCCTGCGCCACTCACCCGAGCTCTCCGTCCGGTGGGAGGCCTTGGCGGAGCCCTTGCCCGCCTTCTCCTTGCTGCCCTTGGTCAAGGCGGCCAGCTTGGTGGGGATCTGCTGCTGGACGGCTGCCGGCTTCTGGATCTGGTTGGTGGCGCTCAGAAGGTGCAGGGGCACCTCGGTCTTGAGGGCCAGCACCGGGCGGACCCCCTCCAGGGCGGGCGAGGCGGCGCTGTCTCGGCGGGCCAGCTCCCCCCGCTCCAGGTAGTCCGTTGCGGAGACGGCGCTCCCTCGCCCGCCCGGCTTGCTGCCCTCCAGGCCTTCTCCGTTGAAGCTGGCCGAGTGGCTCAAGGGGCCCTGCGGAAACAAGAAAAGGATGAGGCGGGGTCCTCCCATGCGGCGGTACCTCGGGTTAAGGACTTAATTCATTCCGGAGCTCTGTACTTAACCTGAAACTGTTCTTAGCCTGATGCCCCACTTTAGCTCATGGGGCCTCCTGCTGCCGCCAGAGCACAATTTCTGTTCTCATCCTGAAGCAAAGTTCTTAAACCAAGGTACTATTTCTGGGTTAATGGAGTCTGTAACCTGAAGCGTCTGTAACCCAAGGTAAAAGGTAAAGGGACCCCTGACCATTAGGTCCAGTCGTGGCCGACTCTGGGGTTGCGGCGCTCATCTTGATTTACTGGCCGAGGGAGCCGGCGTACAGCTTCCGGGTCATGTGGCCAGCAGGACTAAGCCACTTCTGGCGAACCAGAGCAGCGCACGGAAACGCCGTTTACCTTCCTGCTGGATTGGTACCTATTTATCTACTTGCACTGTGAGGTGCTTTCGAACTGCTAGGTTGGCAGGAGCAGGGACCGAGCAACGGGAGCTCACCCCGTCATCGCGGGGATTCAAACCACCAACCTTCCGATCAGCAAGTCCTAGGCTCTGGGGTTTAACCCACAGCGCCACCCGTGTCCCACTAACCCAAGGTACCACTGTATTATTATTCATGCCCCCCTGCCCAATTCCTCCGCATCCATCCGGTCTGCTGTGCTTTGTGCCCCGCCGTGGTCGGCAGCAGTCTCGCCCGCCCACCCGCCCAGCGCTCACCTGCCCTGCCTCCGGAGGCGAGAAGGCGCTGGCGCTCTGCTTCTTCAGCCTCCGCTGCTGCTCCAGCCGCTCCCTCTCCCTCTCGACGGCCCGCTGGGCCTCGCGCAGGCGCTCCAGGTCGTGCTGGTAGGCCTCTCGCTGGCGCTGCAACTCCTGGCGCTCCTGGCCCAGCCGCTCCTTCAGCTGGCGGGCCTCCTCCTCCCGCAGGCGCAGCCGGGCCTCCGCCGCCTCCGCCTCCCTCCTCTGCCGCTCCCGCTCCCGCTCCCAGCGCCGCTGCTCCGCCTTCAGCTGGCCCTGCAGCTTCTGGACGTGGGCCAGCTCCTCCCGCTGCTTCTCAAAGTTGCGCTGGCGCTCCTGCTCCAGCAGAAGGTTGCCCCGCGTCGACTGCAGGCGGAACTGGCGCTCCCGGTCCAGCAGGGCGCTCCGCTGGACCTCCAGGTAGCTGTCTTGCTGGGCCAGGACGGCCTGCCGGGGGGAGAAAGGGGTGAGTGAGTGTGTGAGAAAGAAAGAAATTTTCTGGCAAAGTGTGTTTAAGGAGATACAGTGGTACCTCGGTTTTTTAGCTTCTCGGAAGCCAAACATTTCGGCTTTCGAATCACAAAAACCCAGAAGCAATTGCTTCCATTTTCAAACGTGCCTCAGAAGTCAAACGGCTTCCGCTGAGGTTTTTCCCCTTCAATTTCCTCAATGGTTATCAGGCGGCACTTTGCAACTCAGTTTTCAAATGTTTTGGAAGCCGAACGGTCTCTCGGAATGGATTACGTTCGAAAACTGAGGTCTGACCGTGACAGAAATCACTGGGTCAAAGCGGACCGAGGCAGCGTTATTATCGACTGACGATGGGGCGGAAGGTTCGCAGGCTAAGAAGGACTGGCTCACAAATTCATTGACAGCGGCATGAATTATGTTAGCTAGGAAGGGGCAAGCAGAATAGAAAAATGGGAGAATGGTATAAAGAGGTGTGGAATATAGCTATTAATGATAAATTAACGTGTGCCGTTAAGGTAAGACGGGGAGTATGCAAGAGAAATGATTTCAAGGAGATAAGGATGGAGTTTGTAGAATTTGTGCTGTTAAAACGGAAATGGGTCAAACCATCGCAAGAGGTGTTGAACCGAGTAGAACAGAGAGGGTCCCATGAAGACAGAGGGAGGGGTCTGAGGCACAGAAAACAGTCAAGGGGGGGAGAAGGGGGTATCCTTCTCCGTGGGCTTCTAGCTGCGGGGCCTTGTTTCTCTCTGCTAAGTGTGCTCCCTGTGACCCCGTCTGTTGCCCTAAGTCTGGGGGGTGCAGAGGGAGAAATGGGGGTCACCTTACCTGGAGGCTCAGAAGCAGCTGGGAGAGAGCCTGTATCCTTTGGACAAGCTGAGGGAAGAAACAAAAGGCTGTCAAGCAGTGCTAGGCAATCCCTGAATTTTAACATCGCAATATATCACCAGCTAAAGATTGCAACACACAGTGGAACAAACGGCTCCTGAATGCCGTAAATCCAGAAGTGGGTGTTCCGGTTTGCGAACGTTTTTTGGAAGCCGAACGTCCGACGGGGCTGTCAGCTATTGTTTCCAGGGCGCCTGCACCCATCAGAAACTGCGCCTTGGTTTCCGAACCGTTTCAGGAGTCAAACGGATTCCCGGAACAGATAAAGTTTGAGAACCAAGGCACCACTGTACTGATAGATCACGATGTCTGAATCAAGGATGGAGCTATGGGGAGGCACGGTTTTTCCTGTATTGAGATTTTTTGCCAGCGACTGCTCTCGCAATTCGCTGCCCCCTGCAAAGCGGAGCCAGCAGAGTTAACAGGAATCGAGAGAAAACATGGCTGGCTTCCCGGTTCCCCCCGCATTGTGATTTTTGCACAGCACACAAACACCGCAATACACGATATATTGCCAGGTCAGAAATTACGAAACCGGTACCACGATATGGACTTCAAACTGGTTTGGGGAGATCTATCTTTCAAGGGGGAAATCTCCTTACTGGTTAAGGCCCCCCAGAGCTTCCCTCTCCCGTTTGAATACCTGCCTGCCCTTCGCCCAGACCGCTTTGCACATGCCCTTGCGCTAGGAAGCCCCAAGGGCAGGAGGGCAACGCCCAGGATCCTACCCGCGTGCTTACCTCCGACTCTGTTTCCAGGGAGCCGCTGGGACGTTCCTGCTTTACACTGTCACCCTGCAGAAAGAGAGGGGGGGCATTTTAATTTTTCGAAAAAACCCAGATTGTTTTAGACTTCGTTCCCAAACAGCGACCTCTTCCGGCCTCTGGTCCTCCCTGCTTCTGACTTGCCAAGGGTGCCTGCCCCCCCACCCCCTTACCAATCGCAGCCCTTCCTCTCCTCCGGCTGAAGGGGGGTCCTCCGGGTTGGCAGCGGGGGCTCGGCGGTCCCGCAGGCGCTGCTCCCCGCCGTAGACCTTCCTCTTGAAACTGCCCACTGGGGAAGAGAAGGCAGGTTGTGGGGTGAGAGTGGGAGCCCTGCTTCCAATGGTGAGGCAAGGGCGCTGTCAAATTAGCAGCACTGTTCAGAAACGGGTGGTTACTCTTCGTTGGCAAAAACACAATCTGCCCAGGAGCACCAGTCCTGATCTCATCTCTGGCAGCTCTCAAAATCAGTGGCCGAATCTGGAAATCCTTGCCTGCCCCCAGCTGCCTAAGTCCCCTTTCCTCTCTCCAGGGTTTTCCCCAAGCAATCAGAGACTACGCCTTCGGGCATCCAAGCTCTCCTCCGCCCCTTTCATGCCTCTCTTGGTTCTGGGAGACCAGCAGAGAGGGAGCTTGTCGCAGGAGGGGGAGACCCCTGTGACTTCATCTCTGCCTCTTGGCTTCCCTCCTCTCCTGCTTCCGCTTCTGCCGCCGATTCTGGACTGCTCTCTGCCACAGAAGCTCCCCGCTCACCAAACCCTGTTCCCTCTTCAGCTTCCCCCAACTCCTCTGCCCAGTCTTCTCCCTCTGACCACTCATCGTCGCCCCGTTCCCCAGGCTCCGAGCCATCTTCCCTTGGGGGTTCCCCAGCTGGTGCCCCCCCCACCATTCCTCTGCCTGTCCATGATAGCCGCCTAAGTTAGCCTCCTCTTTTGCTTTTTCCAAGCAATCCACGACTGTGCCTATGTGCAGACAATCTCTTCTCCACCCTTTAAATGCCTCTCCTAGTTCTGGGAGCCAGTCGTGATGTATGGAAGTGAGAGCTGGACCATAAAAAAGGCTGATCGCCAAAGAATGGATGCTTTTGAATTCTGGTGCTGGAGGAGACTCTTGAGAGTCCCATGGACTGCAAGAAGATCAAACCTCTCCATTCTGAAGGAAATCAGCCCTGAGTGCTCACTGGAAGGACAGATCCTGAAGCTGAGGCTCCAAGACTTTGGCCACCTCGTGAGAAGAGAAGACTCCCTGGAAAAGACCCTGATGTTGGGAAAGATGGAGGGCAAAAGGAGAAAGGGATGGCAGAGGGCGAGATGGTGGGACAATGTTCTCAAAGCTACCAGCATGAGTTTGACCAAACTGCGGGAGGCAGTGGAAGACAGGAGGGCCTGGCGTGCTCTGGTCCAGGGGGTCACCAAGAGGCGGACATGACTAAACAACAAAGTTCAGGGAGACGAGGGGAGAAGGGAGCTTGTCTTCATCTCTGCCTCTTGGCCCTCATCCACTCCTGCTTCCGTTTCTATTCTCGACTTCTCTCTGCCACAGAATTTCCCTGCTCACGAAGCCCTCTTGCCTCTTTTGCTTCCAACACCTCCTCCTTCCAGGCTTCTCCCTCCCACCCCCACTTCCTGGACTCTGGGCCTCTCTCCCCTGGGGGTTCCCTAGCTGGTTCCTCCCACCACCCCTCTGCCTCCACCTAGTCCATGACAATTAAGCCTTTCTCCCCCCCCCCATTTTACGGGGGCCACTTACTTTTGGCCAGACCGGCCGTGGCGCTGTCGTACCCCCCAAAGGTCTCTGCACGCCTCAGCAGGCTCGACCCGCCGGTGGTGTCCTCGGAGCGGGCGGGGGCCGCGGACCCCCCTAGCTGGGTGAAGATCAGGCTCTGAAGGCCTTCCACTGCAAACGCAAGAATTGGTTTCGGCGGGGAGGAGAGGAGGCCAGCGCCCAGCCGAGCCTTTGCCCACCAGGCGCTCCCCTGGGAGTCGCAGTCCCCAGCACCCGGGGCGTCTCGCGAGCGCGGCACCCACCTTCCGCCACTGCCTTCTTGAGGATGGCCTCCCCCTGGAGGCTCTCCGGGGAGTCCGCCCTGCCGATGAGCCGGGGCCGGGAGCCGGGCGCCGGGTCCTCGAAGCCGTTCATCTCTGCCATCTCTAGGTAGATCTGCTGCTTGTCGCTCAGACTCTGCAAGATCTGCTCGTCCTTTTGGCTCAGGCGGTCTAGAGGCGGGAGGGAGAGTTCAGGGCATCGCAGCACCCAGGGGTGGGGGCAGCCAAGCCAAGAACAACAGGAAAACAGAGAGCGTAGGGCCGCCTCCCCTTCCTGGGGAGACAGATTGGCAATTTCTCCTTCCTTGCAGCTCCTGAAGAGCTCGGACGTAGGAATCAGGCCAGGCCTCCCCCCCCCCCCGGCCGAAGGGTCATCTAGCCCAAGCCTTCCTACCTTGGAATTCCTTCAGCTTCGCTGCCCTCGCCTCGGCCTGCCTCCGCTCCTCTTCAGGGTCAGCAAGAAGCTCCTCCTCCTCATCAGGACAGCTGAGCAGAGAAGACAGAAGCGCCCCCAAAAAACTCTTTAGGACGGCTTTGTTTCCTAAGATCTGCATTGGCTCAAATCAAAGGGTTGGTGCTGGCCTTGAAAGCCCTAAACGGCCTCAAAGGCCCAGTAGACCCGGAGGAGTGTCTGCACCCCGGACACCGGGGTCCATCTCCCAAAGGTCTTCTGGCGGTACCCTCATTGCAAAAAGTGAGGCTACAGGGAACCAGGCCTTTTTGGTGGTGGCGCCCTCCCATCAGATGTCAAGGAAATAAACAACTATCTGGCTTTTAGAAGACATCTGAGGGCAGCCCTGTTCAGGGAAGTTGTCTGATGTTTTATTCTGTTTTTAGTCCTCTGTTGGGAGTCGTGCAGAGTGGCTGGGGAAACCCAGTCAGATGTGCGGGGTACAAATAGTAAGTTATTCATATCGCATTCCCAGCAGAAGTCAGGGCCAGGGAGCTCCCCCCCCCCCCCCGCTCACCTCTCTACCGCCCGGCGGATCTGTGCCATCCAGAAATTCCTCTCCTCCTTGGAGGCGGTGTGAATTTCGTACATCTCCGGCCCCTTGAGGGAGGCGCTGATCAGAAACATGGCCTTCTCTTCGTTGGCCACTTCCCGGACGATCAGCTTCTGCAGAGAGATCACCGGCGGCTTTGCGTCCTGCGGAGCAGTAACAGCAACAACGATAATGTTATTATTTATATCCTGCCCATCTGGCAAGAGCTGCGGTCTCCCATCATGACACAGGGCAGCAAAAGACTCTGGGAAAAACCCTGTAAAAACCTTTTGCAGGCAACCTCCGCAAGCCTCAAAACACCCTTTTACATACCTGCTGAAAATCCCTCTTTCTAAATTTTCAATGCCTAATGTTTTACAATTTTGTGAGTGTTGTAAGCTGCCCAGAGTGGCTGGGGAAACCCAGCCAGATGAGCGGTGTAGCAATAATAAAATTATTATTATTATTACTACTACTACTACTACTAGTATACTACTATTACTATTATTATTATTTCTGAAGTGTCCTTAGAAGAGGGAGCCCAGGAGACTCCTGTGCCCTGTATGGCACTTATATTATTTCATGTCACTCGTCTAAGGAATACATCAGACAGAAGAATACAAGAGAAAATGAAGAAATTAGAAATCAACGTACTACGGCACTGACAAAATAGGATTTGTATTTTGTACATACTGGGCTTGACGGTCAACGAGATGAGCTACACTTTAATATATTATGTCACCTTGTTGATTCTGACACTACGAGAAGCTACATCTAAATCTTGAGTAGTAAATAACTTTGCAATTGTTATCATACAGCCTATTACGTTCACGTGCTTGAGCAATTGGGATTTGCGTGATATAATAATAAATTTTATTTATACCCCGCCCTCCCCAGGCAAGGCTCAGGGTGGCTGCCACCAAACAGAAAAACAATTGATTGAAATACAGCTTAAAAAACAAGATTAAAATAAAGATTAAAATAAAACATTAAAACGCAGCCTCGTTTCAGTGCCTCCTCCTTCCCTCCCAAAATGGTAAGATAATCGGGTTAACCCGAGGTTTAGCTGGCGATACATATGGGGAAGCAGGTATCGCCCGGCCCCGGTGCCCAGCGGTGGGGTGGACCACGTACCACAGAGGCGAACGTGTACTTCTGGTCTTTCTCCTGCAGCAGCAACAGCACGTCGGTCAGCAGCACGGCCAGGATCTCTGCCAAAAAAGTCGACAGAAACGGGAGTGAGACCAAGACGCTTTAGCAGAGATTGGGCGAAATCTGTGGATGGTTTGAAAAATCGTCGCTCCCATACAAGTTCATTCAGCAGGGTCGACTTGAAATCAAACTGTCAAAATGTGCTTTACGGGGACACTAATTAATAATGGGGACACGGGTGGCGCTGTGGGTTAAACCACAGAGCCTAGGACTTGCCGATCAGAAGGTCAGCGGTTCGAATCCCCATGATGACGGGGTGAGCGCCAGTAAAGCGAGATGAGCGCCGCAACCCCAGAGTTGGCCACGACTGGACCTAATGGTCAGGGGTCCCTTTACCTTTACCTTAATAATGAAGAATATGCGGCGTTAGAAATAATGCATGAAACCGCAAAAGGGGCTGGATGGGAGTCAAAATGCTTTGTGTGTTTTTTCGAACACTGGATTTGTGTCATGTGTTTTAAAAAATTATTTAAAAAAATAAACGGGAGCTCACCCCATCCTTGCGGGGATTCGAACTGCCGACCTTCTGATTGGCAAGTCCTGGGCTCTGTGGTTTAACCCACAGCGCCACCCGCGTCCTGCTTGCCTGCAACTCCCGTCCTCTGTCCCAGCAGACTTTGGGGGGAAGCGGCAAGGACCCACCTTTGAGGCGCCCGGAGGCGGCCTTCCAGCACAGAACGCCATCCACCAGCAGCCGCCTCTGGAGCATGTCCTCCTTGCGGAAGACCAGGCCGTTCTTGAACTTCCCCGAAGACTTCACCTCCATCTTGGTCGCCATCTCGCGCAGGCGCTGCCCCTTCTCGTTCTCGTTGACCTTGGTGTCGACGGCCGTGATGACCTCCTTGATCAGCGCCAGCGCCCGCGTCAGGTCCTCGTACTCCTGGGTGCCGGCTGCGGGGAAGAAATCGGGGACGATGGAGGAATTCGCTCCTGTCCCTCCAGCCGTTCTAAGGGAGGCGGGGGCTCTGTCCATTCAGGGACTGCGAGAAGCTAAGGAGAGCTTCGCTGCAGGATTAGGCCATTGGGGGGGCCTTTCTGGGCTGGCATCCTGTCCTCAAAGTGGGCAAACAGAGCCCTCCACCCCCAGGGAAGCCCCTGAGCAGGACCTGAATGCAGCAGATGAGATGGAGAGGGGGATCTGTGCTTGGAAACCAAGGTGGATAAAAATCAATGGTTTTTAAAAAATCAGATTTTAAAAAAATTAAATCAGATTTTTATTTTTTTTTAATCCTGAGGCTGGAAAGGGTTCTCCCCACACCTCAAAGTTCAGTCGAGAGGGGGAAAGGGATAGAGCCATCGAGCCGGGAGGGACCTCTAAAGGTCCTCTATCCCACCCCACCCCCCGCGAGCCGCACCTTCCGTGTTCTGAATGATGCGTTCCACTAGGACGGGGTATTTCATGATGCGCTGCGTCACCAACAGGTTGCACTCCTGGACCCCGAGCCGCCGCACGATGGAAGAGTTGCTGATTCTCTAGAGGGCAAGGGAGACGAGAGATCTGGAGGGCTTCGCCTCGCGGGAAAGGCTTTGTGGCCCCCAACCTGCCCAATTCGGACCCCCAAATCTCGCTCTCCCGAGACTACCACTGAACGCAGGGGCTTGGTTATATACACACACAGAGTAGAACCTGGGATCTCGAACTTAATCTGTTCCGGGAGTCCATTCGACTCCCGGAACGGTTCGAGAACCAAGTTGCAGCTTCTGATTGGCAGCAGGAGCTTCCTGCAGCCAATCAGAAGCCGTGTTGGACGTTCGGCTTCCAAAAAACGTTCACAAACTGAAACACTCACTTCTGGGAGCCGATTTGTTTGGGAGCCAAGCCGTTTGGGAACCAAGGTACCCCTGTAATTTCCTTTTATTCTTTTATTTATAGGGTACTTTTTTTCTTCCAAGGTTCTCCTCCTCTCCCTCCCCTTTCCCATCCTCACAACAACCCTGGAAGGAGCTTCAGGGCCCAGTGGGGATTCGAACCCAGGTCTCCCAAGGTCATGATCTGTTCTTCACTGTTATGCCCCGCTGGCTGAAGGTCCCCGTCCCCCCAGCTCTCCTTTCCTGGCCCCCTTACCTTGATCAGGTTCTGGAACTTCTTGCTCTGTTGCAGGAGCTCTTTGTAGTGGGCGACCGCCTCTCCGTGGCTGCTGCAGAAGACGCCGTACTTCTCCTTGACCAGCTCGCCCGTCTCCCCCGAGAACTGGAAACCGGGGAGGCAGGGGAAAAAGGGGGGGGGGCGATTGCATCTCAGGACCGCAATACCTCTTGCCATATGAACCCACCCGGACCCTAAGATCATCTTCCGAGGCCCTCCTTCGTGTGCCTCCTCCTCGAGAGGCGCGGAGGGTGGCAACATGAGAGCGGGGCCTTCTCTGCAGTGGCTCCCCGTCTGTGGAATGCTCTCCCCAGGGAAGCTCACTATACATCTTTAAGCACCAGGCAAAAACGTTCCTTTTTAACCAGGCCTTTGAAAGTGGACGTTGAAAGGGGATGCGGGTGGCGCTGTGGGTTAAACCATAGAGCCTGGGGCTTGGTGATCAAAAGGTTGGCGGTTCGAATCCCCGCAATGACGGGGTGAGCTCCCATTGCTCGGTCCCTGATCCTGCCCACCTAGCAGTTCAAAAGCACATCAAAGTGCAAGTAGATAAATAGGTACCGCTCCAGCGGGAAGGTAAACGGCGTTTCCGTGTGCTGCTCTGGTTCGCCAGAAGCGGCTTAGTCCTGCTGGCCACATGACCCAGAAGCTGTACGCCGGCTCCCTCGGCCAATAAAGCGAGATGAGCGCCGCAACCCCAGAGTCGTCCGCGACTGGACCTAATGGTCAGGGGTCCCTTTACCTTTACCTTTGGTTGACATCCTACGCCCTTTTAAAATGTGTTTTTCATTTGGGGGTGGGCTATTGGGTTGTTGTTCTGCAAGTGGGGGTGAGGAAGAGAGGCCGCCCCCCAGACCCACCTGCTGCACCAGGAGGGCCCCGATCCGCTGGACGACGTAGTTCCTCTCGCTGCCTTCCTCCAGCGCCTCCTGCCGCAGCTCCTTCAGCTGGGAGAGGAAGGCTCCGTGCAACTCCAGCAGCTCGTCCGCGCAGGGGAAGAGGCGGAGGATGGTGGCCTGCCCAAACTGCAGCTCCTCCCGCATGGCTCGCGAGTAGACCTTCAGCATGATCTTCAGCGTCCGGACGTGGTGCATCTCCGTCTGCATCAGCTCTGGAGGGGGAAGAACATCAGCCCAGCTTGATTCCCGGCTTTACATCCCTCCCCACTCCCCACAAATTATGCATATTTACACCCCCACCACATGTGAACGTAGTTCCCGGTTTCCTGGCACACCCTCCAACATAACTCCGAATATCCTTTGTGTATTTGATTTAATCTGACTCCATCTCCAAGCTAACTTATAGTAATTTTCTTTTATTCTTATAGACGACAGTTTCCACGCACAATTCTCCCCTATTTCCTTTGACTATCTATCTGCCCTGTTGTCTCCTTTTCCGACACCTCTTTTAACTGATCTTCTTATTTCTACTAATATTTCATCAATTTCACCGGTTTCCCCCTTTTATAACTATATTAGGGTATAGGGACCCCTGACCATTAGGCCCAGTCGTGGCCGACTCTGGGGTTGCGGCGCTCATCTCGCTTTACTGGCTGAGGGAGCCGGCGTCCAGCTTCCGGGTCTCCGGGTCTCCGGGTCATGTGGCCAGCAGGACTAAGCTGCTTCTGGCGAACCAGAGCAGCGCACGGAAACGCCGTTTACCTTCCTGCCAGAGTGGTACCTATTTATCTACTTGCACTCTGATGTGCTTTCGAACTGCTAGGTTGGCAGGAGCAGGGACCGAGCAACGGGAGCTCACCCCGTCACGGGGATTCGAACCGCCGACCTTCTGATTGGCAAGTCCTAGGCTCTGTGGTTTAGGCCACCATGCCACGTGCGTCCCTATAGTAATTTTTTAGTTATTTTCTTTTTTAACTGTATTAGGCGGCTCCATTTGTGTGAATGGGGACCTGCCCTCCCAGCTAGCGTGGGAGTCCTGCCTGCTAGCTATCTCCCCATGTCTCTGTTGTTCCCCTTGCAGAATAATAATAATAATAATAATAATAATAATAATAATAATAACATATTATTTGTACCCCGCCCATCTGGCTGGGTTTTCCAGCCACCCTGGGCGGCTTCCAACAAAGACCAAAAATACACTAAAATGTCACACATTAAAAACTTCCCTGAACAGGGCTGCCGCACAGGCAGGCAGAGACAAAGCTGGGACTCCTCTCTGCCTCTGGCGCCACCTGGTGTCGGGCTCCCTGCTTTCCCCCCAACTGAGCGCAAGGGGCCCCGGCCAGAGCCACCACAGAGAAGGCCCCGCGGAGGCAATTCTGGGCTCCTCACCGTAGATGACGTCTTGCCTCTTGGCGACCTCCCTCTCCTGTTGTTTGGCATAGGCTGGCTCCACCGCGAGGCTCCACGACGGGGCCTCGAACTCCCGGGCGTCCGTCTCCAGCTCGTTCCGCAAGGAGGCATACTGAGCATCTGCAGGGAGGAAGAGGATGCTGCAGACAAAGTGCTCGACGGACGGTCTCTCCCCGCCATCCGACGCAGAGCCCTGAGCACGGAAAGGACTTTTCGCGGCTGGAAAGGAAACCCTGCAAATTCTGCCGCTCGCTTGTCTCTAGCTGTGGCTCCTGCGTTGCAGGGGGATGGACTAGATGATATTTAGGGGCCTCTTTCTGACTACACAATTCTGATTCTCCACACACAAACACACATGCTCTCTCTCGCACACAACATCCCCTGTCCCAGCGCACTGAGTGTCACCACAACCCCCGCCCCTACGGCACAGGATTCGGCCCCCACTTACCTTCCACAAAGACCGATTCCGCCGTGGAGGGGGCCACGGAGACGGCATCCTCGGAGGCCACTTTCGGCTTCAGGAAACCCGAATCCCCCTCGTCCATCTCTGCCCCCGTGAGCCTGAACAGGGGAAAAGGCAGAGCTGGTGTTAGGCGCTGCCACCCCCCTTGTCGGACCGCCTAGCCGGGCGTCACGCGGTATGGGGGGGCTCACACCTTTGGGAACGGGACAGCGGAGGTCACGAAAGAGGAGGAAGAAGGATTGGGCCATCGAGTCCAACCCCCTAAATTTTTGAGCCTAGGGGGCTCGGACCCACAACGCTGAGATGAAGAGTCACATGCTCCACTAACTGTAAGAACGGGGGGAGGTAGGGGGCTGCTTCAGTTTAAGAGCGGGGGGGGGGGGGGCAAAAGGAGTATCAAGGATCTAAAAACACCGAGTCTGGGGAGAACATGCAGTGCTGCGAAAAGCAAACAAGCGACAACTCTGAAAGGTGGTGAAACCACACGTCTCCCTCTGTCACTGGAGGCCTGAAGCAGGTCCAGAGCAAAATGACTTAAGAGGCGTTTGCTGGATCCGGCCAACGTCTACTCCAGCCTCCTGTTCTCACAGTGGCCAGCCAGAAGCCTCAGTGGGAAACCAGTAAGCAGGATTCGAACCCAATAGCCCTCAAGGGCAATTCAGAAGCATCGTTTCCCCAGGCGGTGGAGGGAGAGGCAGAGCTGTCCTGGGCTAGGAGCCCTCGAAAGCCCCCTCCTCTTGCAGAGCCACCCAAGTTGGTGCCCCACTCCCCGCCTCTTGTGGAAAGGAGTTCCGCAGATTAACTCCACGCTGAGCGAAGGAAAGCCGCCTTTTATCTGTTGGAGGGGACAGGGGGAAAACTTTCCCTCTGCCCAGCTCCTTTTCTCTAAACTAAAAATTAAAAACGCTTTCTGGGGCTGCAAGGGGGTGGGACCCCACAAATTCGTCCCGGCCCAGCAGAAAGATTTACAAAAACAGGACGGAGAAAACCATCCGTTCGAAACCTGCGTGCTGAAATTTGCTCGCATGTCGAGAACAGATTTTGCTGTGTGCCAATGAGTTCTGAAGAGCTGGCGTTTCGGTTATGTAATAAACCTCCTTTCCGTGCCTCCTCGCTCCCCCCAGTGGCAATACCTCTGCCCACCCTCCTTGCAGGCTCGGGCTGATCCCTGCCCTCACCCACCCCTCTCCCTTGCAAATTCTTGCAAATTCCAGCCCCCCGGAAATCTCCCCACACTCGAGGGCTGGCCCTCATCCTGCCGACATTTGCAAGCCCCAAAGGGAGAGCCGTTCCTTCGCTGGGAAAGCGGAGCAGAGCGAGACCAAGTCCTCCCCGAGAAACAGACCCACACCAGCTCAATGGGAAGCAGCCCCGAACCGGATGATGGGCGCTTGGTCCCCTCATCTCTGGACCAGAGAAAAGGAAGCACAACTTGAGATTCTGACAAGGACCAGGATCTCTGAGCGCTTTCTATACAATTTGGAGTTCCTCTATCGCACGTGCATTTTCAAGGCGACTCTCATCCAGAGCCGGGGGGAAATCTTGAACGAGACTCGACAACCAGATACGGCTGACATCCTTCAACCGGGGCTCTGCGGTTTTAACCCCCGTGCAACTGGACTACGTGCCTGTCCGACAGTTTTGCTTCCCACCTGATTTCCACCTGTTGTTCTAAATTTACCTATTTTACCCCAAGGGTGCTCTAGTCCAACCAGAGCTAAAGAACCATCCGGTTGTAAGGGACCCCTGAGGATCATCCAGCCCAACCCCCAGCAGTGCAAGGACCTTTTTGCCCTACGTGGGGCTTGAACCCACAGCCCTGAGATTAAGAGCCACGTGCTGAGCGAAGAAAGAAAACCAAGGAAGGAAGGATTTATATGGACAGCAGCCTCGTGCTATAAACACCCGGCGGCAATCTCCTGATCCAGCCCCCCCCTCCAAATGAACCAGAAATATTCCAATTTAAAATCATGCTTGCATCTGCCACAAGTCCGGGGTTTGGGGAGGGGAGAGTCTCCCCGCTTTGGGGGGGTCCTTTAGACCCATGTTTTTCTGCAAAAGGGAGGCTAGCTGGGATAGCAGGCTTGTTGGGTTTTGAATGTCTTCTGTAGATTTTTCAATTTCGTTGTTCTGCATGGGACAATGACAGTAAAGATTATCGTATCGCAGGAGGAGGGAAAGACAGGAGGGCTGTGCCAAAGGAGGGGGCGCTTTCCCGCTGCCTCCCCCCCCCGGAGCCCCCAGGGCAGACTCACCCGGGCTTAGCGGCAGCCCTGACGGAAGCTGCGTCGGCCAGCGGTGTGGGCGAGCTCCCCCTCTGCGCGATGGTCATCCCGAGGGCGCCGCCATCCGGGCCCAGGAGGGATCCGTGCGGGTGCTCCCGGAAGGCGGAGGCTACGGAGGCAAAGGCAGAGTTGGTGCTCAGGAAGCGAGTGGCGAAGGGCGGCCCGGCCGCCCGCAGGAGCCCCCGTCCGTCCGAGTGGGGCCGGAGGACGGAGAGGATCCGGGAGGTCAGCAGCTCGTTCTCCAGGAAGACGCTCTCGTTCCAGCGGTTGGAGAAGGAGCCGCAGAAGAGGAGCTCGGAGGGCGCAGTGGCGCCGCTGCCACCCTTGGACGTGGCATTGCCCATGCCTGCGAAGCGGCACTGTGGCCCGGGGGGCACGACACGCTTTTATGCCGCCCGGCCGGCCTTTCTAGAAGTGTCCAGAGAGGCAAGCGCGGCTGCTCAGCAGCAGGGGGCGTATTGGCGGAATCAGCAGGCAAGTCTGGAGGGGAGGAAATTGGGCCCCCACTGCGTGCTCTGGAAATTGCTAAGTCCCTCGTTTAGCGGCCGGAGCCCGCAATTATTTACACCTCGGCTCCCAAAGGGAGAACATGCTCCCATGTGTCAAAGCAAAGAATTATCTTACAACTGTGAGGGAGAGAGGAAGAAATGGCGAGTGGCTCACGGCCGCCGCACCAAACTGAGACTCTGAGGAGCTGGAAGACGAGCCGAGTCGGCAAACGGACAAGGCGCATTCGCCCTCCGTGGCGTTTGATGCACAAAACGGCCCGGTGTAAAATATATATAATTAGGGGGAGGCCGTGTTTCGTCGGCTGGAGACATTGGCAATTAATGGGGGGGGGGGGGAGGAATCGAATTAAGAATTGCACGCTGCTGTGGCCAAGAAGAGGAGGAAAGAAGACACACAAACATACACACACAAAGCCAGGAGGGGAAGGGTCAGAGCCAGACAGCGTTAGAAACTTACAATATATAAGCTGGCTGCCGAATGGCCCCTTAAACCACGGTGGCAGTTGCCAAAACAGAACGCCCAGGTGTCATTTTTGGGCAAGATGGCTCTAAAGTCTTGTTTTCCAAAGGATGGACTGACTGGGATGGATTCTCAGTTAAACACCTGGTTAGTTCAGAGGACTACCTTGAGTCGGGTCAAGAGCTCTGAGAGCTAAAAGGAAAGTCCCTCGATCCAGGGACAGTCCACTGATATATTGGTCTATTCCAGGCTTCCTCAAACTCGGCCCTCCAGATGTTTTTTGAGACTACAATTCCCATCATCCCTGACCACTGGTCCTGCTAGCTAGGTATCATGGGAGTTGTAGGCCAAAAACATCTGGAGGGCCGAGGCTGAGGAAGCCTGGTCTATTCTGATATCCTTCCCAATGGCGAGCGGCAAACAATCCATTGTAACAAATTTCATTCCCGTTGTGCAGATGAAACACCACGGATAGAATTCAACAGGATGGGGTCTGAGCGGGTGGAAAGAGGAGTGACCCAAGGATTCCCAGACGGAGACGTCAGCGGGTCGCAAGAGGTTGAAAGCCGGGGGCAAAATGTGCTGGGCGAATTTCGCACAGGGGAGGCAGAGCTGGCTCCGAAATTTTGGGGAGCTGCTGCCGAGCCCAGGCAGGCAATTCCAAGCTCAACAGACCAAGGACCTAACTTGGAATTGCAAGGACTTTGGAGGGTGGCTTTGCTTCATTCGTACAGCAAGCACCGCAGCTGAGCAGAGAAGCGATGCCCTTGCCTGCAGACGGCCAGGGAAAGGCCGGGAATCTCCCCCCGTTGAAGCCCTGAGAACAGCTGCTGCCGGACAGTGCTGGCGGCACTGAGGATATTGGGCTTCTGGGAATAATATTAAGAAGACAGCAAGGCTGGCCGGCCTCTCCCCATGGGGGTCTCTTTACTCCTGACAAGCCTGTTTTGCTGGAACGGAGCTCTAGGGCAGTGTTTCCCAACCTTTTTTGGGCAAAGGCACACTTGTTTGATGAAAAAAATCTCGAGGCACACCACCATTACAGCCCCGTGACGTCAGCGCGCAGCGTCACGCCGGGAGGGACGCACGAAAGTGTAAGTTTCAATTTTTCCCCCTCCCCCTTGCCGGGGAACCTCCAAGCTTTGGGGGTGGGGGGGAGGAGGCAGCAAAGCGAGGCAGGAAGGAGAGCGCGGCTTGGCTGGGTGAGCTTTGGCAGGGAATGAGAGCCGCGAGGCGGGCGCTGCGGACAGAGGCGCTGCCCGCCGAGCTCGCAGGCAGCCAGGCAGGCAGACGGCGAGAGCCCTGTGCTGGGCGGCCTCTCCTCGCCGCCGCCACCGCGCCTCTCGCCGCCCGACTCGCCCGCCTCCCTCCAGGCAACATCTCGCGGCACACCAGGCAACATCTGGTTGGGAAACACTGCTCTAGGGAAACTGCAAGGGGCAGGAGGAGGAGGAAAACCTTTCCCAAGATCCAACCTCGCTTCAGTCGCCCAGCGCGGAAAAACAGGCCGTTCTCATCCGCACTGCAGCCTGGAGGTGCTATGGGGAAAGCGGCAGGCAGAATGCGGTGCGGATCAGGCCAGGGAAGAAGCTCTGCCAATCTTTTCTCCCAAACCAGACGCTGGGAAGATCAACGCAGGTTTTATCCGCACGTGGGGAGCTTACGTTTTTGGGCGAAAAAACCGGAAGGAGGAAAGCAGCTTTAAGTAGCCAAAGGGATGGGCTTGCTCACGTAGTGCAAGATCGGAACTGCGGAACACACTGCTGCAGGAGGCCACGGCGGACACTGACCTTAGACGGCTTGCAAAGAGACAAATCCATGGAGGAGGAGAGGGCTGCCAAAGGCTGCCGGCCACAGCGGCTCAGCTTCTGAATCCTGGTTTCTGCGAAGCACAGGAGGACAGAGGGTTCTCGCACTCAAATCTGGCTTGCGGGTTTCCCATTGAGCCGTCCGGTTGGCCACTGTGAGGAGGCTGGGCTGGTTCGATGCTGCGGCAGCCAGACTCGGCTTGAGTTGTTATAGAGCCTCCAGCTCCGGAGACAGTCTACCTCAGTTCCTGGGTTCTCGGGGGTATTTCTCCGCCGTGAGACGAGGAAGCTGGCCTGGAGGGGCTCTTCCCACGTCCGTCACGGAAGCGATTCTCGCCGCGCAAGGCCCACGGCCACACAAAGGGGGCTGGCGAATGGGGGCGCTTCCATCCCCCATTCCAAGCTGAAAGCCATGGAAACTCCACTCGTCCAATGGATGCCCCCCTTCATCTCATTTTCTGCCCTCCGCTGGCTTGGGGGGGGCACGAGGCGCGTGGGAGAACCACTGGCCCCCAAAACGGTTTCTTGTCCGGCCGGCTCTCCCCCCCCCCCACCCCCCACAAGCCAGGCTACCTGAAAAGCAAGCAAGCCGTTTTCTGAGTTCAATTAGCACAGCCTGCAGGCCGCCGAGGAGAGCCATTGATTCCCCGGCCGCTTCTCCCGACAGACCAGACTGCGCACCGCAGAGATGTTTCAACCGCTAGGCAGAGAGGGGAAAAGGCCCGCTCTCCCCCCCCAAAAAAAAACCCGCCTCCAATCCCTTACCCAGCTCCTTCTTCTTCTATTTTAGCCCCACTCAGTGCCGGGAGCCAAGAAAACCGGCACAATTTAACACGCATGCACAAACAGCCAACCTGGTAATATATAGATAGATATCTATTTTCCCCCGTTTCACAGCTACCAAGCAAGCGATCGATGGGGGGAAAACAGCTTATCGATTTCCTCAGGGCTCTGTGATATTTTTCGCTCCCTTTTTTTTGCCGAGGTTTCACAATGAGGTGAGATGAAGGGAAGGGAAGGGAAGGGAAGGGAAGGGAAGGGGGAGAAGCTTGAAAAGGCACACGGGGCGATTTTAGGCCACTCAGGAGCGTTCTAGAGCTTTCCTGAGCGAGGAAAAGGGGGAGCCACTTTCTGGGCTGCCGAGCGCCCCCCACTTTTGTAGCGTTCGATCCTGCCAATGGCCCATCTAGTAGCGTTCCTGACCTCACAGCAGCCGACCAGTTGCCCAATATGGGAAACCCGCACGAAGGACGTGCGCACAAGAGCCTTCTCTCTACTGGTTCCAGTGGTTTCCAGAAATTGGGATTCAGAAGTATTCCTGGATAGATGCAGAAGGGCGCAGCCATCATAGCCCTATTCTCCTCCACCAAGTTGTCCAGTCCCTTTTTAAAACGTTGGTGGCCGTCACTGTGGCAGGGAGTTCCATAGTCTAACCATGTGCTTCAGGCAATATTTCCTCCTGCCGGTTCCGGGTCTTCCGACATTCGGGTGCCCACGGGCTCCTGTGCCCACTTGCTACGCGCCAGGCGTGATTTTACTTCAACCAGGTGGCCTCTTCCTTGCCTCTCCTCTGAACTGAAAAGGCGCAAACGCTGCCGCCTTCCCTCCCAGGGGGAAAAGCCACAGCCCCGCCTGCAAGGAAAGTCAGAGCCGAAGAAAAAGATTATGTTGCGGGACAAACCTGGGCTGTAACTCCGGAGCGAACTGGGTGGGGAGCTTGGAGGGCGGAGGAACGAATCTCTTTGCTGCAAGATAGAAAAGGGGAGGGGAGGCCGGAGAGACACAACACAATGAGAACAGAAAGATGGGCTTGAAGGGCTTCACTGTGGCAAGATATCGTGAATCGTGACGTTTGCGCGCTATGCAAAAATCACAATACAGTCGTACCTCGGATCCCGAACGCCTTGCGAGTCGAACGTTTTGGCTCCCAAACACCGCAAACCTTGAAGGGAGTGTTCTGGTTTGCGAACCTTCTTTGGAAGACGAACGTCCGACGCGGCTTTTGATTGGCTGCAGGGGCTTCCTGCAGCCAATCAGAACCCGCGCCTTGGTTTCTGAATGCTTTGGAAGTCAAACGGACTTCCGGAATGGGTTCTGTTCGACTTCCGAGGTACCACTGTTTGGGGGAAAGCATTAAGCCGGGCAAGGTTTCTCTCGATTCCTGCAGCTCCTGTTAAGTCGGCCGGTTCAGCTCTCTCAGCGAATTGCAATAATAATAATAATAATAATAATAATAATAATAATAATAATAATAATAATAATAATAATAATTTATTTATACCACACCCATCTGGCTGGGTTTCCCCAGCCAGTGTGCGCAGCTCCCAACAGAATATTAATAATAATGATGGTAAAAAAGCGATAAAACATCACACGTTAAAAACTTCCCTACGCAAGAGCAGGCAAGGCAAAATTCAGGGTGCAGGGAAAACCGCGAAGCCAGCTAACGCCTTTGCACAGCCCCGTCCTTATTTCAGATGTCATGATCTATGATCGCTATATCGCAATGTTTAGCTGGCGAAGAAGGGAGGCGGCTTACCTTGGGCTTGGCCCCACTGCATTCAGGCAAGAGGTTCTTGCAGTTTTTGTGGACGTTTACTGCGCAGTCTGAGGAGGGGAAGAAGAAAAAGAAGCGTGGGACTTCCTTCTTGCCAGGCCGATCCCACAAGTCACAAGCCGACGCCAAGTGCCCCAGAGATGACTCTGAGCACATGCAGCGCTCAGCCCGACCTGCAGAAAGCCCTGTGGAACTCCCTGTCGCAGGAGGGAACAGCAACTGCCAAAATGTCCCAGGAGAAAGGGACTTTTCCTTTAAGTTCTCAAAACTCTTAACACAGCTCAAGGTCCTCTGAACTAGCCAGATCTTTAAATGAGAATCAATCACGGCAAGTCCATCCTTTGAAAAATAAAGACTTTGAAATAAATAAACGGCAACTAGACATTCCATTGCGGGAACTGCAACCTTGGTTTATGGAGCCATTTGGTGCCTGGCTTATATATCTGAGTTTCTGATTGCTGGGGTAGCTCACTGGAGCACGCGACTCTTCATCTTGGGAGTGTGGCTTCAAGCACATGGTGAGCAAAATATTATGGGTTGGGCTAGATGACCCTCAGGATCCCTTCCCACCCCAGAAAGCTATGATTCTGTGATCCCATGCTAACAATATTTATTGTTCGTAAAAAGGGAGAGGGGTGGTGCTGTGGTCTAAACCACTGAGCCTCTTGGGCTTGCCGATCGGAAGGTCGGCGGTTTGAATCACCACGACGGGGTGAGCTCCCATTGCTCTGTCCCAGCTGCTGCCAACCTAGCAGTTCAAAAGCACACCAGCGCAAGTAGATAAATAGGTACCGCTGTGGCAGGAAGGTAAACGGCGTTTCCGTGAGCTCTGGCTTCCGTCACGGTGTCCCATTGCACCAGAAGCGGTTTAGTCCTGCCGGCCACATGACCCGGAAAAGCTGTCTGTGGACAAACCCCGGCTCCCTCGGCCTGAAAGCGAGGTGAGCGCCGCAACCCCAGAGTCGCCTTGGACAGGAATTAACCGCCCACGGGGCCTTGACCTTTTTATTATTATTTTTACCCCGCTGGGTTTCCCTGGTCACCCTGGGCAGCCCCAACAGAATATTAAAAACATGATAAAACATCAAACGTTGAAAACTTTAAAAGCTAGGCCACGGGTCCATCATCCAGGCCTGTGCTCAGTCTGGCTCTCAGGCCGAGATGCCAAATCCTTAGGTCTGCAGGTGGCAGAGGATGACCCTGGGAACCTCCAGAGACAGTTTGGCTGCTCCGACAAGGTTCCTCGGATAAAGAGGCTCTTGCTTAAAACACACCCACCCTTGTAAGCTCTTTCTGAACAGGCAGCCACCAGTTTCGTTGCTGCCTTCATCCTGCCGCTGCCGGAAGCACAGAAGACGTCAGGAATCGGAGGCTGTCGTCTCCAAGACAAGCTGAACCAGCTTAAGCAATTCACGCAAGACAGAGGCCGGTGGGAAGGGGGTGGGGAGCCCACAACAGGGTGTTCCCAGTCTGACCCTTCTGTAGACTGGGTGGGGCAACCGGCCCACATGCGAATGAGGGCAACGAACGTTCGGAGCTGCTTAGAAAGCAGTGGGGGGGGGTCCTGCTTCAAAGGCCCCTAAAAGCAACCCCAAATGCCAGAGGTGTGTAGTCAGGAGGTAACTGGCTTTGCGAACCCACGGGCACCGTGGAATTAAGCTTCCTTGGGAGATAAAAACAGAACTTCCATGTGTGCCTGGGCACTCGGGGAACAAGGAAACGGGAGCCTGCTGTTTATCCCCGAGCCTGTTCGCCTGGAGAAGATCTCCGCTCGCCACAGGGGAGCGGCTGTTTATGAGCCTGGCGGCAGTGCGCATGACCCTAAACGCCATGTAGTCTGACCCCCTGCAATGGAGGAAACCTTTGCCCAACGGGGGGCTCGAACTTGCAACCCAGAGAATTAAAGGGTCTCGTGCACTACCGACCGAGCGGACCAGATGTTTTTCACTTTTCAATTTTCATCCGTTATAACTGCTCTGTTTTATACGCATTGCTAAAAGGGGATGGGGTCTGGAAAGAGCAAGGGGGAGGCAGCTGAGAGCCACTGAGCTAATCTCTAAATGGCCCCCGCTCCACAAAAAGGCCTCTCTTTCTAGCTGTAAAGGCTCCTTCGCCTCCTTTCAAGGCCAACAGTCCCAAGGTGAAACACGTTTCAGCCCCCAAACCCAGCTGTATCGGAACGGTTGGGTTTTTTTTAAGCAGCAAGGAAAGGGTGAAGGAAACCAGGAACGCCCGTGCCTAGGATGACCTCACCTCGAAAGGTATTCCGAGCATCTAGGAAGTGGGAAAGGGCAAAAATAAACAGAAACCGAACAGGCCGGGCTCCAGAGATCCCCTCCTGCCTGCCTTGTTTAAAAACGCAAGCTCCTGCGGGGGCTTTTGGGGGCAAAATCTGGGGAGCAGCCACGGAGTGCAGTTAGTGGCCTGGGGTGGGGAGGGGACGGGCCCCAGCGCAGGTGTCCGGACAGGTGGGGCAAAGAAAGCGAGACCCGGCTGAGGCCTTCAGGTGCAGAAGGGACCCTCTGCAAGGCAGAAGTCACAGCGGAGGAATCCTGGGCCCCCAATATCTGTTTGAAAACCTCCAACAGAGGAGAGTTTGCCTTCTGGGGGAGTCCAGGCCCTGTCGAAACCCCTCTTAACACTCAGAAACAGCTTCCTGCTACAGTGGGACCTCGGTTTTCCAACGTAATCCGTTCCGGAAGACCGTTCAGCTTCCAAAACATTCGAAAACGGAAAGTGGAAGCCTCAACACAACAGGGAAACTCAAAACGGAAGCTGCGCTTGGCTTACGGAAACCGTTCAGAAACCGAATCATTTGCTTCCGGGTTTCACTGTATTTGGTTGCAATCTCCTTTCTTGCCATCAGAACCCAATGGTTCAAATCCTCCCCTCTGGAGCGGTAAAAATAAAAAAAGATATAAATGTGACAGCCCTCCTGATATTTGAATATGGGTGTGCACCTGTCCTCTTCTCCCAGGCTAAGCACGCTCGGCTCCTTCAACGGCTGCTCATAAGGCTTGGTTTCTACTAGGGCAATATCTGCATCATCAGCTAAGCATATACCAATCTATTTCCCCCGGGCTTTAAACTGGTTTTGGGCGATATCTCGATATATGGCCCTGCCTAATTCCCCTTGATCTGGACGCTAGACTTCCGTGGATGCAGCCAGGAACTGCATCGGCCTTGCTTGCTGCTGCATCACAGGGCTGAGCTTGGAGCGCAGGAGCATCTGGAGGGAACAGCATGAGCTGCTGGTCAAAGCACCTCTGGCCGTGCCTTGCTTGCGGAAGAAAACGCCAAGAGCAGGGAAAATGCGCAGCCAGAGATACACAGCAGGAAGGTCTTTGCGCTGGTAACGCCAAGGTTTCGGGTTTGATCTGCACAGAGTCCCTTCCAACTTGACACTTCCATCCTCCCCTCCCACTTTATTATTATTATTATAACCATTATGTTTACTCCGATAAAAAATAATGCACGCAATACATTAGGATTAAGAGTTTTGCTGGGGGTGTCAAGGAGACAATAAGGATGATGAACGGGATTATCATGAATAAACAACATTTTGCCACATGCATGCACAGTGTTCGTGTGGCCCCTGGGGCCAGGGACCTCATCTTTATGCTGCTTAATAAAGCACCATGCATTCTAATGAAAATGAGAAGGTATTAAGAATTTGAATTTTAACAGAGAAGGGCGACCAAGGGTCTGGAAGCCAAGCCTGATGGGGAACAGTTGAAGGAGCTGGGTATGTTTAGCCTGGAACAGAGGAGGCTGAGAGGAGAGGCTTCTCATCAACATCTGCGCAAACTTTGTATAGCTCTCGGACCCCCCAGCACGGCCCTCCCAGTCCTGCCAAGGCCTTCCTGGGATTCTTCCAACCCCTTGGCATATAAACAGTGAGGCAAGGTGTGTTTAGGAAAAGGGATTAACAGACCCCCCCATTTCCCTGCCAGAGGGAGGGCGACCCCGGACAGGAATTTATCTATTTGCTGATGATCTGAGTTAATTTTATTGTGTACTATTATATTCTAACAGGTTACTGAATAATGCTTTATTTGATTCAAGCCGTTCTGTTTTGAAGTTCTGCTTCCTCATGACTTTTAGTAGTGGAACAGATGATTTATTAGAAGGTGGGTGTTCGTCGTATATTTTGTTGCCCTGAACCGCCTTGTGTGTAGTAATACAGTCGTACCTTGGTTGTCGTACCTTGGTACTCATCCGTTTTGGCTCTCGAACACCGCAAGCCCACAAAATAAGAGGATTCCAGTCCTCCTGGCAATTATTATTATTATAAACATCCCCCTTTAAGGTCCACTGGCAGGTTAAAAGCCATTTTAAAACGCAGTTTTAAAAAGTGTTCTTATAGGGTGGCTCCTAATGTGTCAAAAGTCCAAGTTAAAAGAGGTGTGTCTTAAACACACAAAGGAAACTATATAATTAAGGCGTTGGGTGAACCTGCAGGGAACGGTAATGTCATGACAACTGAAACTAGTTTCGGGGCTAACTATAAAACTGATAAATTGATGCTTTCCTTTAACCTATTGCATAGTACTGTCATGACGATAATGTACCACGTTGTCTCCCAAATTAAAGCTGTAGAAATAATCTAAATCTGTTGCCTAGAAAGCTCAGTTGGTTTTTGTAACTATACAACTTTTAGAAGACATTTCTAATGTCTGATTTTTCATTATGCTTTTATATTTGTTGGAAGCCACCCGGAGTGGCTGGGGCGAACCAGCCAGACAGGTGAGGTGCAAATAAAATAATAATAATAACAATAATAATAATAATTATTATCATCATCATCATCATCATTATGGCAGGTGGTTTGGGGTTGTATTTTCAGAAGCCTCTGGGCAACATGGCCCTCAGCCACAAACTCAGATGCGCCAGCGAGGACTTTAGACTTCGGAGCGGAACTGCAAACCGTCCGCTGCGTTTGTCCTTCGCAAGGTCGGCGTTCGCTCCCTTCTTCCCCTCACCCAAAACGCTCTTGGCCAAAATATCTGTTGAAAGGTAACCAGAAGCGGCCAGAGGGAATCGATCAGAGGCAAGATGCCAAACCACACCTAGGGAGAGGCAGGGCTTTGCTTGCCCCAGTCAAAAGAGGCGGCCGTCTCAGGCAACCCAGCCAGCGGTCAAAGACAGTGGGAGGGTCCTTCACGCAGCACGTTGTTAAACGGTGGAACTCCCTCCCACTGATTGCAGCAAACTACAGAAGGGGCCTTGATCTTGCATTCGAACCCTGATCGGTCGGTCACTGTGAGAACAAGACGCTGGACTAGATGGGCCCTCTTGGGACGGATCTGGCAGGCTCCTCAGACGTTCTCCTGTCCCCACAGTGACCAAACAGATGGCCCAAAGGGGAGAGGCCCCCAAACAGGATCTGAGTGGCATGGGAGCGGCTCTCCCCACCTGTGACTCCTAGGCAACTGGCCTTATTCAGACATGTTTACTGCAACTCCCTGCACACACCTTGCAGGATCTCCTCCATACCGGGTGCTCTGAGGGTCCCCCATGTGGGAGGGGTTGCCAGGGATGCCCTTTCTCTGTCCCAGGGGGAAGAGGGGGCTGGACGCCACTAGGACCCAGTGCCCTCTTGCCATGCTCTGTGGGCGCAAGTCCTGAGGAGCGCGATGGGAAGGGGCAGGCCTCTCCAAGCACCACAGGAGCCCCTTCCTCATTTCCCAGGAGGGTGGGGCTTGCAGCCTGGATTTGAACCAGGGACCGACGTCCTTCCACCTGGCCAGAGACCTTCCTCCGGCATCCCCATCCTGGCATACATGCTCTGGGGTCCGGAGGCCCCATGGCGATGGAGTGGGCAGTTTCTTCTTGCTACAGTGGCTCCCCCATCCCCGTTTTAGACGCAAGAGGACTAGGAACTTGACTTTCCACACTTGGGAGGGCCACAACTCCCCCTCCTCATTTCAGATGTAAGAGGACTAGGAAGTTGAGTTTCCTCATCTGGGAGAGCCACAGGCTTTCCAATCCTCATTTTAGACGCAGGAAGACTAGCAACTTGATTTTCTGCAAGAGGACTAGCAACTTGCCTTTCTGCATCTGGGAGGGCCATAGGCTCCCCATACCCGTTTTAGATGCCAGAGGACTAGGAACTTGACTTTCCACACTTGGGAGGGCCACAGGCTCCCCCTCCTCATTTTAATTTTAGATGCAGGAGGACTAGGAGCCTGTTTCCTCAAGAGGACTAGCAACTTGACTTCCCACTTCTGCAAGAGCCACAGGCTCCCCCTCCTCATTTTAGACGCATGAGGACTAGCAACTTGACTTCCCCCATCTGAGAAGGCCATAGGCTCCCCCTCCTCATTTTAGACGCATGAGGACTAGCAACTTGACTTTCCCCACCTGGGAGGGCCACAGGCTCCCCCTCCTCATTTTAGATACAAGAGGACTAGCAACTTGACTTCCCCCATCTGAGAAGGCCACAGGCTCCCCCTCCTCATTTTAGATACAAGAGGACTAGCAACTTGACTTCCCCCATCTGAGAAGGCCACAGGCTCCCCCTCCTCATTTTAGATACAAGAGGACTAGCAACTTGACTTCCCCCATCTGAGAAGGCCACAGGCTCCCCCTCCTCATTTTAGATACAAGAGGACTAGCAACTTGACTTCCCCCATCTGAGAAGGCCATAGGCTCCCCCTCCTCATTTTAGATACAAGAGGACTAGCAACTTGACTTCCCCCATCTGAGAAGGCCATAGGCTCCCCCTCCTCATTTTAGATACAAGAGGACTAGCAACTTGACTTCCCCCATCTGAGAAGGCCACAGGCTCCCCCTCCTCATTTTAGATACAAGAGGACTAGCAACTTGACTTCCCCCATCTGAGAAGGCCACAGGCTCCCCCTCCTCATTTTAGATACAAGAGGACTAGCAACTTGACTTCCCCCATCTGAGAAGGCCATAGGCTCCCCCTCCTCATTTTAGATACAAGAGGACTAGCAACTTGACTTCCCCCATCTGAGAAGGCCATAGGCTCCCCCTCCTCATTTTAGATACAAGAGGACTAGCAACTTGACTTCCCCCATCTGAGAAGGCCATAGGCTCCCCCTCCTCATTTTAGATACAAGAGGACTAGCAACTTGACTTCCCCCATCTGAGAAGGCCATAGGCTCCCCCTCCTCATTTTAGATACAAGAGGACTAGCAACTTGACTTCCCCCATCTGAGAAGGCCACAGGCTCCCCCTCCTCATTTTAGATACAAGAGGACTAGCAACTTGACTTCCCCCATCTGAGAAGGCCACAGGCTCCCCCTCCTCATTTTAGATACAAGAGGACTAGCAACTTGACTTCCCCCATCTGAGAAGGCCACAGGCTCCCCCTCCTCATTTTAGATACAAGAGGACTAGCAACTTGACTTCCCCCATCTGAGAAGGCCATAGGCTCCCCCTCCTCATTTTAGACGCATGAGGACTAGCAACTTGACTTTCCCCACCTGGGAGGGCCATAGGCTCCCCCTCCTCATTTTAGATACAAGAGGACTAGCAACTTGACTTTCCCCACCTGGGAGGGCCATAGGCTCCCCCTCCTCATTTTAGACGCATGAGGACTAGCAACTTGACTTTCCCCACCTGGGAGGGCCATAGGCTCCCCCTCCTCATTTTAGATACAAGAGGACTAGCAACTTGACTTTCCCCACCTGGGAGGGCCATAGGCTCCCCCTCCTCATTTTAGACGCATGAGGACTAGCAACTTGACTTCCCCCACCTGGGAGGGCCACAGGCTTTCCAATCCTCACTTTACATGCATGAGGACTAGTAACTTGACGTCCCAGACACCCAGCTCCATGCAGCTCTACACACACAAAATAACACACACACACACCCCGTTTTGGGGGCGCGCATCGCTTGGCATAACAGGTTGGCAACCACTGACCTCTGACGTCATCAGAAGGGGCCGGACGTCATCGGGAGGGGCCCGGCCGTTCAGGCCCGCGTCGCCTACCCGGCTCTCTCTCAGCGGCGGAGGCGGCGGCGGGTTCTCCTGCCGCCCCGAGGAAGCCCGACCGGCGCAGCCTCTCCTTCTTCCTCCTCCTCCTCCTCCTCCTCCTCGCTAAGCCACTTCCCCCTCGGCCCTCCATCTCGCGAGACTTCCCGCCCATTCCCGCAGGCTCTCGCGAGCTTCGCCTCCCCTCAGGCCACGGAGAGCAGGTATAGGTCGGCCACGCCCCCACCCACCCGAGATCTCGCGAGATCTCAGGGCGAGAGAGCCGACTGTCCTTTCGAAAGCTCCCGCGGCTCGGTAGAGAGAGGAGCAGAGGCGAAGTCTCGCGATACCTTGAGCGACGGATGGTCGCTATGGCAACCGCGTCGGCCTTTCGAGGTCTTATGTTTTTGGCGGGCAAAACGTGTGGAAAATAATACCGGCAAATCACATAATAATAATAATAATATCGTGATAAAACAACACACGCTCCTTTTCCTCACTACTTTATAGGGTTTTTACATTCCCTCCCTTCATTTTATTTTACTTTTTAAAAATTAATTTGCATTTTTTTTCGTCAGTGCAAAATAAACGGGGGGGGGAGAATACGTTTCATTTATTTATTTGTGCTTCAATTTCAATTTATTTCAATTTATTTGTATTTTAATTCGATTTTCTGGTTTCAGCCGACTATGTATTTATTTATTGAATTTATATATATATATATCCTTCAATTTTTATTTATTATTTCCGCACCCCGCCCCTTTGTAAAGCTGCTTTAGAGAATTAAGCGGTACATAAAACAGCTTGAATTAAGTGTAAATCCACGTGGGAATTCGTGGGCTGTGATAATTAAATTCACTACAGTATTTAATATTAAAGCTAAAGGCAGTTTGACAGGCTGCCTTTGAGCCACTAAAGAAAGCTGAGGTGATTTTAAAGCAGGGTTGCGAATTTCCCTCAGTGTCGTCGTTTTATCTCCTCACAAAACGCTTTAAGGGATTTTTTAAAAAATTATCATTTTTAACAATCAGGCCGTCTCTAAATTTTATTTTATACATATATATATAACACCACAAACAGAGCTTGGTTTTAATGAAGGAGGAGGAGAATGCAGACGTGTTTTATATCCACTTAATATACGCGAAATAATTATTAACCACACAAAATTCAAATTTTATTACATTGATTAAGTTTAGAGGCAGTTTGACAGGCTGCCTTTGAGGAAAAAAGAAAAGCTGAGGTATTTTTAAAGGAGGATTGTGAATTTCCCTCAGTGTCGTCGTTTTCTCTTCTCACAAAATGCTCTAAGGGATTTTTTATTATCATTTTTAACAATCAGGCCGTGTCTAAATTTTATTTTATACATATATATATATATATAACACCACAAACAGAGCTTGGTTTTAACGAAGGAGGAGAATGCAGACGTGTTTTAGATCCATTTAATATAGGCGAAATTATTTTTAGCCACACAAAATTCAAATTTTATTACATTGATTAAGTTTAACGGCGGTTTGACAGGCTGCCTTGAAACCCTTAAGCTGGGGTGATTTCAATGTTTTAGTGTTTTAACATTAAAATCACCTCAGCTTTAAAGTCAAACCACCTTTAAACTTAATGTAATAAAATTTGAATTGAATGTTCGCCTTCGGCTGGCGTCTTTCTCCAGCAAAGTCCTGAGGAAATAAATTAGCAGATCCATCTAAATTCTACTCAGAAATTAATAGTCATGATCTTTCATTGCTCTGAGTATAAAACCTATTTCCCCTCGGATTTAAATTAAATTCTTCGATGTTTGGTGTTTTCTGCTTGAACTGTTCGGTTCACAAAGTCTGATCAAACGTTAAAAACTGCTCAATTTAAAAAATAAATAAATGTCTGGCTTGGCTAACAAATATTTTATTTTCCTATTAATTTTTTATTCGGTATTAATAATTGTATTATAAATTGGTATTGTTATAATGAGGGTATTATTGGATGGTAATTGAAAACTACTAAGGTTTTTTAATTTTATTATTATTAATTTTATTTTTTAATATTTTAAAATTAGATATTACAATTCGACACATTTAACGTATAAAAGAGAAAAATAAAACACAACTCCCCCACCCTGGGACTTCCCTCAGCTTCCCCTTCTGGTTCTTTAACTATTTGCTACTTCTGTTTAATTTTTGTCTTATTTTCCATCTTTAAACTTTATGCTCTCATCTTCTTACCATTTTTATACCCAATTTTCTTCAAATCTTGCATTTAATTAATTTCCATATGGTTATTTCTTAAGCTTTACTCTTGTTTTCTTAGGTGTACGTTTTTACAAAAATAATAATAATAATAATTATTATTTATATCCCGCCCTCCCCAGCCGAAGCCGGGCTCAGGGCAGCTAACAACAATAAAATAGTACAACATTCTAAAATCATTCCATTATAAAATTAATTCAAAAATAATAATATTCTTTTAAATTTTATTAAAACCACTGTTAATTCGCATTCAGAATATCCGGCCTGCGTTTACAGCCATTGGTTTCACTGAGCTGTTTCAAATTGTTTCCAATGCTGCAGCCTTTGGGCAAACAAACAAATACAGTGATATTATTTATGGGTCGCAATGTTGGGGGGTTGGACTAGATGACCCACAGGGGTCCCTTTCTCCCAACCCTGTTCCAATTCCACGCTAGAATTCTGCGCTCAATCATTCCATTTATTTGCTCTTCTTTGTCTCCCTAGCTGCCCTTCCCACGCCTAGAAGTTGCCCGGATGAAGGACAGATACCAACAGAAAGGCTTGAAGATGTGGATTCATGGTGGATGGTAAGTAGGGTGAATAAAAATCAACGATTTTTTAAAGTAATAATTTTAAAATCAGTTTTTTTCTGGGTTAAATCGGGGGTTTTTTCCCATTTAAATCGGATTTTTAAAATAAAATGCTTTTGGAGGAAAAATCTTTCTATTTAAGTTACATTATAGACCAAAGGCTATTCATCAGGAAATGAGGATTTGTTTTAAGTTTTTCATGTGTGCTAAAACTCAGTCTAAGCTTCTTTTTTTTAAAAAAAAAAAATCCGTTTAACCACATCAGTTAACAAACATGGATACATATGCTATAATATTATTGTTTTAGTTAAATAAACTGTTTGAATTGTTACCAAGGAAATAAAGTACAGCAGAAAAGTTGTCCAAATATGAACAGTTAACTTATTAAACCTCACCACAGTTTCATAATTATCTTTCAATGTATTTCTAATAGTATAACCAAATCTGTAATTTTTGATATAAGTGTAAAAACTACTCTGAAAATTTATTATTCCAAAAATGAAACCTGAAAATGAAACCTGCATCTGCTATTAAGATTAAACCAGCAAGGCGGAGTCTTTCTGTAAAAAAAGTGATTTAAATCAACTTTTACTGACTAGTGATTTAAATCAACTCTTACTAATGCTTTAAATCGTGAATCAAATCAAATCCACCCAGATGGTAAGGCAATATTTCAACGGCTGCTGGCTCCGTTAGCCCTGAAATTTTGGGCAGAATTCTGCACGTGTTTTGTGCTGAAAACCTTGCATTTCGCGAGCCTCCCCTCCAAATGGAGAAATTGGCGCTGCAAATCGGGGTCACAAGTTAATTAATGCCGGTCCTATGATGGACTCCAAACAGGTGCCAAATTTTTGTGCCGGTTTTGTACTGACAACCCTATGTTTTGTGCCGCCTCCCCACCAAAAACCGAGCGATCGACACTCAAATTTGGTCCACAAGCAAATGGCCCCCAAACCCAACCTGGCTCCAAACTGGTGCCAGGGTTGTGTGTGCTGGGTTTGGCGCTGTTTTGTGCCGCTTTCCGTGCCACCCCGCAAAATCGATACCCAAACCGAACCTGTTTCCGATTGGCTGCAAAACTCGCAGCTTTGTCCGAAAGCAATTCTGCCCGTGGCTGGGAAACGCATGCGAAGAGGGAGAGGAGTTTGCAGGGAGCAGGTGCCAAGCCAGGGTGCAACGGTGCCCGGGACCCACCCGCCCCGCCAAGCAGGTGTGCGTGGGCCAGGAGAGCCCCTGGTGACCTCGGGGGGCCGCTACTCACTCAAGCACTGCAGCCCCGCTTTGTTCAGCAGGCTCTTGCCGCAGAGGGAGCAGCAGGCGGCGGCCGAGAAGGCGCCCGGCGTCAGCTCATGCCCATGCAGTGCCCGCGGCCGCTCCTTCACCTCCACCGCCTCCTTCTCGCGGCCTTTGCTCTTACCCTGAAAAGAAGAGCAGAAAATTCAGACCGTGGGAACCACTGGGGCCAAACGCAGGCAAGCTCAGGTCCAGGGGCCGAAGGTGGCCCTCCGCACCTCTCAGCCTGCCCCCCACCTGCCTGCCTCCTTGCTTACAACCGGTCAAGGGGGTGACCCTCCTCCTCCAGCTCATTGCTGCCCCTTGCAGAACTCAAGAAGGGGGGAGCAAAGCTAGAACTAGTTGGCTCCACCTTTCATTGCCTCTGACTCTGCCTCCTTCCCGGGCTCCAGTGGGCACCAGCCGCCACTGCCCTTTGGGAAAACCTTAGCCCCACCTCTTGTTGTTTCTAGCTCCGCCTCCCTTTGGAGCTCCCTGCTTTCCCAGTGGACACCTGCCACCACTGCCTTTCAGGGAAGCCTTAGCTCCACCTCTCCTTGCCTCTGGCTCCGCCTCCTTCATGAGCTCCAATGGATACCAGCCACCACTGCCCTTTGGGGAAGCCTTAGCTCCGCCTCTCCCTGCCTCTAGCTCCACCTCCTTTCTGGGACCAGCAGCCACTGCCATTTGGGGAAGCCTTAGCTCCGCCTCTCCCTGCCTCTGGCTCCGCCTCCTTTCTGGGCACCAGCCGCCACTGCCATTTGGGGAAGCCTTAGCTCCGCCTCTCCCTGCCTCTGGCTCCGCCTTCTTTCTAGGCACCAGCCGCCACTGCCTTTTTGGGAAGCCTTAGCTCCGCCTCTCCCTGCCTCTAGCTCCGCCTCCTTTCTGGGACCAGCAGCCACTGCCATTTGGGGAAGCCTTAGCTCCGCCTCTCCCTGCCTCTGGCTCCGCCTCCTTTCTGGGCACCAGCCGCCACTGCCATTTGGGGAAGCCTTAGCTCCGCCTCTCCCTGCCTCTGGCTCCGCCTTCTTTCTAGGCACCAGCCGCCACTGCCTTTTTGGGAAGCCTTAGCTCCGCCTCTCCCTGCCTCTAGCTCCGCCTCCTTTCTGGGCACCAGCCACTGCTGGCCTTGGGAGAAGTTTCAGCCCTGCCTCTCGTTGCTTCTGGTTCCGCCTCCTTTCCAGGCTCCCTGCTTCCCACCCTGCAAATCTCCCGTGGGCACCCACCTCCACTGGTTGGGGTGGAGCAGGAGAGAGCTCTCCCTCCCAAGGCAACCAGCAAAGACCACCCAAACCTCTGCCCAGCTCTGCCCCTCACCTTCTCCTTCTGCCACGATCCGGTGACCCGGTTGCGGAGGTTGCTCAAGCGGCGCCTCACCTTGGTCCCTCTCTCGGCCTTGTCGCTCTTCCCGCTGTCTTCAGTCCTGGGTCGGGAAAGAAAGAGCGGAGGGTGGTTCAGGGGGCTCATGTGAGCTTTATTAAATTCATTTCTTACATCTTTGGAGCGCGCTGCCCCCACCCTCGCTAGAATGGCTCACTCACTCGTTAGACAGGAACTCGAACCAGGTCAGGTTCTGCGGGGCTTCGCCGTTGCCTTCGGGGGCGCACAGCCCGTGCTTCGCCCTGGAAGGGGAGCCAGGCATGGAAATATGTCAGGAGGAGGGTGGGTGTCTGTGGCTCCTCTGAGCTTAGCGTCAAAATAGTGGCTACGAAACAGAGATGCTTCAGGGAGCAGGCTCAGCCCTGGGGCTCAGAAGCTGGGGCCTTCAGCCACCCCCCCCCCCGTCCCACTCTGAGATGATTCATTCCCACAACCCCCAAGACTCACCCGTGGTACTGAGTCAGCTCCTTCAGCACCTGTTGCACCATCAGCCTGTTGTTGAGAGAAGGGATAACGTCAGAGACGAAGGCGGGGCGGTTTGAGGCGAGAAGTGATGCCCGTGTCATGTCCATCTGCCCCCCTCCCCGCCTTTGTCAGGGGTGCAGCTATGCCCACAGCCCTGAATCTTTTCCTGGGACCCATGGGCAGCTCAGGTGGTAGAGCATGAGACCCTCATCTCAGGGTTGTGGGTTCAAGTGCAAAAAAAGGTCCCTGCACTGCAGGGGGTTGTATTAAATGACCCTCATGGTCCCTTTTCAACTCTGCAATTCTATGGTGTAAATAAAATACACCAGGCCAATTTTCCCAGCAGGAGATTCCTCACAGCTCCGTTTCAAACGGACCTGGGTCCTTGCGGGAGGGGGCCCTCCAGTTCTGCACTCTGCAGCGCTTCAGAGCAGATGGTGGTGGAAGTGTTTGGGGGGCATCCTCAGAGTCTGTGGGGTGTGTGAACTGGGGGCAAAGGGCAGAGGACACTTACACTTGCTCCGGAGCTACCTGCTCCTTTTCAATCAGCTCCAGCACCGGGGGCGCTATCCCTGAAACGCAACACCAGAAGCAGCAACATTTATTCACTGTACTTTTCCGTGTATATTTGGGGGGGGGGGTTGCTGAAAATCACTCACCCGCACATGTTAACAAATCCGCCTCTCATCTGTCCCCTTGCTAGCAGAAGCTGCCAATAACACGCCCAATAGCCGCTGACAGCCGCGGCAGCAGCCAATCAATCCTCCACCCTATGCACTATCCATGTATAAGACGACCCCCACTTTTTAGCATAGTTTTTAAAGAAAAAACCTAGTCTTGTACACAGAAAAGTATGGTGCTTATTATTTGAAAAGATGGATAAATTGATCACATTGTAAAATGATCAGCCTCTGGGTTTAAAAAAAACAAAACCACAACAGCCCCACATCCTGATTTGTCTGCATGAAAGTTTGTGGGGTGGGGAGGCATGTGGATTAGCCGACGTCTCGCGCTTCTTGAGCCTCCATTCCGACTTACTTGCACAGGGAAGTTAAAACAACACGGCACCGGAGCTATCACCCCATTTTCCTGTGCATCTTCTTGGCAAAAGAGAGAGGGAGGCTGATACATTTTTGGGGTGGGATAGGTGCAGGAATGGGGTCGTTGCGCCAGATGGCCAAAGCAGCTTTGATCAAGCAAGCCAAATTTGCCGCTGTGTGATTTGCATCCTCATCCACAAACACGGTTTGGTGTTTTCATACTGCAAACCGCCCTGTGGTCCTTGGATAGAGGTGCGTTATATAAATGAAATGAATGAAATGAAATAGCAGCAGTCTCCAGAAGGGCCCAATAATTCCAGCCCAAGGCCTATAGACTCCCTTGGATGGTTTCACCGTAGGGAGAAGCCTGGGAGAACCTCTCTTCCAAAAACAACTTCGAAGGAAAAACGGAGAGTTCCCTTCTCTGGGTCTGGACCCATCAGCCTGCATAAATGAGTCCTCCCACCAAATTTGGGGCTGGACAAGAAGCCCCCTCCCACCTCTGTCACTGTGCCTGCATGCAATCAAGACCATGTCCCACAAGGACCACTGACCCATGGTGACCGGAAGCGAGACCTCCAGGCTGCGGGACATGCGCAAGGAGGAGGCGCCATCGCAGGGGGCTGGGACAGACTTGGACCTCAACCGCTTCCCTCCACCACTGCTGAAACCCTGGGAAAAGCAAAGGAAGAGGAGGAGGGAGGAAGGAAGGAGATTCTGTTAGCATGGAGGGCCATGGAGGGCTTTGAATCCTATTCCAAAACCACCCCCAAACCACAAATCTGGTTGAATCCCTTTCCACAGAAAACTTCATGCTGCAAAATAGTATTCTTATTCTTATTTAATACCCGGAACCTCGTCTCGTATGCCAGATAAGTCTCTGCCTTATCGCGACTCACATCTTTGCCAGGCTTCTGGACGAGGCCCAGGTCCAGGCGCAAGGGCTCAATCTCCACTTTGATCACTGTGCTGCTGCTGCTGCTGCCGACGCCGCTCCAAGCTGCTAGTCCTGCTAGAGGCCCGTGTGGTGGATCGGGAGGCGGCTTCTCCTTTTCGTCGTCCTCCTGCTCCGTGTCGCTTCCCATTTCGGAGGCGTCCAGGCTGAACCTGGTTGTTTGGGGGAAGGAAGGAGAGGTTTGGCAGCTGTGCGTCACAACGAGAGAAACTCTGCAGTTAGGAGTCACAGATGTGCTCCTTGGGTTCGTCTCATCATCTGTTTCTGAAGCCATCCTAGTCAGAGGTTCCCTGGGGGAAGTGACAAGTCCTAAGACGAATCAGGCCCTGACTCTTCCCCACTCCTTACAGCTCCTTGCTCAAGTTCCCCCCTCGAAATTTCAGACTCGACAGCCAGGGAGGCAAAGCCCTCTTTGAAATCAATGGGCATGGTCAATTTCAGTCGTTCTCTAATGCTGGAGAAGAAGTACCGGTGAGGGATGAGGGAGGAATCCGACCCGGTTCACATTTAAAGCCGGGATGATCAAATCCACTCTTTCCAGAACACCACAGGACTCCCTCCACAGTCCGCGCTCCTCTGAAACCTGCGAGGCCGTTTTCCAAGCAGAGAACCTTTTGTGGAAAACGGGCATATTGGAGAGGGAAGCTGGCATGGAAATGAATACATTGTTGGTGGAAAATAATGCACAACAATGCATTAGAGGAGGAGGAGGGATAGCTTGCAAATCTCGTGTACAGTCACCAAAGAAAGTGCGTATTGGCAGAATTTGCCCTAAAATGAGGATTTATAAAGAAATGCAGGGAGCTTGACAGAAACTGGCAGAAGGAAATGTACGGATACTTCTACCCCTTTGTGCTCGCTGGTGAGGGCTGGTCAGATGTGGGGCAGGGAGGGGTTCCAGCCCCCTTGCAAAAATAAAATTAAAAGTCATCTATGCGCAAGTTTGGCTCAGGTTGCCACCAGTGCTGCCCCGTCTGCCAGGCCTCAGACACAAGCAGCGCAGCTCCTGCCCCTTTTCGACAAGAGAGCCCTGCCAAGATCGCCAAGGGAGATTGTTTCCCCCACCCCCACCCTGCCCTGGCACCTTATAAGGAGGGGAGAGTTAAAAATAGCCCCTCTCTCTCCTGGCCGATCAATAGTGCCCCTTCGGAGCCGCAGGGGAGGGACGTCTCCCCGCGAGAGATCTGCTCAGCCGCAGCCTTAAAAAGGGTGGCCGCCTGGCATCAGTTCCGTAGCCCCGCGGAACAAAATGTATTTTTAATTCTCCTTCGCAGGCCCTGCCAACGTTTCCACTCTGCAGAAGCGGCAGGGCAGGTTTTAAAGCCCAAAAGCTGTCTCTGTCTCTGTCACTGGTGCTTGGCACCCTAAATGAGATGGCTTTCGAGCGGCGTCAATTTGGGAACAAGAAACAGGAGCCAAGCAGGCTTTGCGAGGCCTGGGGTCACCGGAGCAAACTGGGGGCACTTGGCAGACTATTCAGGCATTCCCCCAAGGCAGCTGAATCAAGGGCACATTCCGTGGCAAGGCAAGAGCTGAGTAACGGCATAGGCAGGGGTGGCCAACTGGAGCATCAGGGAAGCGGCTGGATCAGGCCAGGGGCCCCTCTAGCCCACAGTGGCTGACCAGATGCCCCCATTCCCAGCTAAAGCGCAAGAGCTGATATTCAGAGCCGTCCTGGCTAGCAGCCACCGCTAGCCCTCTCCTCCTCCAGGAATTTGTCCCATCCTTTTTAAAAAGCCAAGTTGCTGGCCTTCCTTGCATTTCTGTGGCAGGGGTATGTGGTTTGGCTCCGCACTGCGTGAAGAAGAACCTTCCAAAATCCACAAGTGTTATGAGAGAGGGAACAAAGGCTGTACTGGAGGTTGAACAGGTTGCCCCCCCCCCCCAGCACGCAGGCCCAGGGGTGCGGCACAAAAACCTCTCCTCTCCACTCCGAGGACGGATACAAGGAAGTCAGGCAGATGGACCAACAGTGGAGGGGGAGGAGGAGAGCAGGCCTGACTCCAGTGGCTGTGGAGGAAGTCACTGGCGGAGTGCAAAAGGCTCCCAAAGCAAACTTGTTGAGTTTCCAGTCTCTCTCAGCTTTGGAGGCGCCATTACAACTCCTTGCTTAAGGAGCCCAGGTACGCCTCTGAGAGGGAGGAGACGTATCTGCCTCCACTTTCTGCATGCCTCACATAATTTTATAAACTCCTGCCATGTCGCCTTTTCTCAGGTGGCTTTAAGAGGAAGGGACGCGTTTGTGGCAGTCGCTCTGCCTTCCGCAGTTAATGCTTCTGGATAACAAACTCTGGAAACCACAGGAAGGGAGGTTTCACAGAGGCTCTCCTGGCCTCCTTGCGGGCTTCGTGTCAAGGCATCGGGTTGACTGCTGTGATGATGCGCAGGGTGGGTCAATGCCCTTCTTATGCTCACAGATCGGGAGATAAGAGGGGCTCGGCCGCCATCAGGGATCCCCACTTCCCAGCTGCAAGCTCAGCACCCCACCAGGATGGAGCAGCTGTCCAGCCTCCCCTCCTCCTTCACGTCAACTGCCTTAGGTTAAAAGAGTCGAGCCCAGAAAGGGCCAAACCGCCTCCCAGGCGCGTGGGTCTGATCCCCACGTCGGGCAAAAGATCCCTGCGTTGCCCAGGACGAGACGGCGCTCGCGGTCCCTTTCCAACTCTGCAATTCTGTGATTCCCCATGTTCTTCCTTCTCCACCAGAAGGAAGCCTGGATGAGGGCTTGTTTGCACCAGCCTGGCTGCGAGGCCAGGGAGACGGGGCTGTAGACCCACTGACACAGAGCAGACCCATTGACTTCCATGGAGAGATGACTAACTTAGGCCCATTAACTTCAGCGGGCCTGTTTCCAAGTAGAGGCGAAACCATGGGAGGAGGAGGCTTCTTCCCGCCCCCCTTCCACTGTTTATTTTTTGTCTGAGTGGAGCTATTTTCCCACAACCGCACAGCATCCGCGAGGCTGTTCAGGGTGATGAGAAGCAGCAACTTGACAGCAGGTCAGAGAGAGTTGGGGAGAGAGAGAGAAAGAACAGAGACCGTCTCCTTTGTCAAGGCTGCCCCAGAAAATCTCATGGAAGAAAGAAACACCCGACAGAGCCAAAGGCTCGGCCCAGGCAAGCCTGTTCATCTGAACACACGCAGAGTGTGTCCCTGAGCAAACTGCAGGGCTCCATGCGCAGCAGAAGGCTCCAGTAGGGGTGGCTTTCCCCCAACTCTTCCGACCCGCTGAATGGCTCCTTCAGGCCTCACTATAGAGGATAATTTCACACTTGGGGAGCCACTATCAAAAAGGCCCTGTTGCAAGTCAAGGCCAACTGGGCTGCCCCTGGCGGTGCCACCCCCAGCAAGGCCTCACCAGCCTGTATGGAGAAGGGGTGCTTTGGCATGACCCTAGCCAGACTCACCTGCGCTGGCCGTCCGTCGGAGACAAGGGGGCCTCCCAGCTGTGCCTCCGAGAGGTGGACATGGACCGGGCCAAAATGGGGAATGCTTCCGTGCCCTCCAGGGCAGCTCCTGACTCCTCCCCGGAGAAGGCCCCCCGGCCCCCGGCTCCGCACGAGCAGGCACAGTCGGCATCCAGGTAGTGAGGTGTCGCGTCCAAGCTGGCCTGCCCCTCAGGGCCACAGGGGCAAGGAGCCTGGGGAAGCACCCCACCGTGGCCCCTGGGCCTCTCAGCCAATGTGCAACAGCCGGGGGCTCCCCGGGATGTCCGTTCGAGGGAGAAGGCCGATGCGGAAGCCACACCGCCAGCCACAGCAGCCTCCATGGGCGGCCAGGAGAGTCCCAAGTCCTTGTAATACTCTGAGCCCTGCAGAGCCGAGTCTATCGAGAGGAGGTCCTCCGCACTGCTGTGGATCGTGCCCGGGGAGGCGTCCTGTTCTGGAGAGGAGGCATCCTCCTGCCGAGAGAGAGGGAGGGAGGGGTCAGAGTGGCCTACCTCGCAGGGGTGCTGTGAGGGTGCTGCCACCCTCAAGCTCCCTGGAGGGATAGAAAGGCAACAGAGACTGGGGCACAGTAAATATTATATTTATTACATTTATTTGCCACCTTCTTCACTTGGGAGTTCCCCAGCTAGTGCCTCTCACTATTCCTCTGCCTGCAACCAGTCCATGGTGTTGACTGCGGGCTGCTTTCTGCCCCCTCGCTCTGCCCTCCGTCCGGACAAATGAGAGACATCCCTGGAGCCCAGAGGCACATCTCAGACAGGCAGAAACTCTCAAGGAGGGCTGGCAAGAGGCATGGCCTGGAGGGGAGGCCGACGGGTCCGGCAGAGGGGGTTTCAAGGACCACATCCTGCTCCCAGGCCCAAGGCTCCTCACCCAGGCAACGCAGCCCACTGCTGGGACGGATCCCATGGTGCTTCCTTACCCTCTCTTCCGCCATGCTGCCGAAGAAGACCTCATCCTCCGCGGTCAAGGACGGGGACAAGGTGTCTGGGCTGCTGCAACCCGAGGCCGGGATGGTCCGGCTGCTGGGGAAATCCTGCGCTGCCGGCTTGCACTCAGACCCTGAAGAGGAAGGAGGGAGTTAACTGCGGCCCCCATGAAAAAGAATCTCCCAACTGAGCGAGGAGTTTGTGTCCTCCATCTGGGCCAGAAAGAGACATTCTCGATGTTCAAGGGCACTTTCCAACCGGACAGAAACACTCCAGGAAGATGGGGGAAGGGTGTGTGGCCTCAGGAAGGTTCTGTGGGCCAGAAAGAGGAGCCTGGGGGCCGCATTCAGCCCCTGTAACTGATGTTTGCCACTCCTGGATTAAGAAAAGGACAGCAGTTCATACATCCTACGAAGTGTGCTCGCAAACTCCACGTCACAAAGATTAAGACTCCAGAACCTTTGTTCCAGACTATCTCTCCCTCTACATATTTTCTTCTTTCTGAGCTTCAACTGTACTCCATTGCTGTGCCAAGCAGGCATGACAGGAGGCAGGGCCGAGGGCCACGTTTTCTGCTGCAGAGGGGCCACTTCCCAGTGCCAGCATCTTCCCTACACCCCCTCATCTCTGTCCAGCTTCCTCCCCACCTAGCGAGCCTCCAAGGGGCTCCATCATTCTCCCACTTACAGGGGACCTTCTGGCTCTTCCCCTCTGCCCACCCGAGAGGAGGGGCAAACAGCTCTTGTCTGAACTGAGACCTTTGGAGAAACACAGTGCAGCACTAACTGTAGGCAGAACCGGAGCCCTTCTCCCCTACTATCCGTTGCCAGTAGCCATTGACAGCCCTCTCCCCCCCCCCCCCGTGACTCGCAGTAGAGAGGAAACAGAAGTGGGGGCAAGAAGAACCACCCCGGAACTCTTGCAGCGTGGGAAGTTGTTGGATTTCAGCAGGAAGGTACGGGGCATGAGATCCACCACGAATTTGCCCTCTCCTCTTTAGAAGCCATTCAAGTCAGTGTGGTAGGGAGTTCCACAGCTCAGCTCTGTTCACAGAGGAGCAGCTGTGCTTGCAACTGCTGCTGTTTCAAGTGAGAGGTGGGGAGAAGAGAAACACCCGGATGTTTTGCTGCCCCAGATGTGCTGTCCTAGGCTCACCCAGGCCCTCTCTAACATTGATCCATAAACCTGAACCTCCCCCCCCCCGCCACCCGAGAGATGGGAGATGCTCCAGCCTCAACACTCGATAAATCAGGCCCTGTGGGCTCCGGGACATGCCGTGCGCAGGAGGGGCGGCTGCTTCAAGGGGAGAGGAAGCGCCCGAGGCTTCAGGGAGACCATTTTAGGCAATGTGCGGGCTGCCATGGATGAGAACACCAGGCGCTCTCGTTGGCTCGCTCTCACACGCAGCACCAACAACAGACACAAGCCCCTCTGCGCGTCTGGTCTGCTTGGCAATCCCCAGTTAGTACCATGGAGAGAGGCAGTGAAGGAGCACCAGAGGCAGGAGGGGATGGGGAGACCCCCCCCCTCCATCAAGGAAGGCCAGACTGTTCACCTCTGGCCTCGCCCGTCCCTCCAGACCAGGTGGAGGAAGGAGCTGTCAAACTCCAGCTTTTCCCCTTTCCACATTTCTGCAACAAAATCCTTGTGAAGATGCATTAGCATTTTAGTGCTAAATTCTCCCAATAAGCACCTTTTTTGGGGGGGCAAACCGTTTTGTAGAATCACAGGACTGTAGAGTTGAAAGGGAGCCGCCAAGGGTCATCGGGTCCAACCCCTGGCAAGGCAGGATTCACAGCTAAAGCATCCCTTGACAGGTGGCCACCCCAACCTCTGTTTAAAAACTCCAAGAAGCAGACCCCACCACCTTCCGAGGGAGCCTGTTCCACTTTTGAATGGCTCTAGGAGACACCATCACCGAGAAGACCCTCTGCCTGGTTCCCTGTAGCTTCACTTTTTGCAATGAGAGAACCGCCAGAAGGCCCTTGGAGCTGGACCCCGGTGTCCAGGGTGGAGACACTCCTTCAGGGATACAGGGCTGAGGCCGTTTAGGACTTTGAAGGTCAGCACCAACACTTTGAATTGTGCTCGGAAAAGCACTGGGAGCCAGTGAAGATCCTTCAGGACCGGTGTTGTGTGGTCCCAGTGGCCGCTCCCAGTCACCAGTCTGGCAGCCATGTTCTGGATTAGCTGTTGTTTCCGAGTCACCTTCAAGGATAGCCCCATGTAGAGCATATGGCAGTAGTCCAAGCGGGAGATAACCAGAATACGTACCACTCTGGCCAGACAGGGAGCAGGCAGGTAGGGTCTCAAATGGAGCTGGCAGACAGCCGCCCTGGACACAGAATTGACCTGCTCCTCCATGGACAGCTGTGAGTCCATAATGACCCCCTGTCTGCACATCTCATCCTTTAGGGGCACAGTTACCCCATTCAGGACCAGCGAATCCCCCACCCACCCCCTGTTCCCCATAAGCAGTACTTCTGTATTGTCAGGATTCAACCTCAATCCATTAAGTTGCCATCCATCCTTCAATTGCCTTCACCCCCTTCACTGGTTCCAATTTACAAGAGATGTAGAGCTGTGTATTATCCGCATACTGATGAACACCCAACCCAAACCCCCTGATGATCTCTCCTAGTGGCTCCATAGAGATGTTAAAAAACATGGGGGAGAGGATGGAGCCCTGAAGCACCTCATAAGTGAGAACCCAGGGGTCTGAACACTTATCTTCCGGCACCACTTTCTGGACACGGCCCAGGAGGAAGGAGCGGACCCACTGCACCACACTGCCCACCCTGGTCCTTGCTCCAGACTGCCGCTGTTTCTGAAGAGGGAGTCAGGAAGAAACCAGAACCTTGGAGCTGCACATTTCCAGCAGATTGTGGCAGCAGATCTGCTCTGTTTAAAAACTGGTGAGCACAAAGAGAAGCAAAGCCTTTGCAGCTGAGAAAGCGACAGGGAAGTAAATGCATCAAGAAGCGTCCGGCGGATCGACAGGAAGAGCTCTAGGCAGCCTGCAAGGCAACCAGGATGAAATGCTCTGGTGACACCTCCCACAAGCCAGCCACAGCCTGCAGGGCATTAGGATGGAGGGCAGGTAATAAAAGGCAACGTTGGTAAAAATAAGGACAACAACAAATGCTGGATCAAGACCAGACACGGGAGGAGGCCCTTACTGGACCTTTCGCTTCACAGGCCAGCAGCAAGCTCAGGTTGTGCAATCAGGGGTGACGCGGGGACGCCTTGCGCAGCGAAAACCCACTTCCTCCAAAGGTCCTTCGGAGGGTGGGGGTTGTGACGAGGAGGGCGGTGGGGAAGTTGCTCCGGGGCATCGCTTGCCTTGCAGCAGCCACCGCCCCATCATCTCGCCTCTCCATTGCGTCCTCTAAGTTCCCCATAAACAAGTGGGAGGCAGGGGAACGCTCCTTAAATGAGGGGACATCACCCTGCAAACAAAACCTGTTCAGCAGCCTATTCAACAGTGCGCACCGCCCCCCCCCCCAATAAGGCAACCCTTCCCACCCAACTTTCAGTACCATGTTGTCCAGGGCCGGATTTAGGTTGGATGAGGCCCTCAGCTCCTGAAGGTATATGTCAACAACAAATTGTCACTGTTCTTTGTGTTGAATATATGCTATATGGTAATTTATGGACCTGCTAAGTATCTCAAGCCATTTGCCCATGTTGCCCTGCAACCAGTCCATGCAGAATGTCGGCACCCTATATATAGAAAGGAGCAAAGCAGTGATATTTAGGGAGCAAGCTAGCCCATGACTCACATCCTTGGAGCCTACACAACACAAAACACTGTTGCTGTAGGTAGGTTTTTTTTTTTTTTAATCTTAACATTTTGGAAATGTACATCCAGTCTTTCTTTTCCCTTTAATTTTTTTTGTGGGGGGGCCTAAGAGAGTGGGGCCCTATGCTAGAGCTTGTTGAGCTTATATGTAAATCCGGGACTGGTGTTGTCTCCTGCAAATGTTTTGGGGCTCCTGCACTTGGCTCTGTCCTTCCTCCGTGTTTTGAGGTGTCTGAACGCCACTTGCTGGGAACTTCAGAAGGGGGAGAGATGCTCTCACGCCCGGGTCCTGCTTCTGGGCTCCATCCCTTTGGGGCCTCTGGGCGGCCACTGCGAGGATGGATGGGGGGGGGCATTTGGCCTGATCCCACGGGCTCTTCTGACTCTCATTCCCTGTCGCTGCTGACTTCCTGAAACTTACCACGCCACAAGAGTTCCACTTAACCTGAATTTAATTTTGTGCCCCGCTTCCTTTGCTGTGTAGCACAAGAGTTGACCCCTCCCCAGATAGCAATAGGGTGGCAACCTTGGGGAAGCAAACTCACAAAGCGGAACAGCTGTGTGGACGGCCCACAGATATTGCATCAGTGAGACACTGCAGAATGCGGAGGATCTGGAGGGGAGAGAAGAAGGAGGGAGGCACAAGGGGCGTCTGCCCACCTCCCCTCTCAATGGGGAGTTCTGCCTCTTTCCCAGATTCCTGCCACCTTGTGCAGAGCCCTTCGGAGCCCTTCGCCTCCCGAGATGTGGCCTGCACACCCAGGAAAACAACACCCTCCCAGGCCCGCTCGTTGGTTTACTTCGGTTTATGAGTCACTTCCCATAAAAGACATCCCAAAGCAATTAGCAATAAAAATCCTTAACAACAGATGCATCTATATCAACAGTATAAAACCGGGCATAAAAACAACCTGAACCAGACAGAAACCAGGACGAGAGCCTCAGCTTTTGAAGCCTTCTTGGAAAAAGGACAGTCTCAAAAGTGCAGAAGGGGATCCTCAGCACACGCACCCCGAGGCAGAATGTGGCCCTCCAAGGCTCTCTGTGCGGCCCCAGGAAAGGGAATGCAGCCCACAGACTGGAAATGGGCCCATTCTCCTCCCGTCCACAACCCGATTCAGCAATGGCTGGGGATGGGTGTGCGTGCTCAGGTCAGCGTTCGAATTCAGCCAGGAGCCCCAGTGAACAACGCTCAGCCCCTCTCCCCAGCCTGGCCTTCCTTCATAGGTCTGTTGTGAGAATAAAACTAATGGGGGGGAGGCCCCTTTGGAGGAAAGTGTGGGGTGCGAATCTATCAGGGCACCCTTAGCCTCTCTAGAGAAGCTGGGTGCGTGAATCGAGAAGGCGAAAGGGACAGGCCAGATGGTTTCTCCCTGAAGGAGCTGCGGTCCTCAGACCACCAGCCCCAGCCAGCTGTGTACTGTCCACACCGGCTGGCAGCAGCTCTCCAGCCTAGCCCTACCCAGAGAGGATTGAACCCAGGAGAAGCATGCGGCTGAGACATGGTCCTCCCCTTTACAATGAAGCAAGTTCTCATGGCTCCGAGCAAAAGTCTGCATTAAACGCAGGAAGTCAGCAAACGCCTCTGAATAATACCAAAAGGAGAGAGTCCCTGTTATATTCAGGCCCCGCTCGTGGGCTGCTTCCCATTGGGACACCTGGTCGGCCACTGTGAGAACAGGGGGCTGAAACAAGGCCCCCCCCCCAGGCCTGACCCAGCTGCTCTTCCTAGTTTCTTCTAGGAAGACCATTTCTGGGCGCCACAATTTAAGGAGGACGTTGACAAGCTGGAAGGTGTGCAGAGGGCGGCGACCAGGAGGATCAAGGGTCTGGAAACCTGACGAGGAAGGGCTGAAGGAGCTGGGTATGTTTAGCATGGAAAAGAGGAGACTGAGAAGAGATATGAGAGCCATCTTCCAATATCTGAAGGGCTGTGTCACATGGAAGAGGGAGCCAGCTTGTTTCCACCTGCTCCAGAGGGTAGGACTCGAACCCATGGCTTCAAGTGACAAGGAAGGAGATGCCAACTAAACCTCAGGAAGGACTTTCTGACAGTCAGAGCTGTTGGACGGGGGAACGGTCTCCCTCGAGAGGTTGTGGGTTGGACACGGTCATCTGCCATGGATGTATTAACTGAGATTCCTGCATTGCTGTGATTCTGATTCCTCCACGGAGCCTCCATGGGCAGAGCCAGCCTACCTTAGAACAGTGGAGAACCAGAGTGGGAAGAGGCTGTTGCTCTCAGGCCCTGGCTTATGGGGGCTTCCCTCTGGGGGCATGTGAGGACAGGCTGCTGGACTAGGCGGGGGGCCCCGTGGCCTGATCCAGCCGCAGGGTTTTTTGGAAAGGTATTAGAGAAATTCGCAGAGGATAAGACTGGCTATGGTGGTCGGAATCGCAAGCAGTGAGAGTTGCTGCTGCTGCGCTCAGTCCTCCTTGGGGACATTCTTCCCCTGGGGACTCATGTCTGGCCATCACGAGGACAGCAGGCCGGACCCCATGGGCCCCCTTTGGCATGACAAACATCCTGCTTCAGGACGCTTCCGATGTTCTTAATAAGCTCCTGGGGACATGAAGCAGATCCTGCAAATTGCCCATCTCCAGCGGTGAACCATAAAAGGCCATGGCTGCAGCACGGAAGCAGAACGGCCTCTGCCCCAGGACCCAGGCGCCCGGTAGCAGCTCTCCAGGGCTTTGGGCAGGGGGCACCCGTGAAAAAGGTGCTGGTTTAAATAGTCCTGTTGAGTCAGAGCCTTGGTCTGCCCTGACTGGCAGCAGAGGGTCAGGCGGGGGGTGGAGATGCCGCCGTCAGAGCCTGAGCTTGGGACCTTCTTCCTGAAAAACAGTGCTTCTTGCCAGCCAGCGATGGGCCTTTCCTTGGAGGTTTCAGCCCCCGTGGCAGCGACAAAAGGATCGGTTCGCTCAGGAACAGAGGAAGCTGCCCAGAGCGCAGGGCCGCCAACACTGACTGGCAGCACCGGCTCTCCAGGGAGAGAGTCTTGAGCTACAACACCTCCCTTTGCAAAAGAGTCAAGATTTGGGGGTGTCAGAGTAAAACGGGAGTTGAGGCACAGGAGGGATTCCTGGCTACCTGGAGAGGTTGGCCCCTGCCTCAGACAGAAGCAGCTGGTCCTTTGAACAGGGCAGGTGAAGGTTCAACAGGCACAGCCCAATCCTGCCAGCTACATCCAACCCACATTTTATGCACCGGTTATTTATTATGGCAATTTCCAGCCTGAAATACCAAACCCGCTACACCCCTGGGGTTACGGCGTACTGTAGAACTCCGGGCACAATGTAAAAACCACGCAGCATGCATGTCGAACCAACCTCGCCCCTAATTAAAACCGTGCAGGCAGAAATAGCAGAGCAGGTCAACAATGGATTCATGGGGTTGCATCGATTCATTCAGCGGAACCCACTTCAAAGAGAAGTCTCCTGAGGCCGGAGGACCCTCGCTGTGCCGCCCCTTCCTCCTCCCTGGAAGCAGGAAGCCCTGGGTGCTGGCGGGGGTCATAGCAAATCCTAGCACACACCCGCCCCACTCTGCCGCCCTTTGCAAAGGCAGCCTCCACCCCACCCCACCCCACCCCGCTTGGCGTTGCCCTTTGGCCAGGTTACCTCGCTTGAAGGACCACCTTTTCATCCATCGCCTGGAGAAAGACGGCCAGGAGTGGTTGAGGAGCGAGTCGGCCATGGGGGGGGGGGGGCTTTGCAGGGGAGAAGCTGTGAAAAGAAAGAAAGAAAGAAAGAAAGAAAGAAAGAAAGAAAGAAAGAGGGAGGCAGCTTCTTCTGAAGCCAGCGAGGAGGACTGGGAGAGAGGAGACAGGCAAGGACTTTGTCAAAGGCATCAGCTGATGATGGAGGAGGAGGAGCACAGGAGTAGAGGCAAGCCGGCCGCCTTGGCACCTGCTCGGGCGCGCCCACCGGAGCGCACAGGCAGCTCTGGAGAGGCAAATCGGGACGCCCGCTGCCTTGGTATTTTTGCTTAACGCCCTCCAGTGAAATCCTTCGTCTTTCGCCCTCCGTGCACGGCCCTCGCATTGTGAGGATGGGATTTCCAGCCTTGACTCGGAACCCCCGTTTTCCTCCTGGCACGAAAGTGGCTCAGAGCGACTTGGCGAAGCCTCGGGGACCAGCGCACAGCCAAGAAATACCTGAACACACACACGCGACGCACACACCCCGAGCCCGAATAAAAGGCTGGCTTTGCAGCAGCTGCCCCACTTAAAGGGGGCCAGAGGGTGTCGCTGTCACTTTGGAAGTGGGGCCGGAGGGGTCAGGAGACTCTGGGGCACAGAAGGGGCAGGTCTCTCTTTACCCATTTCATCCATTTGTTAAATTCGTGCCTCGCCGTCTTCCTTCCCCGGAGCTCGAGGCTTCCTGAGCAATTCCCCACCTTCCCATTTTGTCCTCCCAATAACCCTGCAAGGTGGGTCAGGCAGAGACTGAGCGACTGACACCGCCCGCCCCCCCGCGCCAGGCTACCACCCAGTGGGGATGTTGTTCTGTCTTGTGGAATAGAGCCTCCCTCCCTCTTCCCAAACTTGGGTTTGGAGGTTTTATGGACTTCCTTTGAGACTGAGGCACTTGGTGAAGCTGGAGAAGGGCGCTGGGAGGTCTGCTGGGGCAAAAGGGGCCCTGCCCCACCCGACCTCCTTCTGCCCCCAGCCGGTTCCCCGCATCGCCTTCTTCCTCCTGCTGACCTTCCTCCCTTTAAGACTGTGGCAAAATTTGCAGGAGGAGGACCAGAAGACCTTTGCTCTCTCCTCCTCGCTCTCTCAACCCCACTTCCCTCTGCATTTTAACATCCAGGCTGAAGAAGCATTCTGCTGAGCTCAGAGGCTTGCTCTCTCTGCTGGGGCGGACTTACCCAGATTCTATTTCTCTTGCTTCCTGACGCCTCTTCTCTCGCTGGGCACTCGGAGCGGCCAAAAAAAAAATGAAATAAAGGCAGTTGGCTCGCTAGGGTAACCAGTTCGAAACCGACCACTTCCTTTTTCTCTCAAGAAACCTCCTCCCTTCTCCGGAAGGTGAGACTGACTCACCCCTTCTTCATGCCACTCGCTTTCCTTTTGTGGGGGGCCACAAAATATACAGACAGCACCTTGTATGGAGTCCTTGGCACCCACCTTGCTCACTATTGCCTGCACGGACTGGCAGCAGCTCTGCAGGCTTTCTGAGCGACTTTGTTACCAGGTTTGTTAACCAGGAGAGCCGCTGCCGGCCTGTGCTGGCAATCCTGAGCTCGATGGAGGGTCTGCCATGGTTTAAGGCGGATTCCGATATGGAACGCTGTTTGGTTTCAGTTAAAGTCTACATACCGCTCAATTGCAATGGAACTGCTAGGTGATTTTTCAGGGAGTATTAAAACCATCGACAAAAACCAGCCAGCAGCATTTAAAGATCCTCAGTTAACATTAACAGGCACTTATGGGGTACTAATAGTAACACCTTGAGTAGCTCAGTCGGGGGAGCATGAGGCTATTAATCTCAGGGTTGTGGGTTTGAGTTTGACCATTCTACGATTCTATGAACTTGGCCCGGCAGAAATGTGCAGATCTCTGAGCTGCTGGCAAGGCCTCACTCTTGCCAGCAGCAGCGCTGCATCTAGCTACCATTTGTGGGAAACATAGCACGGGGCCACTCCAGGACTCATCAAGGCGGCTGGCAGCTGCCACAAACGTATCTGGGCACACAGAGCAACTGCCAATGTACCTCCTCTTCCCCCTTGTGCTAAAACTCACAGAAACAGCCTTTCTTCAATGGGACACCCTCCAGAGCTTTGGAGCTCCAATATTACACAGGCTGTGGGGGCCAATGGGAGTTGTAGTCCCAAGGCGCCCAAAAAGCAGGGGGGTTGTACGTGCCACATTTCCGAAGGGTGTCCAGAGACACACTCCTGAAACAAAACACTGGCAGGGCAGGGAGTTCCTCTGGCTCATCTCAGGCACCCGGTACTTGCGAAGGAAGTTGGGCAACCTGACTGCTCTCAGCCAGATAAGCAGCCACTTCTCAGCCTCAAAGCCACAGGCCGAATCAGCCCGAGGGACGCATGCAGGGCAGGTTCCCGAGAACCAGTGCGGACAGTCCTTAGCGAGATGGACCGACAAGCTGATAAGGCAGCCCTTGAAGAACCACAGAGCTGGAAGGGACCCCAAGGGCCATCTAGTCCACCCCGCTGCAGTGCAGGAATCCAGAATGCTGCTTTGGGGAGAGCAACTGCTTGGTGTGCAGAAAGAACCCCGCTTCCAAATGCAGCTGGGGCTGGCAGAGACCCCAAGGTCTTCGCCTCCGCCTCTGCGGTGGACCTGCGTCGACAATACTGGTATAGGCGGAGCGAGGGTCGGACTCTGGACAAAGGAGGCAGGTCCTGCACCCCTAACACTTGTCAGCATGGGCAACAGGAGCTGGGAGTCCCGAATCGATCGCCAGCTGCCCACTGCCAGGCTTTTAAAGAAGAGGCTTTTAAACTAAGGTGTGACCCAGCTGTTTATGGGAACATGAACTGGTTTGCTATTCAGAGTTTGCGGGAGCAGCTTTTAGAAATCATGGGCTTCACAGAATCCTAGAAACGTAGAGTTGGAAGGGAACCCCGGGGTCATCTAGCCCAACCCCCAGGAACTAAAGCACCCATGACAGGTGGCCATCCAACCTCTGCTTGAAACCCCCCAAGGACCTGCCAAACCGTCAGGAAGCTCTTCCTAATGTGGTCAGAATCTCCTGTCCTGCCATCTAAATCCACTGAGTTGGCAGTGGGTTGCCTCCAGCGAAGCCCTACTCAGACTCACCAAAATTAAGGGCTTAAATGACTCTTGAGTAGGACAGCGGCACTGGACACAAGCCTGCATTTATATATTACAGTATTATTATTATTATTATCATCAGTAATCCATTTTTATCTTGGTCTAACGCAACACTCCCTGGTAGCTTCAGGCTGGGAAGAGATTTTGTGAGCCTGCAAAGGGGCACAGAAACAGCGAAGAAGAAGGCGGCGGTGGCAGCAGGCTGGGATTTGCAAGGCTGGAGAATAAAGCAGAGTTTAGCAGCGCAGACCAGGACCCTCGGGAGTCGGAGGCATTCTTGGATAATTTATTCAGAATTTTGCTTTTGTTTTTTTTTTAATATAAACAGTTAATTGTTCAATATTTTACACACAGCAAAGAAAAATCCGTTTGATATTCAAAGATACTCTCTGTACACATCACTGCCTGGGCTCCGATATGAAAAGCACTGACAAAAGAAATACAAATCAAGTGGGCCTACTCTTTTTCTATGAATTCTTCTCAAAACCATGGCACATATTGATATTGATCCTTTTATTTTAAAAACAAGAGGTATTTTCTTTTCTTTCTCTCTCTCCAATGCCGCCCCTTCTCGGTGTTCGGGGACCATCGTCTGCACGTGTGGGGAAAGTGGGGCAGCGGGGTTGGGGGGGCTGGCTTCTCAGGCACTCCACGGCGGGCTTGGGGAACCCAGCGAGGCCTTTGCTTGGACCTCGGGGGGACCCAGGATGCAGCCCCATCCTGCCTGCCCGCCTCGCAAGGGGGAAGCCAGCCCAGCTTTCTCCGTGCAGAGATCCGTTAACCTTTCCAACGTTCCGGCAATGGGGCAATTCAAAACGTCCCTAGAAAACGCTTGCATTGTGATTCTTTTTATATATATATATATATATATAATAAAAAAACAAAACACGTTTTAAGACAGCTGGACCAGTCCTGAACAGCAGCAGCAGCAACAAAAAATCAACAAAAAGCAGTGTGTGTTGGTGGCGAGGTGATTTTACCAACAGGCAAGGCGGTGGGAAAACCCCCCTTCTGCTTCCGGGACAGGGCTGAGAAGCGCTCGACGGATTTCCACAGAGATAAACCGGGGCGAAGGAGCATACACAAGAGAGATGGCTGCGTCCAGCAAAAGTCCTAGAGAACACGCAGAGCTCACAGAGTCGTAAGGGACCCCCGAGGGTCATCCAGCCCAACCCCCTGCAACGCAGGCAAGGGAACTCCGGCTGACTCCGAAGCGAGCTGGAGTCCCCTCTGTGGGTCTCGCTTGGCAAAACGGAGAAGGATGCTTCTTCCACCCTGCAGGATCCTCCACGGGGTTCGGACAGAACGAAAGGCTGGCGAGTCAGAGTTCTCAAGGCAGGCCGGAACTCAAAAAACCGGAGTTTGTGACCTTAATGGGAAACAACCTAAACGAAGCCCCACATGTGACTTAAGTCTTGCCAGTTGCTTGCAACTATTCCGAAGGGAGGCAAGGCACAACGGAAACTCCCCTCCGTCCTGGCAGGAGGAACCGCACGGGAGGGCAGCTACTTGATGGTGGCTGCGGGCAGAAGGGGCAATTGGGAAGGCGAGGGAGGGAGAGAAGGCGGAGGACACACAAGCCGAGCAGCCGGCCTGGTTCACTTGCAGCTCACAGCGCCCCGTCCGCAATCCCAGCACAAAGAGGTCCGAATGCCGCGCCCGGCCCTTCCGTTAGACAGCGCAAGGCCCTTGCCTCAGGGGGAAGCAGTGCAAAAGGGGGACCCTGACCGCCTAGCACCCCACTGGGCCAGCCTCCACCCTCACCCAACGTCTAGGGAGCTGCTTCCCGACCCCACGAGACTCATCTACGCAGCTCTGCGCCCAACACAGAGCAGACCCACTGATGCCATCGAGGAACTGGACTCCATTGGAGATGACCCAGTTTGCCCGGGCACGAAGAGAGCTTTTTTAAAGCCCCGCTGCCAAGGAGAGGTTGCTGGGGATTGGAGTAGGACAAGCCCCCTTCTCCCCCCGCGAAGTGCTCAACCACTGAGCTGAGGTTCTCAGGAGAGGAATCTTTTCGAAAACGGTTTTTTCTATGTGCCTTTCTGCTCTCCCTTCCAGCACCAGCCCCCCCTGGCTCCCCTCAAACGGACAGGCACCCTGGGCCCTCCTCCCCTAAGTGCAACAGGCTCCGCAATATGGATAGCACCAAAAACTTTTGAACAGCAACGTGGCACATCTCTACCCAGGCTGGCAGATGTGAGGCCTCCTCTCTCTCTCTGTGCAAACTAGGGCCCAAACATCGCACTTCCCTTCCCGCTCTGTCCCACCAAGAGATGCCCCTGCAGGCGGCAATAAGGCGCCAACGTCGAGGAAGTGTTGCAGGAACGCTGCCTGGAAGGCCGAGGAGGAGCCCACCACGAATGTGCTATTAATTGTGACCATGGCGCCCACGAAAAACCCCACCGCTCTGGGAGGGGGGCCCTTGAGGCAGCTCCTAACAACAGCCCTGCTTTCCTGGGAGAGGCACACCACCCCAAACAATCTTCCTCGCTCCCCAGCACACGCCCCCCCATCAAATTCAAACCTCCATCCTCCTTGTGCTCAGCATAAAAAAAGAAGATAAATCAAGGTGCATTTTCAACGAAGGCAAGCAGAGTGGATTTTTTTTTGGGGGGGGGACAGAACCACCTATGTGCAATTAGTCTGTCCAGTACCCACAAGGCCTACAGATCCGCTTATTCCGTCAACTTGACAAGATCCACACTGGTTTCTTTTTCTCAGAACGATTCACATTATAAGGAAATACGGGGGTTTCTTTCTTTCTTTTTTTCTCTTTTTTATAGAAAAAGCTTATTTCAAATGACACTGAGGTAAGAGAGAGGTTTTGGCGATGCAAATTCCAGCAGGCGAACAATCGCCTGGGACTGAAGAGGAAATCTGAACTGAGGGGGAGGAGGAGGAGGAGCAGAGGGCAGACCCCACAAATTCTGTGGGGCCCACTGACTGGAGCAGAAAAGCTCTAAAGTGCAACACTGGGGAGGTTAGCGGGGGGGGGCGGGCGGGAAGAAACCCTAAAAAAGAAAACCCTAAGGGCTGAAAAGGGTGAAGTTCTTGCCCCCACCTCACAGGCGGGAGACACACAGGCAGATTGCACAACTGACCGGGTTTAGCAGGGCAGAAACATTTCCCCACCTGCCTTCTCCTCCTCCTCCATCTCTGCCTCCCTGGCAAATAATCACAGCGTTTGGGCTTATCCCCCCCCCAAAAAAGGGGGGCTGAGGCAAAGGCACAGGGGGCACAAGGCCAGAGCAAGACCGTTTGCCTACCTAGGCTAGTGTTGTCTGCATGGACCGGCAGCACACTCTCCAGGCGGGGAGCCCTTTCGCCAGTCCTGCCTGGAGATGCTGCCAGCGGGGCGCGCGCCTGGGACCTTCTGCGTGCCAAGCAGGAGCTCTGACGGCGGCCCTTCCGGCAAGATGCCAGGCTTTGTGGTTCTGGGCAGAAGAACTACGGTCCTCCAGCCGCTGGCAGGCGGCCCCTCAAGAGGGGGGTGTCTCCACCCCCTGTCTACCCGGACGTCCTGCCTGCAGACCAGCAGCTTGGCCAAGGGGCTCCGAGACCCTAGGTAGCCGCGATGGATCCTGCGTGAACTTCCCACCAAAATTCCCTAGCGCCGTCTGCCAACGTTGCCAAAACAGAGACGCAAACACTGAGCGAGTCTCCCTGTCAGATCCGCCACCAAGCAAGGCTCCCCCCCACCCTCGAAGGTTTTGGGGTGGGGGGGAATCAAGAAAGGCAACAATAATTTATAAGGAGGTTGGCTACCTCGGACTTAAATATGTCACAACAAACATATATATATATTTATGTACACACACACACACGCACAGGACGCTAACCGGACAGGGCCCAAAGGGAGGTGGCTCATTCTGTGCTATTTTTTAAGCCGCCAAAAAGCACTGGGGGGGGATCCTAAAGGGGGTGTTGGCTACTGCTTTGGCTACCTCGCTTTACTGGGGGGGAAACGACGACAGGGTGGGGAACCCTTCACCCCCAAAGTTCTTCAGTATAAAAATAATCTCTTGAGAATCCATTCACTCTGGGGCGGGGGCTGGCTCTCCCGCCCCTCCGTGGCTGGAGAAAACGGTTCTGTACAAAAAGACTCGCTCGCTCCCCCCATATAGCTCCGCACACACACACACGCACCGATTAACCCACTGAGAAAAGCAGCAGCGGTTGGTCAAATCGGGACAGAAAGACAGATCTGGGTGGGACACGCCTTCAGAGATCCTTCAGATCCTAATATTTTTAAATAAAAAAAAGAAGGAAAGAAAAAAATGGCAAAGGAATCCCCTCCGAAAGAGGGGGACAGGCAAGAAGAGAGGGAACACGTTTCCGGGTTCTGCTTGGGAAGGTGGTTCTGGGCTGTGGGCGCACTAAAGAGCCCCCCCACCACCGTGGGACTGGAGGCAGGCAGAGGGGTCTCCCCTCTCCCTCCTACTCGCCAGAAGCCCCTCCCCGTCTCAAAGCCACAGCGTTGTGCATGGGGATCCGGGCCGGGTGGAAATGCAGCAAAACGGCCGCTTGCGTCTTTCACAGACGAAGGCTGCTGGCAGCGAGTCAACGTTTGCGCGCCCCTAACCCCCCCTCAAAAAAAACCACCCCGACCCAGAAATACGACATGATTTGGGGGAGAAAAGTCACTGTCCTAGTAGTAGTAATAAGAATAATCTTCCACGACGATTAAAAAGTTCTGTCTTTTCGGTAGAAAGCGAGTCCGCGGTGTGTCTGCAAAAATACTGCCAGTCCTGAGATTTGTGTGGGAGAGGAACTGCCGGGGGCAGGGGGGGCGGGAACCAAAGGAGAGAACAGCAGGGTGCGCCCCCACCCCTGCCATTAGGAGGGGCTGGAGCGGGGCATGGAGAGGATGCGCCCGTTCTTCTTGCTGCCGTTCATATGCGTGTAGGGGACGTGCTCCTCGTAGCCGCCCTTGAGCGCCACCGAGAGGCCATTGTCCCTGCCCAGGACGCCGTCGTCCCGCTGGGAGTAGGAGGAGGCCGGGTCCAGGGGGATGCTCTCCATGTTCTCAAAGTCCATCTCAAAGTCCTCCGTCTCGGGGGGCTTGTTCTCCTCGCTGTAGAAGAAGGAGACGTCCCGGAAGGAGGGGTGCAGCTCCTCCTTCAGCATCTCAATCACCTCCGTGAAGGTCGGGCGCATTTTGGGGTTGTACTGCCAGCACAGCTGCATGAGGTCGTGGCTGCAGAGGGGGGACAAAGGCGCCAGGGGGTCAAGCGGGCAGCTCCACGGAAACCGTTCCGATGCCTCCCCCAAGCCCTCTGTTTCTGGGGCTGCCACTAGCAACCCTGGGGCAAAGAAGGCTGAGACCCCCCCCCCCACTAAAAAAAAGGACCTGTGTCCCTTTTTGCGCCAAGGGGGCAGGAGAGGTAAGGTGTGGTCAAGGACCCCTGGAGGGTTAAGTCCAGCCCAAGGCGACTCTGGGGTTGCGGCGCTCATCTTGCTTTCAGGCTGAGGGAGCCGGGGTTTGTCCACAGACAGCTTTTCCGGGTGACTAAACCACTTCTGGACCAACGGGACACCATGACGGAAACGCCATTTACCTTCCTGCCACAGCGGTACCTATTTATCTACTTGCGCTGGCGTGCTTTTGAACTGCTAGGTTGGCAGGATCTGGGACAGAGCAATGGGAGCTCACTCCGTTGTGAGGATTCGAACCACCGACCTTCCCATCAGCAAGCCCAAGAGGCTCACTGGTTTAGAGCACAGTGCTGCCTGGCGGCATGGCATGAATTCACCACCACTTCCTGAGACGATGGGCAGGAGGCAAGGAGCCTGCCAGCAGGTGGCGCCAGAGCCCGCTTCTCTCCGGACTCAGTCATAAGGGACAAGCCTGAGAAACTGGCTGGCCGGGCAGAGGGAGCCTGTTCCCCCTAGTTAAGCGGACCCTGGACTGTCCCCACCTGGAGGGCAAAGGAGTTGCCTGGTGCCCCACCCACCCCGAGGGCGGCCCCTGCCTCCCCTCCCCGACTCACAGCCTCTCGGTGCAGTTCTCCGGCTGCTCCAGGCACCCGCCGTCCATGACGAACTTGAGGACCTGCTCGTTGGAGAGGCCTTGGTAAGGCTGCTCAGCCAGGCTGCTGATCTCCCAGAGGACAACGCCAAAGGACCTGGGGGGAGACAGGAGGGTGAGGGCCAGGAAGCAGAGGGGACTCCCCAGGCAGAGGCCGTTCCAGGGTGTCCCCCCCCCTCCCGCAAGGCTGGAGGGAAAGGATTCTCCGCACAAAGGGCGCAGAAAGACCCCCAGCCTTGAAGCTTGCAGAGCTGCTGCCAGCCAGTGCAGACCACACTGTTGTGACTCGGGAGAAGGCGGCTCCCCACGCTTCGCATGCAGAAGGTCCCGGGTTCAGCCCCTATAGGGGCACCAGTCCCTCTCAAGAGACAATGGAGCACACCTACGGTGTTAGCAGCACCGAAGTGACTTCCTTGGGGGCGCCATCTGGGCCGTGTGTCTGGGGGTCCTGGGCTGCCCAGACGGCAAGACCCCCCCCCTCGGCCTCGCTGATGGGGCCCAAAGAGAACCAGAGCGAGATGCCTGGCACCTGCTTGGCTGCAGGAGTTGCTGCCCAACTGCCTTAGGGATTCCGCTCAGGATTTGGGTGAGGTTTACTCCTGAGCCTTTTCTCCCCAAATACCCCACAAGGCAGCGGAGGTTTCGGATCAGAGTTTCCCTTCTCCCCAGGATGGGCCGGGACAAAGACCCCCTGCCTGAAACTCTGCAGAGCTGCTGCTGCCAGCCAGAGTTGGCAATATGGAGCCAGATGGCTTGACTCGGGACAAGAGCGGCTTCCTACAGCCTCTCAGGCCTGCGAGGAGAGCCAGCGTCCTGCTGCATGCAGCCAGGAAGGGGGGTTGGGGGGCTCCCCACTCACCAGACGTCCGAGCAGGCGGTGAAGACGCCGTCCTTCAGCGACTCAGGGGCCATCCAGCGCACGGGGAGGAGCCCCTTCCCTCCTTTGCGGTAGTAATCCGTCTCGTAGATGTCCCTGGTCATGCCAAAGTCTGGGGGTTGCGGGGAGAGAGAGGAAGGGGGGGGAGAGCTCAGAGCTTCCCTCAAGGACATGTCTGCAGGGGCATGGCTGGGGGGGACCCGTCCTGGGGGGCCACATTTGGACCCCAACACAGAGGCCCCCACCACCCCTGAATACATGGGGCCTTCTCAACTCTCGCCTGCTGTCCGGAGACCTCCGTTATTCAGTGATCTGGGAAAAGGCCTTCGGAAACGATGCAATACTGAATGGTTTAGTTTGTGTAAAATATGCAGGGATTTATGCTACGCTAAATGAACCATGGAAAGAGAAGAAGGGAAGTCGTTGATATTTTAAGGTTGTCTATTCTAAATTGTAAAATGGTGTGTTTATTTGTGGGGGTGTTGCTATTGGGTTGTTGTTTTTATTTTCATTAGGTATTTTGTGGTTTTATATCTTGATTTTATTCTGTGAACTGCCCTGAGACCACTGGGTATAGGGCGGTATGGAAACAAAACAAAACAGAAAAGTGTGTGTGTACACACACACACACACACAGACATATATTAAAGGCCTTTGCAGTGGGGGCACCCCGATTATGGAATAACTCCCCGATCCCCCAACCTCAATGTATTTCTTGTAGGACATGGAGAGTTTGGGGAGTTTTGCTGCTAGAAATGTCACTCAACGAGGACACGCGTCTTTCTGCTCTTCCTTGGCCGTCTCAGCTGCAGGGCTCGTGCCGTGCTCTGAGAGGGGCTCGGAATAAATCCCTTTTGGGGTCCTCCCCCCGCCCCCCAGGAGGAAAGCCGCCCTACCTCCAATCTTGACGGTGAAGTCCTCGGCCACCATGCAGTTCCTTGCAGCCAAGTCCCGGTGGACGAATTTCTTTGCGTTCAGGTAGGCCATGCCGTCGGCGATCTCAGCAGCCATCTGGATCATCTCCTGGAGGGTGGGCGGGGGGCGGCCGGGGTTGTTCTGGGGGAGCCAAGAGGAGGTGGTGTGAGCAAAAGGGGGCCCAGCTTCTCTGCCTCGCCACCCCCCCCAAAAAAACCCCCAAACCTGGCTGTTACCTCTGCATCCGGGCGCAAGGACCTCAGGTAGCTCTTCAGGTCTCCGTGAGCCATCAGCTCCATGACCACCAGGGTGGGCTGCCCTTTCGACACCACCCCTAAGAGGCGGACCTGGGGAGAAGGAGGGCGAGAGGGAAGGGCCCGTCAGCCAATGAAGAACCCTGGCCGCCTGTCCCCTCGGTGGCCAAAGGACCTGAAGGGCCAAGGAATCAGTCTTCCCCGTTTGCAACTGCCTCCCCCCATGGTTCCCCAATGGGTTGGTTGAGCTGCGACCCCCCTGAGGAGCGGTCTTCTCAGCCCTCCCCTCCCACCACCCCCGTATCGCAGGGGGTTGGGCTGGATGACCTTCGGGGCCCCTCACCACGTGGTGGCAGCTGAAGCCTTTCATGACGGAGGCCTCGTTGAGGAACTCGATGCGCTCCCGCAGGCTGGCCGACTCGTTCACCGTCTTGACGGCCACCCGCATCTCCGCCTCGCCCTTCACGATGTCCTTGGCGATGCCCTCGTAGACCATCCCAAAGGAGCCCTGCCCCAGCTCCTGCAGGAGGGAGATCTTCTCGCGGGGGACCTCCCACTCGTCGGGGATGTACACTGCAAGTCGGGGAAAGAGGGAAGCGGGTGGGGCTAGATGACCCTCGGGTCCCTTCCAGGCTTGGCTTCTCTAGGAGGGCAGAGGCCGGCCCAGGGGAGAATGGCATGGAGTTCAGCTCGGCAACCCAGAGGATTCTCTCCAGCTCGGTTCTGGTCCGAGTCCGGAATGGCTGCATCCACCTCCTTTAACGCCCGTGGCCAGAAGGGCAGCGGAGGCACCTCGAAGCTTCCGAAGGGAAGGAGGAGTATCTGTTTTTTCCCAGTGGATCGTGCCCTCCCAAAGAAGAAGGAGAGGAAGGGCCCCGCCGCCTCGGCCTGCCACTCACCATCGTTGGCGCTGAGATACTCTGGGTTGGAGGAGGCGTAAAGCGGCCCCGTCGGTCCTTCCTTTTGCCTGGGGGGGAAGCAAGCACAGGAGAGGCGCCTGTCACCCATCGGGGATCCCAAAAACAGCAATGGCTGTGCGTGTGGGAGGGGCGTGCCTGGGCACGGAGGGGCCTGCGTAATCCGAAAGGACTCGAGCAATCGCCTAAAGGCACAAGGAGGTTTCTAGTCCTCAGGACAGTGTGTGTGTGTGTTTTCTGGCACTTAACGGGACATGCTCAAGCAAAACCAGGGGACAGGAAAGGAAGGAAGGGAAAGAAAGAAAGAAAGAAAGAAAGAAAGAAAGAAAGAAAGAAAGAAAGAAAGAAGAAAACCCAGGGCCAACAGTCTCGTATTTCTTATGGGATTCTTTGCTTCATAATAAAGCCTTGAAAAGAGAAAGAAAAACCAGGCAGGTGAGGGCATGTGACCCCCCCCACCCCCAGCCTATGGAATGCTTCTTATTATAAGAAGACGAAGAAGAATAAGTTAATTGATACCTCGCTTTTTCCTCTACCAGGGACTCAAGGCGTCTAACAGATAAAACAAGAACAGCTAAAACCCATTTTTTGGGGGGTGGGAAATGTTGCTGCCCGGTCCGTGAGGGAGAAGAAGGTGCCGCCCCACCAGTCGCAGTGGGGAAAGCTATACGCGGATCGGGAGGGGAAGGCGGTGCCCTTGGTTGTGGCCGCAAGCACCTGACAGCTCCCCCCTCTTCCCCGCCGCAAGAAGTCCGGAGTCTATGGGGAGGGAATCTGCAAACGAGGGGCAGCCCCACCTTTTCTTGATGAAGATGTAGGCACCTCCGATGACCCCCAGGAAGAAGACGGCGAAGATGATGGGGACGATGATGCTCACCAGGTTATTGTTGGGGGGAACTGCAGTGGGGGGGAGAGGGGGGGACCAGGTCAGGTTGGGTTAAAAAGAACTCACCTCTCCCCAAGCAACTTGTGCCCTGCCCCTCTCTCTCACTCCCCATAAAAGGGCACACAACCTCGCTCCTCTGACAGCAACAAGCAAGTCCTGCTTTCATGGCATCCTGAGGAACCCTCTGCCACTAGAGATCCTGCAGCAAGCGCCTGCTGTTCAAACTCCCAAACGCCCGCCAAAAACTCTCCCTCTGTGGGCAATTTACGGTTCATCATTCCACCACAGCCGGTTGGTCCCCGATCGCGGCTTTTCTATGTGGCTCTGTCGCTGCAAACCGCTTTGATATATTTGATGGATTTATGAATGCTTTATCGATGTAAATAGCTAAAACCGGTATGTACGCACACACACACACACACACACACACAGTATGAAACACCCACATCAGGGTTTCCCAAACTCAGGCCTCCAGCTGCTTTTGGACTACAACTCGCATCATCCCAGGACTGGCCAGGGATGATGGGAATCGTAGTCCCAAAGCAGCCCAGTCTGGAAAGCCCTAATCTACAGTCGCATGACTGCCCGCCCGCCCGCCCACAAACCGTGGCCCCTGGGTGGGTGGTTGTGGGAGCCCAGCTCCTCCGTGCCCCCCTGCCCCCCCCGGATCTTACAATAGTCATAGACGTAGAAGTAGATGGGCTCTGTCCAGGAGCCGTTCCCCGCCAGGGATGTGGCTCGCACCCGGACGCTGTAGTTGCCTGTCTGCAGCCCCGTCAGCTTGCAGCCCTGCTGAGTGGCGAACTTCAGGCGAGAGAGGCAGTAGCGCTGCTCCTGTGGGGAGACGGCATGCTCAGTGGGGGTCTCCCGGCGCCCCCCACCCCACATCCTTCAGAGCAGCGGCTTGCACAGCCCTGGGTGGATCACAGCGCTGAGGGGTGAAATGGCGCTTTCCTGACCATGCTGCAGCGCAAGCGGCTACCAGCAGTCGGGGAAGGTGAAGAACGGCATATCGCATGCGCATCCTCTGGGGCGGAAAGCCAGAAAAGGGAGAGAGGGGAAGAAAGGGGTTCTCACCTCCGAATCTCCGAGGCGGCCGTAGTTCACCTCGTAAAGGATGATCAGCCCGTTGGGCTCCTTCGGCTCCTGCCAGCGCAGGTGGACCACGTTCTTGTCCAGTTCGTGGGTCACGGGCCCCACAATATCGTCGGCTTTCGCTGGGAACACAACCAGGAGAAAAGGCTTGCTCAGTGTGAATTGGGACAACCGACGCAAGAGCCAGCGGTTAGGAGACCCGGGTTCAAAGCCCCGCTCCGTCACGAAGCTCAAACAGCCAAGCTGACTTCACAGGGTTGTTGGAAGGACAGAAAATGAGGGAAAGAGAGAATCTCAGAGGGAGAAATAATGGTAATAATAATAATAATATTATTTGCACCCTGCCCATCCGGCTGGGTTTCCAGCATGTATATAAAAACACAATAAAACAAGAAATATTCAAAAGCTTCTCCGTATGGAGAGCCAGCGCAGTGTAGTGGTCGGAGTGTCAGACCTGGGAGAGACCAGGGTTCGAATCCCCACTCAGGACGCTGAGTGACCTCGCAGGATTGTTGAAAGGATAAAATGGGGGGGGGGGGCGATCTGCGTGTGCCACCACCGTGAGCCCCTCAAGATGGAAAGTGAGGAAGACGAGGGCACTCCGCACGCACCGCGCGACCCGTAAAACGGGCCTGGCCAGGCGCCTCCCTGCTCACCTTCCGGCATGGTCCTGGCACTGACATAGGCCTCGCTGCTGCACTCCTGGGGCACCTCGTGGTTGCAGGCCTGGATCTTGATGCGGTAGCCCGTGAAGTGCTGCAGGTTGGAGATGACGATGGACTCCTTGAAGACCACCTTGGAGAAGGGCTTGGGCTCCGGGGGGCTGGCGGGGGCCGCCGTGGAGCCGTTCCCAAAGGCCGGCAGCGTCGGGGACGGGGTGGTGCTGTTGGCCGGGGCGCCCAGGTCTCTCCTGCGCCGCGTCACCGACGGCCTGCGGAGAAGGGGGGAGAGAGGCGTCGGTTGGAGCCCCGATTCCGAAAGCAGGCGGCTGGGCGGCTCAGAAACAAACTGGAGTTGTCCATTCAGGATTCCCTTTGGGGCAGAAGTGGGCGCTGGGGGAGAGGGGCTTTGCTTTGGCCCTTCCGGGGGTCCCCCCACTTTTAAAAGAGAGTTCTTAGCTCCCTGAGCTCAGACTTTGCCCATTCATCTTGATTGGTTTTCCTTTTTTTCCTTACAATTTCCCCCCAAAGTTGACTTCCCGCTCTCCGTCCTGGATGCGTCCCCTTCCCCCCCCACCATCCCTGCTCAATATTACATTCTTTTTTGCTTTTTATTTATACTTTTCAAATGTATACGTTTTCATTCGTTTTACCATCAATTTAACATTTCAGAACTTGACTTCCTTCTCCCTCTCTCTGTGGTTCCTTAAATTTATTTTTAAAATATTCTTCCGCATATGCAAATTCCTTTCACTTGCTTAATTATCTGCTGCAAATACGCCGCTCGATACTGCATCTTTGTTTCCGATTCACAATCGGCTCCTCGCGTTTGGTCGAGGGATGTGTGACCCCTTTGGTGCGTGGCCTCGTCTTGCAAACGCACGGGCAGAAATGGATCCGCCGGCAGCCTCGGCTCAGGCTCTGGGTTTCAAAACGTTCCCAGGAAGGGGCTCCGGGAGCAAAGAGAGGCTGCAGGGCCTGGCTCCCTTTCCGGCGGGATTACTCATTAATCCTGGGGTTGTGAGCAGCACAAGCGCCCGGCTGGACTGTGCCCCCTTCCGCAGCAGGGCAGGGTTCACAAGCTCCGTCACGCACCCCACACTTTCCTCTGCCCAAAGATCCAAGGGCACAAACAAACACCTTCCTTTGGGTTCAATACTGCCTGCACAGACTGGCAGCAGTGGCTCTCAGGGAGACGCCACCGGGGGTTGAACCCGCGCCCGTCTGCGTGCTACACAGGGGCTCTAACCACTGAGCCGCAGCAGGTTAAGCGCGGTTATTATCCTCTTGGGTCTGACCTGACACAGGCCTACAGAGCCATTTAACCCAGCACTGCCTGCACTGGTTGGCAGCAGCAGGTCCATTTAACCCAGCATTGCCTGTACTGGCTGGCAGCAGCAGCAGGCTCTTCTTCCACTTGCGCTTCCTGCTCCCACACCTGAGCCATAAGGGGGGGGGGTGAGGATCCGCGCTCGGCCTCTTACTTGGGGACAAAGACGATGTCGTGGAGGTAGTTCTCAAAGACCTTCCGGAAGGCGGACTCCTCGGTCTCCTTCATGATCTGCGACTCGGTCTTGGGGCAGGGGCAGCACTCCAGGCTGGGCTCCTCGCTGTTGCTGTCGTTCGGCTTGTGGGGGGAGTCCTCCGACTCCAGCGGGGGGGACCACGTCCGAGAGGGGAGCTTCAAGCCTGCGGGGGGGGGGAGGTTGTGAGGCCAAGGAAAGGCAACGGGGGAGCCATGGAGACGGTGTCCCAGGGCACCAGGCAGACTCTGGACAGTCCCCCCCCCCACTCCCTCTGTCGCAGCCATGGAGAACCTTTTTCTTTAGATAGATATATTCCTTTTCTAACTCGTGATAAGCAGCAGCAACAACACTCCGGAAAAGAGAAGAGGGGGCAGGAGTTTTATCTGGGGGAAATTCCCCCACCCAAGGCCCACCCTGGGGTTTCAAGGAAACCCAAGCAGCGGGTCTTGCCCCAAGGAGGCACTTGCGGGGTCGGAAAGTGTCTGCCTTCCCACTGCTCTCGAAGGCTCCTCCTTCCCCAGCAGTCTAAGGCGCCATCGTCTTGCCTCTCGCTGCGCCACCCTTTTTAAATTTTTCTTCTGGCCCTGGGAGACCAGCGAAGAGGGGAGCCAGTTGCAGCAGGAGGGGGAGACCCCTGTGACTTCATCTCTGCCTCTTGGCTTCCCTCCTCTCCAGCCTCAGCTTCTGCGCCTAGACTGCTCTCTGCCACCGACTCTCCCCGCTCACAGAGCCCTGTTCCCTCTCCGGTTTCCAACACCGCCTCTTCCCCATCTTCTCCCTCATTGTCACCCCACCTCCGCTCCCTGAGCTCTGTGGCACTAGGTGGGACCCAGGCGGGAGGGCGGGCAGGGCGGTGCCAGCAGCTCACCCTTCAGGCAGTAGTCCAGTTCGTAGAGCTCACTGTCCTCGGGCTGCTTTTCCCAGGAGACCTTGTAGTGCGTGATGTTCCCGTTGGGGTCGGAGGGCGGCTTCCACTTCAGGAAGATCTGCGACGAGCAGTTGGACACCGAGATGGGGTCCAGGGGGACGGTGGGCACTGCGGGGGGCAGAGGAGAGAGACAAAAGGTCACCCCAGGGCAATCCCCCCTCTCACCCCAGCCCTCCGCTTCCAACCGTGGACAGCCTCTCACCCGAGGCGTTGGTCTGGACGTAGATGATCTCGCTCTTGGCCCCGTAGGACTTGCGCTCGTCCGAGTGGGTGATCAGGGTCTTCACGAAGATGGCGTACTGCGTCCAGGGCTTGAGGCCGCGCAGAAGGTGCCCCGGCTTGGTGTCGCTGTTGCGGGGAGGCGGCTCAACATCCATCACCGTCCAGCTGTTGGCGCCGCAGACGTCCTGCCCGTCAAACTCCGTCACGTTCCGGAAGGGGCTGGGGGGGGGGGGAAGAAAAGGCCAAAAGGGGCTTTTATTTCAGAAAGACCCACCTGCAGAGGGAATTACGCTTTGGTGGAGAGATGTGAAAACGGCAAAAGGTTGGGAAAGCCTGTTGCAGAAATGAATTAAGGTCACGGAAATTTTTGGAAACTGAGCCGGTTGAGCTGCGGCTGCTCTTCCCACGTTCTGGCTTTTATTTCAAGCGCTGCCTCTACCGACCCTTCAATCCCAGCCACAGAAATGGCAGAATCTACTGGACAACTTCATTTTAGGGGGCAGCCCTCCAAACTCTGCATCGCCCGAGACAAAGGAGGAATAGGAGGACACCTCATCCTAAGTTATTTTGCAGAGAAGCCTTTCAACTTAAATAATGCACGTTCTTAGCGATTCGCCGGGGATCTTGTGGGTTCAAATGAAATCGCTCTGCGCCACTCCTTCAAATAATGCCCAGCCCTTTTAAAATCCTTCTTGGGCGAGGATTGGGAAAATACAGTCTCTTTCTTCAGTTGACTTTTAGGGTATAGAAGAGAGCGTGTTCACATTTAGTTTGGACTAAGGTGAAGGGACCTTTGACCATTAGGTCCAGTCGTGACCGACTCTGGGATTGCGGCGCTCATCTTGCTTTATTGGCCGAGGGAGCCGGCGTCATGTGGGTCACGTGGCCAGCATGACTAAGCCGCTTCTGGCGAACCAGAGCAGCGCACGGAAATGTCGTTTGCCTTCCTACCGGAGCGGTACCTATTTAGCTACTTGCACTGGCATGCTTTCAAACTGCTAGGTGGGCAGGATCAGGGACCGAGCAACGGGAGCTCACCCTGTTGCGGGGATTCGAACTGCCGACCTTCTGATCGGCAAGTCCCAGGCTCTGTGGTTTAACCCACAGTGCCACCCGTGTCCCCTTTTATTCCTAGACTGGACCATCCTCTTCCTCTTCCCCGGCTGCAACGAAACATGTCTCTCCCGCATGGGTCTCTGCAGCCACAGCAGGTGCTGTAACTCTCTCTGATCAAGCTGGGTGTGTGTGTTGTAGAATCCTGGAATTGAAGGGTTGGAAAGGACCCCCCCAGGGCCATCTAGTCCAACCCCCGGCAACCCAGCCAAAGAACCCCCCTCTCTCCCCAAGACCCAAAGTGCAGAAAGGAGCTCCCCGCCCCACTTTACTCACGCTTCCCTATACAAGAGCATGAAGCCCAGGAGGTCGCGGAAGTCCAGCGGCCAGTAAGGCTCCCACTTGACCATGATCTTGTCGCAGGTGGTTTTGATGTAGGAGAACTTGAGCACTTCGCTCTCGCCTGCAGGAAGGACGGAAAAGGCGTGTTGGAGACGGGAGAGCGTGGCCAAGGACCCACCGGGGGGCTCAGGTCATTCATTTTGATCGTGTCACTTTATGTTGTGAACCACCAACCACGTGGGAGGCCCTTAAGCGGAACCCCAGTCCAAGAGCACGCTCCCCCCCTCTCCCTTTCTCTCTCTCCTCTTCCTCCTTCTCTCTCCTTCTCTCCTTCTTTCTCTTTCCCTGTCCTTTTCGTTCTCTTTCTTCCTCTCTCCCTCTCCTTTTCTCTCCTCTCTCTCTTCCTATCCCTCTTCCTCCTTCTCTCCCTCTTTCTCCTCTTCCTCCCCCTCTCTCTCTCTTTCTTCCTCTCTCCCTCCCTCTCCCTCATTCTCTCCTTTTCATTCTCTTTCTCCCCCCTCTCTCTCTCCTGGAGGCTGTCGGTGCCAAGGGAGGCCCCTGGGAGGAGAAGCTGCCCTGCGTTCTGCCAGCCTGGCAGGCGCTCCAGGAGGGAGGGAGCCGAGACTGAGCAAACATATAGATGGTACACAGAGAGGAGGCGCCGGCCAGGAGGGAAAGAGGGCCGGAAGACAACCCTGGAAGCGCTCCTCTGGGAGAGCGGAGGGAGGGTATTGGGTGTGTACAGGGTTCGACCCCACCTCCAAGTGGCGTAGGGCAGGCTTAAGGGGGTCTTTATTATTAATATAATTAAGCTCAGGCCCAGGAGCTTGAAGGGCAGCCCTTCTGGTCTCAGGAAGCCAGCAGCCCTTGGGTCCGGCTTGGGGTCCTTCCTCTGGCCTGATCCTGCCAGGCTCTTCTGAAATGCCCTTCTACAGAGCTCTTCTACCTCACTGCTGTCCACACTGACTGGCAGCAGCAGCAGCAGCAGCTCTCCAGGACCTGTGGGGAGAACCTGAGACCCGCTACTTGGCCGCTGAGACACAGCCCTTTCCTGCGAGCTACTCCAAAGAAGAAGCCAAGACTCCAGTCCTCAAGGTTCTAGATGAAGAAGTGATTCAAGCAGGGCAATCGGAAGCTGCCTGCTACCTCTCCCTCTGAAGCATCTAGCTCCCTATCTCCTGCTCAGGCTGGCAGCAGTCCTCCGGGGTTTCAGGCAGGAGTGCCCGGGGAAAAGTGCCACGATTCGAACCTGGGACCGTTGTGCGTGCAAAAGCGCAGGGCCCACCCCTCGGCCGCCCCGCTTACAAGAGGCCTGGTCGCCGTTGGTCTTGAGGGCGATGTCGTTCTTCTCCTGGCGCCCCTTGGCCCCCGAGATCTCCTCCATCTTGTCGATCTCGGACAGGCAGAGCTTGGGGTTGTAGTGGAAGAAGAGCTTCCCGCGGGCGATGGTGAGGTTGTGCTTGCTCCAGTCCCACAGCTGGCGCAGGTTCTGGTTGTCCAAGGCGTAGAAGGAATAGTTCCTGGCGGGGAGGGGGAAAGAGCAAGGTGAATACGGCCGGGGGGGGGGGAGGAGAGAGAGGTGCCCCTTGGCCAAGGGGGGGAGCGGGCTCAGCAAGAAAGGGAACTCTTCCTTCAAAGAAAAAAGGCCCCTGCCTTCCCACAGCTGCCTAAATCTTGTGTCCTTCCCAAGCAATCTGAGACTTCTTTCTCCGCCTCGACTGCCTTTGCTCTGCCCTCTTCATCCCTCTCCTGGTTGCAGCAGCAGAGGAAGCCAGACTCCTCTCTCTTCTTCTCCAGCCAGACTCCTCTCTCTTTTTCCTTTAGAAATTTATTTATTCGGTTTTTCAGATTAAAACTTTACAGCCACATCTCCCAACATGCAACATAAAAACAAGATTCCAAGGAATCTCTTGCACTCCCCCCCCCCTCTGTGGGTCCTATTGTTAATCATTTCCTCCTGCATCTTTTATGATAATCCAAATCTTTTACCTCTCCGCTGCGTCCAAAATTCACCCTTAAACTACAAGTGTTATTCCAATCCTACTAATGATTTTAACGGTTTACAATGGTCTTTCAGATACAACTGTTTACTTTAAGAGTGGCTGGGGAAACCCAGTCAGATGGGCGGGGTAGAATTAGAATTATTCCCCATTCCTTATTTAAATTTTGGTCTTCCTGATTTCTGATTCTTTTGGTCATTTGGGGCACAGAGCTCTGAAGCTGAGCTACAGCTTCTTGCCAAGCAAACAGTGCGACGCCAGCGTTTGTTCCCTATCTGTTTTTGGACATGTCCAACCCCCCTTTTCCTCCAGGGAGCTCAGGCTGGCGTGCGTGTCCCGTCCCCCCATTTGATACCCACAACGCCCCTGCGAGGCAGGCCAGGGCGGAGGTGCACAACCCAGCGAGGATCGGGGCCCTGCTCCTAGCTGCCCCTTCCCAGGGGCCCCACTCACCCGGCTTCCAGGGCCTCCCCTCGGATCAGGTGGAGCTTCCGGAAGAAGGAGAGGGAGACCAGGGCGTAGGAGCGTCGGATCTTCAAGTAGCCCGTGATCTCCTCAATCAAGCCCAGGTTGGCCTCCAGCTCAGCTGCAATGTTGCCTGCAGGGGGGATGCAGAGCAAGCCTAGAAACTGGCCCTCCTGCTTCACAGGCTCACGGAACTGCGGGGTGGGAAGGGACCCCCAAAGGTCATCCAGCCCAACCCCCTTGGCAATGCAGGGATCTCGGGTGAAGAATCCCTGGAGGACGCCCCCCCCCCAGCTCTGCTTCAAAGCCTCCAAGGAAGGAGATTCCACTAGCGACCAAAAGAGTCCACAGAAAGTTCTCCAAGGGGCAGGAAGATTCAAGAAGCATTTGGGTGTATTCCAGTATCAAAATAATTCTTTTCCCATTGGCAGAATACGGATAGACATCTTTTCAAAATGAGAGCCCTCAAGCGATATGGAGGCCGATCCTAGTTCTGGGTTCCCCCCCCAAAGGGATTTCTTATTGGTAAAAAGCTTGGCGTGGTGCGAAGAAATTTTCTGCCCTAACTTTTAGTCGGAATGGCCTTTCTTGGAAGACATCGGTTCAGGTCCTCCAGAGCAACAGAAAACCAAGCTTGCTCCCACTTCCACGGGGCAGCCCTCGAGATATTTGGAGAGGACTCTCGTATCTCCTCTCGGTCTCCTCTTTCCCAGGCTAAACACCCCTAACTCTATCATTCCATATGTATGATCTAGTTGGGATTCCTGCACTGGGCCCCTTCCGACGCCACTATTCTACGATTCCAATTCTCTCCTCTGTGCACCTTCCAGCTTCTCCGTGACCTCCTTAGGCCCAGAACAGGACCAAGCCCTCATCTCCGTCGCTCTGCCGGCTTTTCCCTCTGGCCCTCTCCGCTCCCCACATCGGCACATGGCCCCCGGAAGAAGGGAATGCTGCCCTCCACTGGAAAGGCTCCCCCAGTGCTGAAGCCGTGAGGTTCTGGACTGGAGCAGGAAGCCCTTGCGTCCCAGAGAGAAAGACCCGTGGGGCAGAACCAGCTTCCAGGTGACTAGCTTGGCGTGGGGCAGAGAGAGAGAGAGGACCCTCTGGCTCCCCCCACATCCCGCCCCCCCCAAAAACTCACTTCCTCCGCGGATGTTGATGGTCAGGCTGCCGTTGACGACGGTACACCCCTGGAGCTCCTGGGCCGCCGTCACGGAGTCAATGGTCTTCTCCTTGACGGGCAACTCACAGATTTTGGGGCACAGCCCCTCGCAGGGGGTGCAGAGCAGGCTGCAGAAAAGACACGGCGGGGAAAGGGAGATGCCTCTTGCGCTACAAACGGCCACGGGGCTTTTCTCGCCGCCGCCAGAACCGATGCGCGTGTTCAGGAAAGCTCTGGGAGTTTGGCTTGTGCGCAGAGGCCGCAGAGACGCACCCGCAGCCTCTCGGATGGCCCTGTGGGGCCTGCAGACCCACATTCCCAACAGGGGAGAGGAAAGGAACCTCAGAACAGCTGGCTGGGTGAGGCCAGTGGCCAGCCCAGCCCAGCCCAGCCCAGCACTGTTCTCACAATGGCAGCCCCCCCCAAACACTCCAGTGCAATCTGAAAACAAGAGTCTTCTCCCCTCCTGTGGTTTCATGCAACTAGGATTCATGGAGGCAGAGCAGCTGTCGGCAATCTGTCCAGTCCTCTATTAAAGCCATCGCCGCCTCCTGTGGCAATGAGTTCCACAGGTTTACGATGTGTTGCTTGGGACAAGGACAGTGTCTTGGGGGCTGTGGGGCGGCACAGAACGAAGCCTCGTTCTAATCTCTCTTCCCCAGCAAGCAAATCGAGCTCAGGCAAAACAGGACGGCTGAAAGGGTCTCCGCTGCAAGGTCCTTAAGCACCCTGCTGGTCGGGGGGGGGGCTGCCTTCGAGATTCTGCTTCCTGTTTCCTGCCCCCTCCCTTTCGCAACCCCGTCATAGCAAGGAGGTTCGGGAAAAGAGCATTCGGAGAAAATGCCGTCTGCTTTGAGAACATTCATCCGGTGCAGGAGGAACAAGGTCTGCTGCTGCCGTCAGCTACAATTAGAGGCCAATTAGCTGCCCTTTCCCAAGAATGATCAGAACAGGCCATTTCCTCTCCTCCTCTGGCTCCTGGCTTTGCCCAAGAGCGTCAGGAAGCTGGTTTGCCAAGAAGAGGGAGGCAGAGATCCCCCCCCCCCGATCTAGATGGGTTCTAGATAGATAGGGGTCTAGATAGGTCTAGATGGGGCGACAAGAAAGGGGTGCTCCCCTTGCATTTGGAGGGGCAGCAGCCCCCCCCCAGCCTCTCACCCCGTCCTCACAGCGGGCAAATTTCAGAGACCCCCGTGACCCTAAGCTGCCTCCGATAAATGGACAAGTAACTCTGTTGATATCTTAAATATCAAACATACATCAAGTGTGGATTAAACTCCCTCCCATGGCATTATCAGACAGAGGCTCCTTGAAGGCCTGCCTCTTTCAGGAAGCGGAGGTCTGGAATGGTTCTAACTCTTCTCACTGGGCTAAGAGGAGACCCACTGAAATGAATCGGCCCGTTTCAACGAGTCTCCTCTGGGCAGGGGCGCAACCCGCTGCTTTAAGTCTGCAAATTCGCTTTCGTCGCTTTTCACATGATGAAATTGCTCGGTGCTTCATCCTCGACCCCATTTTCCGTTCCTTCCTCCATTAATAAACAAGATAAACCAAAGATAAAGAACAGAAATATTGTCACAGCAGGTTGACAGCCGCCTAAGATTGGGCACGATCACTGAACGTGTTTCCAAAGCCTTACCCAAAATGCCCATTTCCCCACAAACCTGCTGGGCTGCATTGTGCGCGATCTTTCGTAACAGGTGAGTTTAACCAGAGATCCTGCTGACCAATTATCTCTCCATCAGGACATAGCTCCCCTCACCTCCGTCTTTTAGCCAATTATAAATCTTAGCAGCCGTTCTAAGGCTGGACGCTATTTCTCAATCGTTTTCCAGAATGGTTTCCAAAACGTTAATGTTCCGTAGGGAGGCGTTTTTCAGACAAGGACCCCCAGCGGGAGTGGGGGGGGGGCTCAAACGCCCCTGAAATAAAAGGGGGGATCTCTGAGACTAGGGTGTCCAGCTCTCTCCACAGCACAAGAGCCCTCAGGGATCGGCAGCGAGCAGAAAAAGGGCTTTAAATCCTCATCGCCTTCTTCCTCAACGGGTTGGGAGGCTCACTCTGCGTTGCACTGACCTCTTTCTCTTCCCCAAATCATCATCACTTTTATTCTTATTATTATTGCTCTGTTTCAGGGCGTCTCGACTTCCACAAAGCGGTGAGTTGCACAGACTCTTGCAACTGGGACAGGGAGTCAAAGCAAGACCCCGATATTGGGGGGATGGTTGCCGATGAGAAGAGCCCCCCCCCTTGGTTTCTCCGCCCCCCTCCCCGGTGTGTGTGCGTGTTGCCAACTCACTTGGTGGAGTTCATGGTGTAGCCGGAAGGGCAGCCGGGGGCGCACTCTCCGTTGTGGATGACGGGGCAGTCCGACTGGCGGGCGGCCTTGCACTTGTTGTGCAGCTCCTGGCAGAAGTCGAAGGTGACGCAGCGCCACCCAGCGTAGCGGTAGGACCCGGCGGGGCACCTCTCCACGCACCTGCCCTCCAGGCTGAAGTGGCGGCAGGCCAGGCACTTCTCCGGGTCGCCGGGCTCCAGGCAGCTGCCCAGGCACTCTGCGTGGCAGCAGATGCCCTCCGAGGTACAGCCCTGGGACTTGCAGGCGGAAGGGCAGACTGCGGGGAGCAGAGGAGAAAGAGAGAAATGGAGAGGGATGAGAACACGCCCCGCAAGCCCCGCCTCTCGCAGAGGGCCTTCTCGGTGGTGGCGCCCTGCCATCTGATGCCAAGGAGATAAACACAGCTTCCGGAAGACATCTGAAGGGAAGTTTTCCACATTTCCTTGTGCTTTGAGATGTGCTGGAAGCCGCCCAGAGTGGCTGGGGAAACATAGCCAGATGGGCAGGGTATAAATAAGAGAATTATTGTTATAAAGCAACGCCTGCCCACATCTCTGCCCTTCCGTCTCCCTCTCACCCACCCCATTACCTGTCCTCCAATTTGGGGGGCAAACTGCTTCCCATTAGGCTGGCCTGCACACAGAACAGGGCCTCCGGCAGGTGGCTCCCCTAGTTACCGTCGCTTGAAATAGTCCGGAGCGGCCGACAGCTACGGTCCTTTCTCCACAATTCTGAATAAAGGGCTCGCTTAATGGGAATGACGGAAGCTGCCTTGCCCCAAGTCGGACCATCAGAGTTTTGAACAGCCTTTCCCAGCCCTGCTTGGAGATGCTGGGGTGCGTCTGTGCTGTACCTGTGCTGTACCCCCCAAAAGCAGGTGTTCTAATCACCGAGCTGCAGCTTTTTGTTCTACTTCTTCCCCCTCCTGTATTCTGAGAAAGATCCAGCCAAGGAAGGGATCACTTGCACAACAGGATCTCATGGGGGGGTGAACTAGCAAGTTGGTTGCCGCTTGCGCATAGGAAGAACAACCCATGTGTTTTTTGGAGGGGGCGACCCCATAAAACCCTTCTCAAATGCAAAATGTGGGACACAGACACCCCCCCCCCCGCATTGTCTGTCCTGTCTGGATTTAGTATTCATTTAGTATTGCTTTTGAATTCTGGTGCTGGAGGAGACTCTTGAGAGTCCCATGGACTGCAAGAAGATCCAGCCTCTCCATTCTGAAGGAAATCAGCCCTGAGTGCTCACTGGAAGGACAGATCCTGAAGCAGAGGCTCCAAGACTTTGGCCACCTCATGAGAAGAGAAGACTCCCTGGAAAAGACCCTGATGTTGGGAAAGATGGAGGGCACAAGGAGAAGGGGATGACAGAGGACGAGATGGTGGGACAGTGTTCTGGAAGCTACCAGCATGAGTTTGACCAAACTGCGGGAGGCAGTGGAAGACAGGAGGGCCTGGCGTGCTCTGGTCCAGGGGGTCACAAAGAGGCGGACACCACTAAACAACGAAGTATTGCATTTATATCCCACCTCCAAGGAGCTGAAGGCGACGTTCCTGGTTCTTCCCCTCCTCATTTAATCCCCACAACCACCTCCCTGCGAGGTAGGCACGGCTGAGAGGCAATGACTGGCAGCCAAGGTCACCTAGGGAGCTGCACGGCTGAGCGGGGATTCGAACCCTGGTCTCTCCCAGGTCCTAGTCAGAACACTCTAACCACTACACCACCCTGCCTCTCAGGTTCAAGGTTATTTCTCAGTATACTTTTCCGATACCTAATTGAGTCAGTCTAGGCCACGGAACATTACCATTACAACTGCAGCAAATCCTGTTACTCCTTTACTGTCGGTTGTTGCAGCTAATCTCGATTTCCCTTTCGTTTCTTTGCCTGCCTGCCATTATTTTAATAATAATAATCATAACAGGAGTAAAGCAAACCAGAAGACCTGGCGTGAGTCCAGACCGCAGGCCACGGGGAGGAGGAGAAAAATATATAAACATCTATCTCTAGATATGTCACATGGCTGCCGATCCCGAGAAATCCAGGCCGGGAAACAGGGCTCCCCCAGGAGAACCGCCCCCTCCCTGAACCAATGCCTTGGCTGCTTGGAGTGGCGAAGGGAGGGGGCCGTCATTCAAGACATTTCCCCTGCCTCTGCACAAAGCAAACAGATCCTTAACCCCTTCGGCCTCTTTCCCCGGCTGAGATCCAGCGCTGAAAAAGTTGCAAGCCACGTTGCAGCATCGGGGCTCGCGATAAATAACATGCCAGATCTGACAACCGAAGCCAAAACAAGAGGAGCTTAGCGAATGGCGTCGCCTGGAAACGCATGCCAGGAGGGAGCTGCCCTATAGAGCCAGGCACTGGCTGGCAGCGGCTGGCCAGGGTTTCAGGAAGAGGGTCTCTACCAGGCCTGGCTCGTGGCTGCTGGCACGGACTGGCAGCAGCAGCCCTCTGGGTTTTTAGATGGGGTTCCCCCCTACCAGTGACTGAGCTTCCGCGTTCGAATCAGGCGTGTCTCCCCCCCACCCCAGTCAAAATCCTTCCCTTAGAAATAAAGTTCAGATGGGCTGTATCAGGAAGTTTTTAAGCTCTGGCGTTTTATTATGTTTTCAATGTTGCTGGAAGCTGCCTAGAGTGGCCCCACCAGATGGGAAGGGGTATAAATAATAATATTACTACTACTCGTTGCTCTGAAAAAAGGCTGGATTGAAGGCAAAATTGAATATCCAATCATATAGACCCTTGGGTTGCTGGAAACAGCGGGAGGAGAAGGGGCTCTTGTGTTTGAATCCTGCTGGGGTGTCTGGATGGCACCCCAATAAAATTGTCAGCGTTCTTATTTAGGCTACTGGCCTGGATGGGCCCCCTTTGGCCCGACCCGTCAGGCTCTCAGTAATGCCTGCACTGACTGGCAGCAGTTCTCTGGGGTTTCCCCCCAGAGATGCCCCATGGGCCTTCTGCATGCGGAGCAGGTACCCTAACCACTAAACCACGGCTCTTCTGAAGGTGTGTCCTGCCTCTCACCATAGAAAGAGGCAGCTCTGCCCCCACAAAACATAGGAATGGAGCCCAACAAGCAGGAGGCACCACGCTCGTTGCCAGGATCACGCTCTCCACTGTCTATCCCTCTTTTGGAGCCACCCTGCGCACTTCGCTAAGACGGCAACTGCGGAAAAAGTTCCCAGGTTGAAGTGAGAAACCCAGAGAGAGAGAGAGAGAGACTGAGACTTGAGACTGCCGGTCCATGAAGGCAACGCAGGGCCAGATGGGCTGACTTATAGATCATGGAACTGTAGCGTTGGAAGGGACCCCCAGGGTCATCTAGTCCAACCCGCTTTGGAAAAGCCCAGGGCGCAGGAAAGCAAGCCAGTCCTGAACAACGGAGGGTGCCAAGAAGCCCACGCCTTCTGCACGGCCAATGCCGACTGGAATACGGGTGTGTCGGATCCACTCCTGAGCCAAAGTTGGGACCTGATCGAGACCTGGCACACGCAGAAATCATGGTTCTGGGGCGGAGAGGAGAAGAGAGGGCTCCCCTCCCCACCAGCAAAACTGCAGACAACTCTGCAGGGAGGGCGCGCCTGGGCTTTGAGGTTTGTGTTTGTGCGAGGCTCCTCAGACTCAGCGTCCTGCTGACGGGAACTGAACTCACATCTGCCACCAAATAGCCCCACCATATGAAACAGGTGCAGGGTGGTTCCGTGCCGTGTCAGAATCGGGCCTTTCGAGGGGTGCAGAACCCACCCTTCGCAGCACCTTCCCCTTGCGCATAAGGCAGACGCTGCCACTCTGGCCTTCTCAGCGCCTAAGAAGAGCAGGCAGAGGGCCCGTTTAGCCCAGCATCCCGTTCTCAGGAGGCAACTCTCAGTTTTGACCTCGGAATACATGGCAGTGGCCTCCCCCAACTCCTGTGGGAGGCAGTTCCAAAGGCGAACACAGCTCCTTCCTGAACCTTCCGGCATTCAGCTACAGCAGGCGCTATCCCCAAGGCGCCTTTCCAGCGGCAGACATCTCCATCTTAGTCTGTGTCCTGAACCGGCGGGACGACGGAGAGGAGGAAGAGGATTCTGCTGAGGGGGGAAGCCAGCGCTGGCTGGGACACCCCCCCCCCCCGGGCAAGCCAGGGCCTGGGGCGCAGCACGCCTGGGCTGCTGACCGGAGCTGGTTATCGGCAGCATGTGACAAGCCTGCTGAGGAATCCGCCCCGGCTGCCAAGATGCTACCGGGCCAAATTTAAAGTGTTGCTGTGAGCGGGCGAAGAAGCCCTGAATCCGAGACGCTGCCTTTTGCTGCCTTGAGGAAACACCGCGAGCTGCTCCTTACGGGTCGACGCTAACGGAGTTCCCTGCCTTTCCACACGACTTGTTTTCATCTCTTAGACTCGCATGCCGCCCTTCGATAAAAATATACAAGCTAAAAAGCACAAATGAATAGTTAAAAGAGCGAAACAAGAATCTCCCCTCCCACACAAAAAACCAACACCCCACTCAGTGAAATTTATCTGCCAAGGAAGCGGCTTAAGACAACAAATAAATAACGCGCGCTTTAAAACAAGCACAAAAAACCAGTTTTCTTCTTCTTGAACTCATTCATCTTTTTTATCTGATAGCAGGGAAGCAACAGGCCCTCCGGCCATCTGAAGAGTGAAACTTGAGTGGGTGTGTTTGTATATGTGCATGCGAGAGAGAGAGAGAGAGAGAGATTTCCCTCGAGAAACTACGCAGCCCTGATTCTCTCTTGCGCAGGAAGGAAAGCTGCCTTCTCCAGAGCCAGTTTTGTCCACTGGGCTCAATACGGTCTACACGGGCCGGCAGCAGCAGCAGGGATTCAGGGTGGGGAGGGAGCCAAGATCCTACAAGACATGACCGAGGAAGAGGGGGAAGTAGCAGATCCTGCCACCGCCTTGGCGCTCTCCAACTCTGCTCCAAGAAGTGGAAGGGACCCCAAGACACATCTAGTCCAACCCCCTGTTCAGAAAGGGGTGCAGCCCCTGCCCACCTGACGCCGCTGTTCTGAGATGTTTTGTTTTTATTCATCTGCTAGAAGTCAAACAAGAAGCAGCAAGTTTCTTTTCAGCCCCCCGTTTCCCCTGAACGCCTTTCTCCCCCCCGTTCTGGTCCCCCCTCCACGCACAAGCCCTTCTGCTCCTGCAAGTGTCAGCTTCCCCGCTTGCAAACCCAGGGCGGTTATGATGCAAGCCCAAGAGGGAAAACACCAGCCCTGCACTCCTCGCCTTCCCCTTAAACGCAGCAGCGCTGAATCGAGGCAGCAGGATCCCTCCCCAAAGCAATTGCACAAAGGGGTTTGGGTGGGGAGGGAACACCTTTGTAAGAATGAAGGGAGTTGCAAAAGCATCTTCCCTCAAGGAGCTGCTGGCGAAGGGCTCAGTGAAAATGCCAGGGGGGCTGCAGTGAGGAAAGAGGATTCGGGGCTAGCACATTGGAACCCACCAGGACCAGAAGCAGCAAGAACAGAGGGCTGGCAGACTTTGAAGTCAGGGAAGCAGGAATCTGGCGCCAGAGGAGGAAACATCTGCCCAATCTTCGCCACAACCTCGTTAAGCCGTGCCCTGGCCTCTAGCGCTTGCCCGCTAAAAATAATTTTGAAAAGAAGGGACGCCTAAAGGCGGCAAACAGCTGATGGGGGGTCCCAGCTCTGCTTGGCGTCTGCCGCCCTCTGCACGCCCGGGTCGAGAGCCAGGATGCAAGCGCTTCCCGGGGCAGGAAGGAAGGTGGTGTCTGGGCAGACGTGACCCCCGGGCCGTGCGCGGACAGAGAGCCAGAGCCCCATCGTTCCGCACTGTTTTGACCAGGACTCCGGTGATGTCAGTTCCAGAGAGGCGGCGTTCGCCCACCGGACATCCTATTCCTCGCGAGTCCTGTTGCGGCCGCTTGTGCCCGTGACGGCTCTGGGGTGGTTTCTGCGTGATCCTGCTTCCGAATACAAAAGGTACCTTGGTTTCCGCTTGCTGCCGGTCCCAGAACTTCCTGCAGAATCCCTCACAGAAGGCGGGATTTTGTTCCAGGAGGACGGAAGAAAGAGCTTGCTGGGTCAGCCCAAAGGGAGCCCACCTCATCCGCAGTCCTGCTCTTCTCAACTGTGGCCAAAGGGAAACTTGATGGCAGGACCCGAGTTCGAGAGCAGCTTCCCTCCTCTCCTGCAGTTTCTGGCAACTCACATTAAGGAGGATACTGAGCAGGGACGCAGCACACAGCCATCCTGGCTAGTACCCCTCCAGAGCCCTCTCCTCTTCCAAAAATTTGCCCAACCCTCTTCTTAAGCCCTCCAAGTTGGTGCCTCCTGCAGCAGGGAGTTCCACAGTTCTGACCATGTGCTGTGTGAAGAAGCCCGTTCTTTTGTCTTTCCTGAATCTCCCAACACTCAGCTTTGCTAGATGTCGACAAGAGGGGTGTGGGGGGGTATGTCTTCCTGTTCGCTTTCTCCACCTCACAGAATCCCAGAATCGTAGACTTGGAAAGGGACCCCCAGGGGTCATCCAGTCCAACCCCCTGCAATGCGGAAATCTCAGCGAAAGCATCCAAGGCAGAGGGTCACCCACGTTCTGCTTAGGAACCTCCAAGGAAGGAGAGTCCCTCCTACTGCCAAACACAGAACTCGAAGGGAACTTTAGCGGACAAAAATTCACAGGGGCGGCTCTCCCCTAATCCACCTGCTTGCTGAACCAGAACCAACAAAATGAGCTGAATTTGCAAGGGGCAAAGCTTTGGTAGAAAGAGAACAGTAGCCCCGGAAATCTGCGAGGAGGGAGCTTTCGGCAGGCGCCCCCAAAATGCCTCAAGAGCGCTCTGCCAGGCTAGCTGATGCTGCCATGTATTCCGAGGTCAAAACTGCAATAAATCAGGTCTGAAAGCGAGGCAGGAGGTCAACCCGGATTATTGCCGTGAGCGGAGGGTGGCGATTTGGAGCGACGGTGTGGAAGCCACATGGAACAAGACCGAGTAAAACCCAGACAGGCGACTTCAGAAGGGTTGCAGTTGGGGGAAGAGTCCATTTTGGGACAGGCGTGGTTTCAAAAAGGAAGGAAGGCACAGGTGAGGGCTGGGCTGACCTCAGCTGCACCTGGGTGGTGACTCCCCAAGGCGTGACTCGGTTTCCAGGGGACCAAGACCGTGGCTTGGTTTTGAAACGGCGAAATAAACAGCAAACGTTCCCCCCAGGACGTTTCCACAGCCATTCATTAATTCTCAACAGAAGCATCAGATAAGCTGTTTATTCCACAGCTGCATGTGGAATCTTAAGGCTAACCAAAAAAACCATATATATTTTTCCAAGTTTCAAAACTTTGAAAGGCTTTCTTTCACTTGTGGGTGAAGACAAAGAGGCCCACGTCAGATCGCACGCTCCCAGGGGCTGCGTCTGCACAAGGGGTGGGGGGCGAAGGGCCTCAGGGAGCTCCGGCTCCGACAGGCAACTTGCCGCGTAACGTACAAGGGCAGCTCCACATCTGTGGGAAGAGGAAGAGTGCGCCCCGTCTTACGCAAGGCTGTTGCAACACCGCGGCAGCACGTGAAAGACTTTGCAACCGTGGGTAGAGCTCTTGGCATTTCAGCAGTTCATTAATTCGTCCTGTTCTGGCTTCTGAGAAGGGAGATTTTTATCTCCTCCCCACCCCCACCCCCAGCTCCGCAGTTCAAATTTCCGACAAGGGAAAGTTCCCAAATCCCTTTTGCAGAATCTGGAGGGGCAGGGAGGGCAGGAGGAGGGAAGGGAATCCCTCCATTTCCTTCCTCTGGTCAGCCTCACTCGGCGAAGAGGGGATAGAAATCAGAGGAGCAGGATTTCACCCCTGCGAGGGCCTGCGCTTGCTATTCTTTGGGTTCTGGGGAACGCCAGAGAGAGGGAATTCCAGGAAAACATCTGGAGCGAGTCGTGCCCGGGCGAGACGCGGGGAACGTTTGCTGGAAGAGCTCCGATTACCTAAAGAACAGCAACGCAAGCAGAAGAGAAAGAGGAGGCCCACAAGGTCCAGGAGCCGAGAGACCCTCAGCGCCGCTGCCACACGGGCCAGCCCCACAGGGCTGTTGTTAACTCAGGGGCGCAAGAGCATATGAACCTTCCCAGGCTCTGAGATCATCTTCCACGGCCCTCCTTCATGTGCCTCCTCCTCGAGAGGTCAGGAGGGTGGCAAGACGAGAGCAGGGCCTTCTCTGCAGTGGCTCCCAGTTTGTAGGAATGCTCTCCCCAGGGAAGTTCGCCTGGTGCCTTCATTACACACCTTTAGGCACCAGGCAAAAACGTTCCATTTTAACCAGGCCTTTGGTTGGTCTGATTGACATCCTATTCCCTTTTAAAATGTGGCTCTCTTTTTTGGGCATTATCGGGTTGTTGTTTTTATTTTGGTTATATATATATATATATATATTGTGGTTTTTATGTTGATCTTTGATGTGAACCGCGGTTTATAAATTCAATTAATAAATAAATAGAAAGACCCGAGGCCAAGCAGCTAGAAAACACTGCTTTCTTCTTTCGAGAATGGAGGCGTCTGAGAATCACTCCCTGGTGCGCTTACGGCTTCTGCAGGCAACATCCGTGGAGGAAGCGAGGGTCCCGGAAGCCCCTCTGCCCGGCCAAAGGCAGCTCACTCTGCTTTGCATTGGACCCCCTCAGCAAGGCCAAGGCGGGCGTCATCTGGGCAGGCCAGGACCCCCAGACACACTGGCCAGGCATGCACCCCGGGGAGGTCACTTTGGTGTGCTGCTAACGCATCAGTTTGGCTCTCCAGACAGATTGCCTCTCCGATGCCCAGCCGTAATCATGAGGACTAGAACCTTCTTGTTTATTTTGAAGGAAAGGACCGTCGCTCAGCTGCAGAGCGCCCGCCCGGTGTCCAAAAAGCGCAGTTCCCCAACAGCTGGGAAAGACCCTCTCTGCCGGAAATCCTCGAGAGCCGCTGCCAGTCCGTGGAGACAACACAGCTCTCGATGGACTTGTGAGAAGGCACCAACCATTCCTGCCTTTTGCTCTGGGCTGCTTCTTGTCCCGCCTGCTCGCTCTCAAATTCGTTTGGCAAGCTCCGTTCCGCACAGATTTCTTTTTAAAGAAGGAGAGGCCTTCGTCGTCATCATCCTCCTCTCTCCCCCACCCCCCAGCTGACAGTCAGGGAGCCGCCTGGCGGTCCGGGCCCAGCGATTCCAGCGTGGCCACATAGCCAGCATTCCACAGGAATTCCGGAGCGACGGGCCTCCCGTGGAAGCTCAGAGGGACAAATGCGTGCGCTCTGCTAAGTGGGAAAGCATGCAGTGGGGAGGCTGTGCAAGGGAGGGCACGGCGCAAGCCGCTCTTGCACCCCTGGCCTTCCATCTTCCACCGTCATTTCACGCCTCTGCACCAGGAACTGTGCAGAATGTCAGGGCCGAAGGTGAGCCAGGCTGCGACTAGAAAAGGTGGCCAGTCTCCTGTCCATGCAGTGTCCAGCTATCTCCGGCCTCTTCCATCGGAGGCGATCTATGCTTTCCGCCTCCAGTTTCTGCTGTGCATTTGGGGGCTTCCCTTGCGGGGTCACCTGTGGTTGGCCACCGTGACTGCAGGGTGCCGGGCGGGACCCCTTTGGCCTGACCGAGACTGCCGTGTTTGAAATTAGAATTTTGCATCCGGTGCTGCGCATCGAAGGAGAACTATATGAAAATTATGTGCCATTGGTATTTAACACCTACAAAATTATCAAAGATGTATTTGTTGTTGTTGTTTAGTCGTTTAGTGGTGTCCGCCTCTTGGTGACCCCCTGGACCAGAGCACGCCAGGCCCTCCTGTCTTCCACTGCCTCCCGCAGTTTGGTCAAACCTTCGAGAACACTGTCCCACCATCTCGCCCTCCGTCGTCCCCTTCTCCTTGTGCCCTCCATCTTTCCCAACATCAGGGTCTTTTCCAGGGAGTCTTCTCTTCTCACGAGGTGCCCAAAGTCTTGGAGCCTCAGCTTCAGGATCTGTCCTTCCAGTGAGCACTCAGGGCTGATTTCCTTCAGAATGGAGAGGTTTGATCTTCTTGCAGTCCATGGGACTCTCAAGAGTCTCCTCCAGCACCAGAATTCAAAAGCATCCATTCTTTGGCGATCAGCCTTCTTGATGGTCCAGCTCTCACTTCCATATGTCACTACTGGGAAAACCAGAGCTTGAACTATACAGACCTTTGTTGGCAAGGGGATGTCTCTGCTTTTTAAGAGCTTTTAGGCAAATTAAGATAGGGAATAAAGCTCTCCGTGGCCCCAATGGCTGTGTTCTCCTCAGCCATCTCTGAATGCCAGTTGCCGCGGATCACAAGAAACCAAGCGTTTACCATCGCCGGCCCTGTGGAACTCCCTGCCACTAGAGGCTCAGCAGGAGTCTTCTGTGCCTGCTGAGAACTTTCCCATTCCGCCAGGCCTATGCAGGCTGCTGTAGAACCACAGGATTGTAGAGCCGGAAGGGACCCCAAACCGTTCCACAACACTGAATTGGTGCCTGCCTTTAACCCTTTTAATGGCTTTTGTCGCAGGGTTTTATGCTTTTATTGCCGAAAACCTGCTCTGACACCGCAGTATACAAATACTCTGATGGGTAAATAGGAGGGGAGGGAGTTGCTGTTGCACCCAGGTCCTGCTCGTGGCCTCGATCCAGGAGGCTCTTTTTATGAGTGTTCCTTTTGGGCCCCGGGCTTGCACGGTGCAGGCCGAGACGGTTGTTTATGCCAAAGTGAGGGGTGCTGCTCTTCCTTCCAGGGCCTCAAACCCCCTGCAAGTAACAGTTTGCCGTCTGCTGCCCGGGCTAATCTCTCCTCCTCTCTCTGATCCAGCAGACAAAACAAGGCAGGCGTGAGTGGGTGGGAGCTGAGGCCTCGACCGTGAATCCTGGCAAGACGAGGCTTTTCCCCACATACACATCCGTATTTTCCATTTCTGCAGTTGTATCTCTCCCTCTAGCCTCCATCTTTCCACTACTGCTCCCAAAACTGGCCACTCCAGCCCCGGTTTTGGCCCAGGTTCCCCCCAATTTCTTCCTGAGTTTTCCTCTGGTGCTGATCTGCAACGGCTGTAGGGAACGAGTGAGGAATTACGGGTTGTTTGGGGGGGGGAAACAGGGGAACCCTAGACGGCTGAGCCCTGAAGTCCTCTCCACCTAGTCTGATCGTCGTCATTATTAATAATAGTAATAATTAGAATTAATTTCTTAGGGTTGTGGGTCCCTCATTCCCCGAAGGTCTCCAAGCAACTCGCAGCACGCTTGAAATGTCTTGGGGAGCCCAAGGAAAGCTCTTTGCCTGCAGGAACAGCCTCGCTTCCTCATATTTTTCCCCCTTTCCCTGCTGCCGAGACTTTGCCTTCTCAGAGGGTGGCAAAGTTCAGAGGTGTGTGTGGGAAAAACAGCGTCTTGTAATGTTTGCTTAGGTGGGAACATTCCTTAGCAACAGTTTCCTGCGACTTAAAAATAAAAATAAAAATCCTGGGAATTCCTGTAAATCGTAAGCTGGTCTTTGCTGCGATCCACTTCCTTCTCCCACCCCATAACCCCGTCCCCTCTTGACACGGGAAACCAGGCCTATAGATAGCTCTGGATTAAATCAGCCCCGTTCTCTCAAGGGTGTGATGTTTCTTTAAAGCTCCAGGAAAAGCAAAGGAAAGGAATATATTTCCTGTTGCTGGTGGGAGAGAAGGAAGGAGGCCATTTCTTTCTTTATTTCAGACGTTGGCGCGTCTATTATTATTGGTGGAAGTTGGCAGCCGGCGGTTGCGGCACGTGCGTTTCCCCATCCTAGCAAGTGATGATATTTCCATCACCAACACACGCAAGGTGGGGCTTCTGAGAACACGTAGAGAGCCCTGCAGGCCGAGAATTTATCTTCTTTCCATCTCGGGGCCGGTAGTATCCGCGCTGCTGTTGTCGCATACATAAAGAATAGTTTCTGCTCCTTTGGTATCTCCGCACCTAAAATTCCTAGTAGAAAAAAAAGCCTGTTTTTTTCACAGACTTTTTTAAAACTCCCCCGCCCCCCAGCTCATTATATATCATTTCCCAGAATGCTCTTGTTACCTTGCACAGCCACCACACGTGGTCGAAAGTGCCTTCCTTCTCCTTACACTTCCAACATAGACTGAAGCAGTTCCCTACATCTTTGCAATGACAAACCTAGGCAGCATCTTAAAAAGCAGGGTCATGAAGAGGCAGACACCACTAAACCACTAAACAACAATTTGCCTAACCCCCCCCCCCTTTAAAGTCATTCATAAGAACATGAGAAGAACTCTGTAGCAGCCGCCCTGGTTCAGCCTCCTGTTCTCCCCCCAAGGAACCCCAAGATGCCCCCAGGGGAAGCCTTTACAAGCAGGACTTGTGATGATTCCCAGCAGAACCGGCACCTGCGTTTTCTGCAAAGGAGGGGACCTAGCCGTGGGGTCTAACAGCCCCCCAACAGCCTGGTTCCCCTCCGTGAATCTGTCTAATCTGTGCACGCATACAACAGCCGCTGTCTACGTAGCAAGCTCCTTCGAAATCTGGCAGTCAAAATATACACAAAGGAAGTTCGGCCGTGGCAGGAGTTTGCGGCGTTCAGAAAGCTTTCTCCAAGCTCTCTCTCTGTGTTTGTGTGTGTGTATATATATATATATCTCACCGGCTGCAAACGCTACCAGTCCAAATGTTTGGGGCTTGTAAAACAATTAAAGGAAAATAAAAAAGAACGCACGCAGAACCTACAAGGAAGCTTTGGGCAGGTTAAGTAAACCGGAGAAGGAGCTTAGCCATCACAAAGCCTTTGTTGTCTCTTCTCTCCTAGCAAGCGAGACCCAAACATTGACAGGAGAGATTCCAAATAATGAAGAAAGCAAACTACAAAAAAAGAAAAAAACCCCAGAAAAAGAGCCCTTTCCAGGCAGAACGCAGAAGTTAAGCAGCTACTGAAGTTAAATCGAACACAAAGCCTCGGGGTTTGCTTCAGAAGCTTGAAGCGGGGAAGGAAACCGATTTTGGACTTTGGTTAGTCCACCTGCTGCCGTTTGGTGCCCACAGATATTTGTGAGCGGGCTTCTCCGCCGCAGCGGCCATCCAAACAGAAACCAAAACCCAGCGCAGCCGCACAAAACGAGTTGCGAGTTGACGACTTTCCAACATCGCCTGCCACTGGAAGAGCAAACCTGCCCCGGGGTCTCACTGAAATGGGAGTCTTAAAAATCACCACCATTACCACTAGGTTTTGGCTAAAGCACTGGTTTTCATTTCGTGGTCATGCGAGGGTGGCATGATGTCTATCGCTCTGCGAACTGCCCTTTTCGGATTCATAACGTGCCTTATTTGCACTGCTAATTCGAAAGCAAATAGGAGAGGGTGGGTCCCGCGGTACAGGCTGGGAGTCCGAGGCGGGGGCTTTGTGTCGGGGCCAGTTAAGTACAGCTGCCCTCGGCAAACACCACGGACTCCGCCCAGCAACAGGACGTAAGAATTTACGTTCCCAAACTTGGGTCTTCCAAGGAGTCCAAGGCGGTGAGGCGCACGTGGCTCTTCCTCCTCATTTTATCCACACAACAACCCTGTGAGGTAGGATAGGCTAAGCCTGTGGTTCCCAACGGGGGGCAATTTGATTTTTAAGGGGGGCAATTTGAGAATGAGTTACAGTCGTATCTTGGTTCTCAAACAGATTGCGTTTGACTTCCGGAACTGTTCGAAAACCAAGACACGGCTACCGATTGGCTGCAAGCGCGTCATACAGCCAATCAGAAGCTGTGCCGGACGTTGCCAAAAATTGTTTGAAAACCAGAACACTCACTTCCGGTTTTCGATCATTCGGGAGCCGAAATGTACAAGTTCCAAGACATTCGGCAACCAAGATACGACTGTACAGTGGTACCTCGGGTTAAGTACTTAATTTGTTCCGAAGGTCCGTACTTAACTTGAAACTGTTCTTAACCTGAAGCACCACTTTAGCTCATGGGGCCTCCTGCTGCTGCCACATCGCCGGAGCATGATTTCTGTTCTCATCCTGAAGCAAAGTTCTTAACCTGAAGCACTATTTCTGGGTTAGCGGAGTCTTTAACCTGAAGCGTATGTAACCCGAGGTACCACTGTATCAACAAATGAATGGCCTTTTAGGCTTCCTCCACATGAATAGGAGTCCACTTTTTGAATAATAAGAATTATATGTCATGGGAGGGAGGTGCCACCAGAATTTTAGAGACGCTTAAGTGGGGCATGGCCAAAAAAAGAGGTTGGGAACCACTCGGCTAAATGGTGTTTCTCAAATTAGGGTTCCCAGCGGTTGGGCTACAATACCCATCATCCCTGACCCGCTAGCTAGGGATGATGGGAGCTGTAGTCCAAAAACAGCTGGTTTGGGAAACCCCGGATTAGAGCAGAGACCCACCCAGTCCAGAATCCTCTTCTCCCCCTCCTGCGGTTTACAGCAACCAGCATTCAGAAGCATCCCTTACCTCTCTGGCAATGCTCGTGGCTCCAGCAGCGCTCGATGAAGATGCCGTTGATCACCGTCGGGGAGCAGACGCTCTTCCCCTTGGCCTTCCCGGGGCAGATGTCCCCGCACTCCTCGTCCCGCTTGTTGGCGACGATGTAGTTGTCCTCGACGGAGTCCACGATCCGGGACCAGTCGATGGTGGAGAGGTAGCACAGCTCGGCGTTCTTCTCGATGCGCACGGCCCCCCGGGTGATGTTCATCAGGCTGGGAAGGCCCACCTCCTTCAGGTGGACCATCTCGAAGATGACCAGGGCGTAGTTGAAGAAGAGCCGCGTCCCCCGGATGACCGTCAGGTTGGGGAAGAGCGTCTGGAGGCTCTCCAGGCCGTAGACCCGGAAGAGAAGCAGGTATTCAGTGACCATGGTGAGCTTGGGGAAGCTGAGGCCCCGGAAGTTCTCCGTCTTGGCTCCGAACATGAGCAGGATCTGCAGGTGGCCCTCGATCACCGTGCAGTTCTCCAGCTGGCGGAAGTTGGAAATGTCGTTCCGGATGTTCATACTGGGGCAAACTGGAAAGAGAAGCGGGGACAAAAATGGTTAAAATAATCTGCTGGGAGAGCTTTCCAGCTGCCAAACAGACACCTCTCCTCCCAACAGGCAGCGGCAACAGCTTGTGACTCAGTGTTTGAAATTAGGAAATTGCACCTGGCTATTGGCCACTTTCTAGACAGCATCTTAAAAAGCAGAGACATCTCCTTGCCAACAAAGGTCCGTATAGTTAAAGCCATGGTTTTCCCTGTAGTGATGTATGGAAGTGAGAGCTGGACCATCAAGAAGGCTGATCGCCAAAGAATGGATGCTTTTGAATTCTGGTGCTGGAGGAGACTCTTGAGAGTCCCATGGACTGCAAGAAGATCAAACCTCTCCATTCTGAAGGAAATCAGCCCTGAGTGCTCACTGGAAGGACAGATCCTGAAGATGAGGCTCCAAGACTTTGGCCACCTCATGAGAAGAGAAGACTCCCTGGAAAAGACCCTGATGTTGGGAAAGATGGAGGGCACAAGGAGAAGGGGACAGCAGAAGACGAGATGGTGGGACAGTGTTCTCAAAGCTACCAGCATGAGGGAGGCAGTGGAAGACAGGAGGGCCTGGCGTGCTCTGGTCCAGGGGGTCACGAAGAGGCGGACACGACTAAACAACTAAACAACAACAACAATTGGCCACTTTCTGTTCTCAAAGTTCTCAACCTGGCTCAAGGTTGTCCTCTGAACTAGCCAGATGTTCAACTGAGAATTAGCCAATCATTCCATCATTTGATAAATAATACTTTAGAGCCGTCTTGCCCCAAAATGGCAACTAGACATTCCATTTTGGAGACCAAAACTGTGATTTGAAGTCCATCTGAGTTTCTAGCGCGGCTGTAACTTCAAGCCCTGCGGGTTTGCAACTGATCCGAGTTCCACTCCGAGCAGAGCCACTGAAATCAATAGGCCTACGTCAGTCAAGGGAGGAACTTAAGATGGATACAACCCACTGCCTGTGGGTTACATTAAGAGGGTCTTTGGGTTTTCTTTTCCAGCCACTCAGCCCCAAAGGGCAAACCCACAGCATGTGAAAACCCCAAACCTCTCTTTCTCCACCCTTGCCCTTTTTGGGGAGAGGGTTGCCCACCCCTTGCCTGGCCTCTATTTCACTTGGGCCAACCCAGAGGGCCACCGCTTGGGACAGGAAGGGCCGGTCTTGGGAATCTGAACCTTCCAGGCCAACTATCTGCTTCTCTCCCCCCCCCCCCAGCCCTTGGCCACGAAGACGCTCCGGTGTCATAATCTGATTTAGACATGCTAATCTGCGTTGGATAACCAGAGGGCCGGGATTAATATCCCCTCCCAGCTGCGGGATAAGCTGCCGGCGCTTAAAAGTCTTCATCTCCGAAAGCCAATTTGGCCGGCTCTGAGAGGGGATTTGAGCTAATTCGCTCCGTGGCCACTGGCCACGACAGCGACGGGCCACCCTACCAGCGTTGGGAGGGAGTGGGTTACATTTTATCCTGCTTATTACTGGATTTATAGCACGCCTTTCTTCCCAAGGGAGCCCAGGGCGGTATCCTGCTAAACTGCACTCAGAGTAGACCCGCTGAAATTCATGGGCCTGATTAGTTAGTCCGTGACCTTCCATTTCAACGGGTTGGCGTTACTCATACTCAAAGCAGATCCATTGAAACCAGCATATAGGATGAATAGGACTAGGTGATATATCAATATTGTGATACCGGTTTCATGATTCTATAATGTCAAGGATCATTATACTTGTGCGCTGCGCAGAAATCACAATGCGGAGAAAAGCGTGGAGCCATCCAGTGCCTCTCCATAAATCCATCCTTATTTCGGACACCGTGATATAATATTGGTTCTCAAACTGAATCCGTTCCGGAAGCCCGTTCCAAAACCAAAGCATTCCAAAACCATACAAAGTAATGCAACACGGATGAATCCATTCCAGACCTTTAAAAACAACCCCTAAAACAGCAACTTAACATGAATTTTGCTATCTAACGAGGCCATCAATCCATAAAATGAAAGCGATAAACAATGTGCTGCAGTCACACAATCAATTTATCAGTAGCTGAACTGGGTTCCACACAGTCACCAAAACAAAAAAAGAGACGCAAATACAAAAATGCAAAATAAACAGCAAAAACAGACAGACCTCAGCGTAAAACTCAAATCGGAAGCGTAACACTCAAAACGGAGCACTTTCGAAATAAGTTTGCAAACCGGAACACTTACTTCTGGGTTTGCAATGTTTGGGTTCCAAGTTGTTTGAGTCCCAAGGCGTTTGAGAACCAAGGGACCACTGTATATCACAACTGGTGACGACACTGAAAACCAGATATCGCCCTGCCCTATTGACAAACGCCAAGTCCGTCGATTCCAAGGGGTCTTTCTTATCTGAATATTACTATCCTTTGCTGCGTTCCTATCCTGCCCTTTTCTCTAAACGGCCGCACGTGTCCCAGAGAGAAGGAGAGCAGGGCCAGAGGTGGGGCCAGAGGTGGCCGAGGCCAGGCAACCCAATACCTGCAAAGGTCGCCCGTGCTTAACCCCGACAAATGTCACCGCAAGGCATCCAGCTAGACCACTTCCCTGCGTGTCCTTGTGTAGGCGAGCGGCAGCAGCCTAAGGCCAGGTATTTGGAAACGCCTCGCCGGAGCCCGCCTGCAAGTTCTGGGGCCAAAAGCCCAGGACACTGGATGTTGCTGCAACCTTGAGCTCATTCAGGAGCTGATCAGGCTAGAGGGACCCAGAGGGGACGAATTGGACTGCAAGGCTGGCTCCAGAGTTGCCTTCTCCCCGTGCAATTAAAACTCGAAAGCTCCTTTTACGAGTAATTGTTTAAAGCCCATTAATCGCAAATAAATTTTTTAGCTGGCAGTGCTGCTGCGGAATCTGGAACAATATGGCTGCTCAACGGCATTCTTCTGGCAAGAGGTCCAGGCCGCCTTGTAAATCGGCAGTGGAATTTTTCACCTTCCCCTCTTTTTAAAGATGCAGAAAGAAACGCGGCGTCAATCTTGCGTCTTTATAAAGGCAAGGCTGGAAAAGGGGCCCCTGGACAACGGTTTCCTCTTGAAGAAGCAAAAAAACCAGCAGAGAGACAAAGGAAGTAAAACGTTTTGCCCCAGTTTGGCATTTTAAGGATTCCTTGTGGGGCAAGGTATCGATTTAAACAGGTGGTTTGCATTTGGCGCAGAATCTGACCGGAAGCTTTCGGGAAGCCTGCAAACAGCTTTGCCTTGTTTGTGCCGCGGGGACTAACGTTCACAAGTAGACTGCCTCGGAGTCTGGAGGTTCAACTAAGAGCCACTGACGGACCCATCCTGCAGCAGATTAGACTAACTCCCCTTCCACAAGGTAGCTGGAGTTTTCTACGCCATCTCCGACAGCAGAGCCGTTGTGGCAAGCAGCCGTCACCTGCCGCGAACCTCCTCTTTTTATTAAGATCTCCGAGTCGGCGGCCCTCAGGGCTCCCAGGCCCCTCTAGCTCCTTGCAGTCTGCACTGACTGGCAGAATTGGCTCTCCAGATTTTCGGGCGTTACCTGGAGACACTGTCACCTGGGAGTGAGCTTGCGGCGTTCTGAACGCGAAGCTGAGCTGATTTAAAGAGGAACCCAGAGAGCTGCCTTGTGCTGGTTTTGGTCCATCTTACACTTCGACCCCCCCCCCTTCATGGATCACTGCCTTGCCGTGGCAAAGGGGCTTGAATAACTCAGAGAAGCTATGAACTATGCCAAGCAGGGCACCCAAGATGAACGGCCACCTCCTGAGAAGAGAAGACTCCCTGGAAAAGACCCTGATGCTGGGAAAGATGGAGGGCGCAAGGAGAAGGGGACGACGGAGGACGAGATGGTGGGACAGTGTTCTCGAAGCTACAAGCATGAGTTTGACCAAACTGCGGGAGGCAGTGGAAGACAGGAGGGCCTGGCGTGCTCTGGTCCAGGGGGTCACAAAGAGGCGGGCACAGCTAAACAACAACAACAACACGCTCCCCCCCCCCAAGCTGCTGAAACCTCATCTTTGCCTGGCTGCAAAAGGGGGCAACTGACCCTCAGGTGAGAACAGCCTTGCTGGGGGGCACCCCACGGCTGCCAACCAAATACCACCAGGGCCCCACAAACCCACAAGAGACCAGGGCCCTGCAGGACTTGACATCTTTCCGCAGGGCCTGCAAGACAGAGCTGTTCCACCAGGCCTTTGGTTAGGGCACAGCCTGACTCCCTCCTTTGGCAATCTTTACAATACTTTAGTTTATGGTTGCCATCAATTTTGATTTTAATTAATTCTTATGATGTTTTTATAATGTTGCACTATTTTAGTGTTGTTAGCTGCCCTGAGCCCGGCTTCGGCTGGGGAGGGCGGGATATAAATAAAATTTATTATTATTATTATTATTATTATTATTATTATTATTATTATTATTATTATTATTTTGGGCCAGGGTGCAGTCCGTGGATATGTCCTGACCCGCCAGCTGAAGACCCAGCCAGACTGGCCTTTTCCCGTTAAAGATGGCTCAGGTGGCAGAGCCTGAAGCTCTTGATCAAAACTCTCCTCCCTTGTACAACACCCTTCCTCCGATTCCGGCCTTCCCCTCCATGAATTTGAGGCTCCAAAGGGCCCGAGTGCAAGCCAGGACGCCCTTCCCATGTGTGGCTCCCAGCGACCGGTAGCCGGGGCCCGAACATGAGCCATCGCGGCCAGTAGGCACTTTTCGGGCGACCTCTGGCTTGCAAATCCTCCTGGCCTTTCTTGCAACGCTCCTTAGTCCAAACAACTCAAAACTTGCTTGTCTTTCCTTTAAAGCGGAGTGGGGGCAGAAAACCAAAGTACTGGGGCTTTTTTCCTCGCTGCTGTTCCTGCGCAGAAGGTTAGACTTATTTGTTAACCTTGAAAGCTACAAGCGCAAACCGTCTTGACAAACAAATCCTTGAGGGAAAATGTGCTTGCTCGAGATATTGCGCCGTTATCTGGGCCGGGGAGTTGTTCGGCCAGAGGCACGCACAGGTGCCACTCAAGGTCCCTCTCCGCTGGGCCGGCCAGGTGGCCGCTCCGGCCTCTGGAAGAACCGGCCGGCCTTGAGTTCCGGTCCTCCACCATCTCCCCATCCCCAGAGGAAAATGTTCGGGGAGATTGCAGGGCAGCAGTGAGGTCAAGTCTGCTGGACGGACGCACCTTGGTTGAGCCACGCAACCCGGTTCATTTGCTGAGTTGCAGAGTTGGAAGGGACCCCTAGGGGACATCTAGTCCAACCCCCCTGAGAAGCAGGGATCACAAGTTTCACTGCACAAACTGGGTAAGGCAGGTGTGTGCTAGAGAGCCATTTATATCCTGGAATGGATGGCATAGCTTGGTGCTACCTTTGCATGGAAGGACAGATCGTGAAGCTGAGGCTCCAAGACTTTGGCCACCTCAGGAGAAGAGAAGACTCCCTGGAAAAGACCCTGATGTTGGGAAAGATGGAGGGCACAAGGAGAAGGGGACGACGGAGGACGAGATGGTGGGACAGTGTTCTCCAAGCTACCAGCATGAGTTTGACCAAACTGCGGGAGGCGGTGGAAGACAGGAGGGCCTGGCGTGCTCTGGTCCAGGTGGTCACCAAGAGGCGGACACCACTAAACGACTCAACAACAACACCTTTGCATGTGCAACACCTTCCAGTGCGGCTGGGAGACAAACCCTAGGGAGCTGTTCCAACGCTGAGCGAGGCGGACAGACTCCCTCACCCCCAGCCTGAGCAGAATCGGAACCTTCTCGGCACACACACCCCAAATCTAAATTTTAAAGCAAAGCACAAGTCCCAGAAACACACAATGCAAAAACAACAAAGATGTTGCTTGCCAGCAAGCCGTTTGGGGTGGGGGGGCGAGAGAGCATCTTACATAAGCTCCGAAGGTAGCGTACCCTTGAGGCACCGAAAGAGCGAGGGCAATTCTGGAACGCAGCAAGAGCGTGTTTGTAGTAAACAATCTGGATAACAAACCTTTAATGACTCACGAGGGGCGGCCTCTGCACTTCGCATTTGAAGCAGCACCGTGCCATTTTGATTTGTCACGGCTTCCCCCCACCCACCCACCCACCGCCAAAAAATCCTGTAGTCTGTGCCATCTGAGTTGTCAAGAGACCCTCTCACAATTCTCAGCCGTTCAACTCTGGAACTCGCCACCGCAGGAGGAATGCGACAGTCGGCAAGCTCTTTGAAAGAGGGTTGGGCAAATTCAGAGAGCGGTAGCAGGAAATAATAATAATAATAATAATAATAATAATAATAATAATAATAATAATAATAATAATTTTTTATTTATACCCCGCCCTCCCCAGCCAAATCCGGGCTCAGGGCAGCTAACAACCAATAATAAAAACAAGTTGATTAAAATACAATTTAAAAGATTAAGATACAACATTAAAACAATTAGAGAGCAATCTCTTCATAGGAGGAGAAAGGAAAAAGAAAGAGGGGGAGGGAATCAAACTGATTCTGAGCCAAAGGCCAGGCGGAACAACTCTGTCTTGCAGGCCCTGCGGCAAGAAATCAGATCCTGCAGGGCCCTGGTTTCATGAGACAGAGCGTTCCACCAGCCCGGAGCCAGTGTTGAGAAGGCCCTGGGCTCTGGTAGAAGCTAATCTAACTTCCTTAGGGCCCGGGACCTCTAGGGTGTTGCTATTCATGGACCTTGAGGCTCTCCGTGGGGCAGACCGGGAGAGGCGGTCCCGTAGGTCCGAGGGTCCGAGGCTGTGAAGGGCTTTAAAAGTCAAAAGCAGCACCTTAAACCTGACCCTGTACTCCACCGGGAGCCAGTGCTTCCAAACAGCACTTGCTGGAAAGGGCAGGAGGGGAGAGAGGACTCATGGGCTCAAGGTGCATGTTTCGCACACGCATCTCTGTGAGAACGGGACGATGAGCAAGAAGAGCGTCAGCCTGACCCAGAAAGATCTTCTTATGTTCTTTCGTGTGCCTTTAAAGAGCCAGCCCCTCTTCCCCCCACAGGGAACTTTAACTCTGCAATGAGGGGAACACAGGCCTCCTAAGAACTACCGGCGCCCGCAACAAACTACAGTTCCCAGGATTCTCCCAGCATGAAACAGCCACAGCAGGCGCCGCGACTCTCCAGCCGCCTGCCTTCACCCCTCTTGCCTTGCCTCCCGACGCGGGCGGGTGCCAAGCGACTAAGGATGGGGCCTGGCAAGAACGGAAGAGGAGACTGAGGAGACTCGATACTGCGAACGCCAAGAGGTTCAGCGGCGCCAGGGGCTGGCCAGCCCTCTACATGAAAGAAACTGGCACAATCTTTTTGGCAGAAAGATACTCCTCTGCTTGCCTAGTTATAGTTCGCCGGGAATGATGCTGGGCACGGGGCCCCAGTATCTGAGGTTATTCCCAGGGGGTGGGGTGGGGAGGAGAGGGAGGCACCCACACCCTTGGGTTCCTTCCCCCCGTTAAATCAGCTTTTCTCAACCTGGTTACCCAACAGGGGTTGATGGTAGTAGCAGTCCAGTGCAGGTTGGTGAAAATTGCATTAAATATTTGGGGGAAGCAGGCTGTCTAAAATATAAAAGAATATGATTCTTAACAGTTGTGAAATGCAAGCTGCGATTTCTCTAAATCTGCTGCACACAGGACAGATCCGACTAATGCTTTTCTTTCTTTCTTTCTTTCTCTCTCTCTCTCTCTCTCTCTCTCTCTCTTTACAAGAGTTCTCCGAAGGGCCTTAAAAAACAGAAACCAAACAAAACAAACTCAGTGGGAAAGTTTTACTGAATTGTACCCAGGTCTCCGTTTAAAGCCTCCACTTTTATAGTATTGTTCATGAGGCAGCGAAGGGCGTGTGGCTCTTTCCACACTAGGTTGGTTTGAACTGGGAGTCGGCGCCTCTTGCAGAGCAGTCGTGTGGGGGGGGGGCTCTGGGTAGCCTTTGCCAGCTTGGTGCCCCCTCCTCCAGAGGTTTTGGACTAAAAAACCCAGGGGTCGAGGGGGGGAATATTGCACTCCAGAGCATCTGGGGGGCACCACGTTGCCAAAGCCTGCTGTGGAGGGTGAGCGCACGGCTTTGGCAAGGGCCTGAGGTTGCGTAACAAGCCTTTCTTCGCATCGCTGCCGTTTCAGGAGCCCAGGAAAGGGGCCTTGGGCAGCCAGACCACTGAACCCAGTGCTGGCAGCACTGACTGGCAGCAAGGGTTCCCTGCGGGTTCAGGCAGGCGGGAATCCCGGCCCTATGCAGAGGGAATGAACCCGGGAGCTGCTAGGCATACAAAGCCCTGCTCCTTCTCTTAAATGCCAAGCAGGTTGCTAGTCCTCATCATCCCAATCGAGGGCTGATTGAAATAAGGATGGAAGAAACTACCGATATTCTAGCAAGCTCCATATTGCCCACACTGACGCGGCAGCAGAGACACCACCGAGAACAGAACCTGCAAGAGGGCCGGCCTACCCTTGTTCATCGTCGCTTTCTATTATTTCCATTTCTGCTCAATGTTTCAGGGCAGCACTTTCAAAACAAGGACACACGCCCTGCCATTCTGCACGGGCTGGCAGCCTGCTGCGCGGGAGGGAAGTCTGGCAGAAGAGCAGCCTCAAAAAACGTCTGTTGGCGCACCCCCAAGCCCCAGAACGCCGCTCCGTGTTTTGCATGGAATAACGCTTGCACAAATGTGGCCGCTTCGACGCCCGCTTTTATATATAGCCAAAGGACGGATATATAGACAGGAGGGGCACAATTATACCCCTCTGTGTTCCAAATGCCACAGTCCAGAGAAGCCGTTTGGGGGACTGGTTCGGGACCCATTTGAGAAACGCTTGTGGGGAGGCCTGGAAGGCGGCGCGACCCACACCGCCTCTGCTTAAGCGTGGAGAAAACAGCCGGGTTCCTCGTTATCCCCCGGTTAAGCATTGCAACGCGCGATGTCAAACTTTAACTCGGATGCACGTAAACACGGCCGGCAGCTGGGTCAGAAGTCACTTGCTCGCGAGTAACCTCACTGCGTACGGACTCGCAGCGGACGGGGGAAACTCAAGGAACCGTCTCCCCTCGTCTCTCATGCTCAAAACCTGTTGTGATGTTGCTCAGCGCCGGGAGGGGAATGTTCCCCACTGAAAAGCAGCTGCTGCCAGCCCGTGTAGCCTGTATCAAGCTGGATGGATGAATGTGGCGCAAGGCAGCTTTCACAAGTCTGAGCTCCTTGCATTCTGGCCATGTAGTAAAAGCCGGGGGGGAACCAAAACTTCTTTTTCCTCTCTCTGCAAAGCCTCACGTAAGGAACCAACTTTTGGGATCTCAAAACCACGGGGCTTCCCTACACAAAAAACAACAACCCGTATCCGGGGTAAGAAAAAACCCCAACACCAACAACTAAAACAATCCTTAGTCCCGTCCAGAAGAAAAAGAGTTTTGTTTTCCAGCGCTTTCAAGGAACGCATTTCAGAAAATGGCTTAGGTCACGTCCGAGGTTGCCAAATGCATTTCTCAGATCGACCGCCTCGTTTTTTTTTCTAACACACTGGGGAAAAAACCAAAGAATGTACAACTGGGGGGAAAAAGAGAGGGAAGGGGAAGAACGAAAACTGTGCAGAGTATAACGGCCACCTCCAGTTATTGCAGGGTGCTTGTTTGGCACTGCAATGCCGAACTGCTTCCAAACTGACTGTGTTTATTTACTTACAAAATTATTATTATTTTTATCCCATCTGTCCCCATAAGGTTCCAGGGAGGGGTTACTACAAAACTATGAAACCAGACCCAAATAAGGTTCCAGTGGTCTGTCTGTCTTTCTTTCTTTCTCTCTCTCTCTCTCTCTCTCTCTCTCTCTCTCTCTCTCTTTCTCTCTCTCTTTCACCCATTCCAAATGGTAGAGGGCTGTATTAAATTCGCATCTCCCCCCAAAAATAATTCCACCTTCCCAGGAGATGCAAGGCAAGCGACGTCTTTTCCTGAAAGTGATGCCCATCTCTGGGTTTCACATGGGCAGAACCAGTCTGGCCTGAGAAGCCGAACTAGAAGTCAAAATGGGAAAGGCCAATCCCAGCAAACTGTGGGAGGGATGGGGGGGCAGAGAGGGCACATGCCCCGGAGTTTTACGGGCTGCACAAGCAGGCCGCTTCAGCTGGGAGCCGGACTGTGTGCTCACACAAGCACAATACTAGATTAAGAGGGGATTTGGCCACCTCTGGAGGAGAACCCCTTTCCTCCTCCTCCTGCTTCTCTGGAAACGAGAGGCAGAGAGAGAGCGCCTGGCGGGGAGGAAGGCCGACGAGGAACGGAATATAAAAGAGCGTGTTTCGCAGAAGCAAACAGAACGGCTGCTTCGTGTTTTGATTGGGGATAATGGCAGCTGCTTGCATCAAGCACAGAGAGAGAGACGGCCCCCGCCAAACAGAACGATCCCTGCTAATACGCGAGAGACCGTCCCTACGCAAAGCAAGGAACTTTGGCCTGGAAACGGGAGAGCTCTGATAAGCCAGCTTCCAGGTGATTCATCTCGTCAACAGGTGTCTTTCTTCCTGTTGTTATTAAGCCACTGCTCCAAATAAAAGCCCCCCATTGCCGGCAACGCTCTTTCAGGCCCGGTTCTAGGAACCCGACATCGCCAGGGTCTCCGTGACCAAAATACATCCCAAAACGCAAGTGATGCAACTGCCCAGGAGCCACGAGGCACAGAGGGAGGACAGACTGGCCCCACACAGCCCCAAATAACAGCCTGCCCAACCTGTACGTCAGCACAGACCCACACCAGCGCTGCTCCCCACGGACTGCCTCTAATATATCTATATATTCTCTCCTAGACAATGAAACCCTCGCAGACGCGGGTATCTTCCAGCTTAACAGGGAGCTCCTTCCCCCGAAATCTGGGAGCTACAGAGGGAACTGCCTTGCGCAGAGCCAGGGCCGCTGACTCCATCTAGCTCAATACTGCCCGCACTGGCTGGCAGCAGCTCTCTCCAGGATTTCTGCCAGATATTTTTCCTGAAATTATAATGATTGTTGCCAGGTGCTGAACCAATCAGCTCCGACATGGGGCCTCGCCGTGGCAGAAGGGGGATGTGCCCTGCAGGACCCCCCAACTCTTAGCGAAGCAAGGAGCACTGGGCCAGCCCCTCTCCTCCATTTCCTTCTCCCAGCTGCTCTGCCCCGAGAGACGGTCCTTTCCTTACAAACAAGCCAAGGTTCAAGTCCTCATGGGTCTGAACGAAGCGCCGGTTTCAGCAGGAAGCTGCCTTGGGGGCAGAATCGCCTCCCTCCTGCAAGCGGCTGGCCGAGGGGGTCCATCTATCTCAGCAATGTCTCCTGCACTGACCGACAGCAGCTGCCCAGGAGATGCCACCTGGAACAGAACCATGGCATGCCAACCGGGCCACGGAATCCAGTGTGGCACTTAATTACTGTTATGGATGGTCAGGATGCGCGGAGAAGGAGGCCTCCGGGAAGATAAGCGCGATCTGTTTATTATCTCATGCCTGTTTTTGTGCTCGCCGCCTCTTCCGTCTTGTTACGCTTTTAGTGTAACACAGCTTTTCCTTGTGATGTTTTCGCCTTTATTCGCTTGTCTCCACGTCCCGCGTGACGCCTTAAGAAGAGACGCAAGCGGGAACCATCTTCCCTCTGACATTCAGAGGCATCAGCCAACGATCTTACACTTTCAGAGCATGCCAACGACTTTTCAAGCTCCCCTCGCCTCCATCCTTATTCCGGACATCGTGATCTATCGGTCTGCCGCGATGTTTAACTGGTGACAGATCACAGATATCGCCCTGCCCTATTAGCGGCTTATGAAGCCTAAACTATGTTTTATGTTATTTTATTTTGGCTGAATGGCTTCCCATCATCTCGTACAAGTGCTTCAATACTTTTGGATGATAAGTGGCGTACGGATGCTGTTGATAACTAACTAAAGGAAACTTGCTTTGTGAAGCATATAAAATTTTCTAGGCACATAACAAGTCTTGTGTCCAAATGCAGAAGAGAATAATTCTAGAGATCTGCTCTCCATTCCTATTATTATTATTATTATTTCTACTCTTATCAGTTTCGTTAAAGCTTATTAATCAACGCCCTCCAGGCAAGTACAAAAGTCATAACTACCGCAAGAAGAGAGGGCATAATCCCAGACGGCTCCTTTCCAGTCACCTGGAACTGTTATGATTAATTCTAATTCTGCTAGTTACGGGTGATGCAAGCCCACACACGCTGACCCCGAAGCAAGCCCCACTGAACCAGTGGATTCTGAGTAGACCACACTTCCAGGCTGCTACTACCAATTCTAATTATGCAGATACTAGAATAACGCCCACCACTGTTACTGCTAGCGTGCCGCCGTAATACTGTTTATATCAATAAAACAAACTCTCGACAAGTCAAAAACACGAATCATGGCCACTCCTCTTATGGGGGAAGAGAAGAGCATCAGCCCAGAGGTCTCTCCTCTTCACGTGCCTTCTACTATCATAATTGAGGCTACTCCCGGTAATACTACCAGTAGTAAATGGAGCAATCAGCCCAGCGGTCTCTTCTCTAGACACACCCTGTCATTAGGATTTAAATCTTCTGCTACTACTATTCGCGATACCGAAAAATCACCCCAGAGGACTTCCCTGAACACAATCCCTTCGGTTGTGATTTCAAGCTCCTACTCTTTTTTGTTAGTTAATTGATTTCTGCACCACAACGTCTCAGAGGAGCAGCAGCCACAGCAGCAGCGGAGAAGTTAAACAGAGCATTGCAAGGACACATAGTTACGTATAAAAACATTGCATTAATACAAAGTTACGATAGAATAAGTAAAAAGAGGAGCTTCTGGAAACTGAGGAAGTCAGCTTAGTCTTTTGCTCTAGAATTGCCCAAGGTGGGATCCAGCTCTTCCTTCACCCTCCTCTGTCCTCTCCTCCTGTTCCACACCAGAAGCCTTCTTCCCTGAATGTCACGATGAATGACATTTCCACAACCGCTCCCCAGTTGCAGCACCCCAAGATCTGGGACAGGGGCCCGCCAAGGCGACCCCGGTCTCCTAAACTGGCAGTGCTTCCATTAATAAATGCAACCGAGTCTCCTCTCACCATTCCAATTCTCGTCGGCTACAACCCTATCGCTGGCGCCGCCCCGAATATTGCAACTGCCCTCAAAATCCCCCCTATGTAAACCTGGCACCCTAAACCTGGCACCTGAGGCCTCCCTTGAAAGCACCCCCTTCCATTGCAACTTGTGCCAGAACGCAACTCTTGACTGTTTTAAGTCTTCCACTCCTGCCAAGCGCATGGCAGACACACAGATGGGCACCACCAACAACAGCACCCCAGTCTTGAACGGTTACCCCCTTTCAAGGAAAGTTTTAAGTCTAGTTGAGCTGGCAGAGAGAGGTAGGGCTGTGGGTCCGAGCCCCACGATGGGCAAAACCTTGCAAGGGGTCGGGCCAAGTGACATTTGGCGTCCATCAAAACTCTGCAAATTCTCGCATTCTACTAAACGCATTGCAAACACTCCTGAGCGCAACTCCAAGCCGTCCAAAATCACTCCGGCCCCCAATACAACCCCCAGCATCCCGGTTAACGTACTGCAGTCGCCCCAGATGCCTCCCCACCAGGCAGAACTCCCCATAACTACTGGGGGGCACCCCAGAGGCCTCCTCCCCTCCCCACGCGCCCTCCAGCAAGTGTGGCCAGATGTTGGGAGCCCCACCCCCCGAGGCCTCCAATCCGCTGCCAGGCAGCTGGGCTTGGCGTCTGCAGCCCAGTTGGGGCCCCTTGAGGTCCGCTATGGGGCAGAGGCACAAAGAGGGGCCACGGCCAGGAAGCAAGGTTTTGAGTTCCCCCATTGGGGGGCTGAGCTGCAAAAGCCAAGGCCGGTTTTCTCCTGACACCTGCAGTGAAGGGCCCACCCCACAACTCACTGACCCTTCTGGCTGTTACCCCCCCCATCCACCCCCCACCTCAGGAGCCCCTCGATTCCCTCTCCCTCCTGTCCATTCACCCCCTATTCCTGCCCCCCTATTCTCCCTCTACCCCATTCACCCCCCACTCCACCTCAGGAGCCCTTTGATTCTTTCCCCCCACCTGTCTGTGCACCCCCTATTCCCTCCCCATATCCCTCCTCTCTCTCTCCCCTTCTGCACCCCCCATCTCAGGAGCCCCTCGCTTTTCTCCCTCCCTCCCTGTCCACCCCCACATCCCCCCCACCTGAGGAGCCCTACGATTACTGTTTCCCCCCATACCCCCCACTCGCCTTTCTGCATCCCCCAATGCCCCCCACTCCCTATTTCTTCCCTTCACCCCCCCACCCCATATCCTACCCCACTCGCACCCTCTTGTCCTACTCCCCCTACGTCTCAGCCTCCGATCCCCCACCCCTTCGCCCCCCATATCCCTCCTCTCGCTCTCCCCTTCTGCACCCCCCCCACCTCAGGAGCCCCTCGATTTTCTCCCTCCCTCCCGTCCCTTACCCCCTATTCCCCCATATACCCCCCCACCAGACAGTGGCGTAGCGTGGGTTGTCAGCACCCGGGGCAAGGCAAGTTATTTGCGCCCCTAACCCGTGGATTTGCGCCCCCTAACCCTAACCCCCAGATGTTGCGCCCGGCCCCCCTGCACCCCCCACGCTACCAGAGGAGTCCTACCATTCCCCCCACCCCATATCCCTCTCACTCGCCTTTCTGCACCCCCACCCCTCATATCCCCCACCTCCTATTCCCCACCCCTTCGCCCCCCATATCCTCCCTCTCTCTCCCCTTCTGCACCCCCCCCACCTCAGGAGCCCCTCGGTTTTCTCCCTCCCTCCCTCACCCCCTATTGCCCCATATACCCCCCCAACCAGAGGAGTCCTACGATTACCATTACCCCCCCCCACCTATATCCCCCCCTCACTGGCCTTTCTGCACCCCCTGTCCTGCTCCCCCCACCCCATGTCCCCCCTCCTCTTCTCCACCCCCCACCTCTGGAGCCCCTCGATTTCATCCCTCCTTTCCCGTCTGTTACCCCCTCCTCTCCACCCGCCGTTGCCCCCCATCTCCCCCCACCTGAGAAGTCCTTCGATTACCGTTACCCCCCCACCCCCCCATATCCCCCCCTCACTGGCCTTTCTGCACCCCCTGTCCTGCTCCCCCCACCCCTTCGCCCCCCATATTCCCCCCTTCTGCACCCCCCACCTCTGGAGCCCCTCCCTCCCTCCCGTCCCTCGCCCCCCATCTCCCCCCCCACTCACTCTCGGCTCGGCCCCCCCCGGCCCCGGCCAGGAGGGCGAGGGCGAGCCAGGCCAGGAGCCGCCCGCCGGGCAGAGGCATGATGGATGGCGGGGGGCCCGGGCCCGACCACGGCGGCGAGGACGGCGGCGAGGACGGCGAAGACGACGAGGCCTCCCTGCTCCTTCGCGGGCGACGCCGCGGCTGCTGCTGCTCCCGAGGTAAAGAGAGGCCTCCTCCGCCTCCGCCTCCTCCTCCTTCTCGTCCAGGCCCCGAGCTCGACGCCCAGGCCGCGCAAGAAGCCGCCGCCTCCCCGGGGGAGGGAGGGAGCGAGCGAGAGAGAGAGGGAGGCCCCGAGGCGCCTCCTCACGAGGAGACCCGCCAGGCGAGGAGCCCGAGGGACGCCCCCCCCCAGCTCCACTAGGATTACTACTACTATTATTATTAGTATTATTATTATTCTTGTTGCTATTTAGTCAGCTCCCAGGCCGACCGCCCCGCCTCCCCCCCCCCCACACACAAACAAGGTCTTTCGTTATTATTATTATTATTGCTGGGGTTATGCTCACTAACGTCCTCCTGGGGGGGCTATTATTATTATTATTATTATTATTATTATTATTATTATTATTATTATTATTATTATTTAGTCCGCTCCTAGGCCGAACTCCTCCCCCCCCCCCATTAAAAAAGGTCTTTCGTTATTAGTATTGTTGCGGTTGCTGTTATCACTAACGTCCCCCTGGGGGGCTAGTATTAGTACTGCTATTATTATTACTAACGCCCCAGGTGGCTATTAGTATTATTATTGCTGTTATTATTTTTATTGCTAACACCCCAGCTGGCTGCTGTTGTTGTTGTTGTTATTATTATTATTATTATTATTATTATTATTATTATTATTATTGCTGTTATTATTATTGCTAACACCCCAGCTGGCTATTATTATTGCTATTATTATTACTAACACCCCAGGTGCCTATTATTATTAGTACTGCTATTATTATTACTACTAATACCCCCAGGTGCCTATTATTATTAGTACTGCTATTATTATTATTATTAATACCCCAGCTGGCTATTATTATTAGTACTGCTATTATTATTACTAACACCCCAGGTGGCTATTATTATTATTATTATTATTGCTATTATTATTACTAACACACCCCAGATGGCTATTATGATTAACATCCCAGGTGGCAATAATAATAATAATTACTACTATTATTATTATTATTACTATTGTTGGAAGGAGAAGAACAGCTACAGAACCACAACCATCTGGGGGGTGAGGGTGGCGGCTATTTTCTCCAAAGGTCTCCAGTGGCTTTCATTATTATTACTGCTATTATTATTACTAACATCTCAGATGGTTATTACTCCTCCTCCTAAGGTTTTTGGTACCTTTCATCACCATCATCATCGTCATCATCACCGTTATTATTATTACTGTTGTTATTATCGCTACCACCTTCCTTGGCTTCTACCATTATTGAAACCATTCCCATTCTTCTCATTAGTTCAGCTCATAGGTTGCCCTTTTCCCCCAAAGGTCTCTGGTGTCTTTCTTCGTTATGATGGCTGTCATTAACACCCCTAGCAGCCTCCTGGGTGGCTTCCATTATTATGGAAATTAGGCTTATTATCATCTTTGTGCTGGTTGGCTATTACTATTATTATTACTACTACTATTACTATTGTTGGAAGGAGAAGAACTATCCCTCCTTTGGCAACCTGCACAGAATTTTTGCTTAATGGTTGCCATCCATTTGATTTTAATTAATTTTTGTAATGAAATGTTTTTAGCGTGTTGCGTTATTTTATTGTTGTTAGCCACCCTGAGCCCGGCTTCAGCTGGGGAGGACGGGATATTAATAATAATAATAATAATAATTATTATTATTATTATTATTATTATTATTATTATTATTATTACACCACAACCATCTGGGGGTGGGGGCTATTTTCCCCAAAGGTCTTGTGTGGCTTATTATTGCTGTTGTTATTATCGCCAACGTCCTTGGAAGCTTCTATTATTATTGCCATTATTGCCATTAATGTTGTTATATAAAATGATGCGCTTTGGGGACCCAGGCCCCCTGGGGAGTCAGTTAGCAACACCCCACCCCATTATTTTTTGATTATTATTATTAGCATTGTTAGTTCTGCGCTTATCAGGATATTACCCAGTATTGATTTCATTGAGCCGAGATTCCTTCATCGCAGGGGGTTGGACTGGATGACCCTCGGGGGTCCCTTCCAACTCTGCGATTCTGTGATTTCCGGGGCAACAGCAAAGGCTTGTCGTGCTCAGAGCAGGCTCCCTGCAAATCAATGGGTTTACACTGAGTAGGGCTGCTTTCACAAGGGCTTAATACCGCAGACAGGGGTTTCGCCACAAGGTTTAATATATTGGCTTTTCCACAGAAAAGGTAAATCTGGATTAAATGTGGGGGGGGAGGAATTCTGGCTGGCATTTCAATGCGAAATTTCAGGCGTGAAGAGCACTCATCCCATAATAAGCACCGACCCGACTTAGCTGAATATCACCCATCCTAATTGGTTTCCTCTTGCTAGGAATTGTGGATTTCCTGAAATTATGATTGGTTCCCTTAGAAGCTGGCTGGTTTTCATTATTTTATTGATTATTATTATTGGCTCCCTTCATGACCATTACTACAGTTTCCCTTAATAATAATTAATGGCTGGCAGTAGTAGTTGTATTAACGAACATGCGCTCGCCGCCTCCGGTCCTGTGGCAGGCTTAATAAACGTTAAGAAAATGTAACCATGTAAGAAATTGAAACAAATGGGCTAATTAATTGGGGGCCAAAGGGACACGGCTTGAGTCATTAGGAACTGATCGCTAATGAGCGAGTGGGGGAAAGTATATTTATTTATGTGTCAAGACTGCAGTCCTAGCCCTGCTTACTTCTGAGAAGACATAGGATTAGCTATTCCAGCTGGGGGAAAGGGGGAGCCCGATCATTTATTAATTGATTTATTAATTAATTAAGCACCCCGTTAATGGGCCACCTTCCTATAAGTCTCTTATTTTTGACCGGAGAAATTGAGAAGAGGGCATCTGATTGCTTGATGAGGACAGCAAAGAGGATTTAAATGTATTAATTACTGCTAATAATAGGGAGTTAATTAACCAGCTCGCAAGAACAGCAAACTGAGGCTGACCCATGTCGTAATAAAGGAGGATACCAGCAGGTTAATTTGCTTGTTAATTACAAAGAAGAACAGATTAATTACAAAGAAGAATAGATTGATGACACCTCTGTTTATGGGGTTGAATGGTTATCTGCAGGGAATAAGGGGTCGCGGGTGTTGGACGTTATTCCTGGGAATATGACAACATATTAGTAACGATATTAATGCGGGGTTAATTTCTTAACTATTCCAAACCGCGAGGGATTAAGCTTTTATTCATGAGAATAAGGGAGCCTGATCTGAGTAAGAATTCGTTTGCAGCGAGGAAATAGCAGGGGGCGCGGAAACATGTTACTGGATTAGTTACACAAGGCACTGTGCATCTATGAATTCAGAGTTGGAAAGGGACCCTGAGAGTCAATCTAGTCCAGCCCCCTGCAATGCAGGAATCTTTTGCACAACGTGGGCCTCAAACTCGCATCCTGGAGAATAAGAGTCTCCCGCTCTACGAACCAGGCTACCCCTTTGGGCATGATTAAAGGCAAAGGGACCCCTGACCATTAGGTCCAGTCGTGGTCGACTCTGGGGTTGCGGCGCTCATCTCGCTTTATTGGCCAAGGGAGCCAGTGTACAGCTTCCAGGTCATGTGGCCAGCAGGACTAAGCCGCTTCTGGCGAACCAGAGCAGCGCACGGAAACGCTGTTTACCTTCCCGCCGGAGCGGTACCTATTTATCTACTTGCACTTGACATGCTTTCGAACTGCTAAGTGGGCAGGAGCAGGGACTCAGCAACAGGAGCTCACCCCGTCATTGCGGGGATTCGAATCGCCGACCTTCTGATCAGCAAGCCCTAGGCTCTGTGGTTTAACCCACAGCGCCACCCGCGTCTTTACGGGCATGATTAACAGGGGGCAATTCATGATTCGACATGCATTCATTACCACTTGTTGCATATGCACTCATCCGGCTAATTAATTGCCTTCCCTTCCCCCCCCTTCACAACCACCCTGCGAGGTAGGATAAGCCAAGACGGGGAAAAAGTGTTGGAGGGGAGAGGGTTCTGGGCACCACAATTTAAGAAGGATGTTGACAATCTGGAAGGTGGGCAGAGGAGGGAGACCGAGACGATCAAGGGTCTGGAAACCTGATGAGGAACGGTTGAAGGAGCTGGGGATGTTTAGCCTGGAAAAGAGGAGCCTGAGAGGAGATAGGGGAGCCATCTTCCGATATCTTACATGGGAGAGGGAACAAGCTTGTTTTTCCCTGCTCTGGAGGGCAGGACTCGAACTCGTGGCCTCAAGTGACAATAAAGGAGATTCCGACTAAACCTCAGAACAACTTTCTGATGGTCAGAGCATTTCGATCATGGGATGGACGGTGATGGATTCTCCTTCCTGGGAGCTTTGGATGGCCATGCTTTAGTTGAGACCCCTGCTTTTCCGCGGGTTGGACTAGATGACCCTGCGGGGTCCCTTCCAGGTCTGAAACGCTGTGCTTCTATGCGTTATCATTCAGAGGCGCACTGACAGTCAGGACATAACTACGGATCGCCTCCTCTTCTGTGAGTTTTGTCTAATCCTCTTTGAAAGCCCTCCCGGCTGCCAGCCCTCATCCCCTCTCTCTCCAGAGGGCAAATTCCACGGGTTTTAACTCTGCGCAGCGAGAAGCCTTCTATTTTGTCTGCCTCAGAGCTTCCAAAACACGAAGCTTCCTCCAGTTTCCTTCCCCAGGGGAGCTGGGTTTAAACGCAGGGACCTGAGGCTGTTTGGGCCCTTTGCAACACTTGCAAATCCTTTGCAAACTGATTTCCTGGCAACCGAGGGAGAGAAAAACAACAAAAAACTCAGCTGCCCGACTTGTGTTTATTCTCAGCGCCCGCAGAACGTCTGCCATTATTATTATTTACTATTATTATCATTATTACTACTACAGTGGTACCTTGGTTCTCAAGCTTAATCCGTTCCGGAAGTCCTTTCCAGAACCAAAGCGTTCCAAAACCAAGGCACGCTTTCCCACAGAAAGGAATGCAAAACGGATTAATCCCTTCCAGACTTTGGAAAACAACCACCAAAGCAGCAATTGAACGTGGATTTTACTATCTAACGAGACCATTGAGCCATAAAATGGAAGCAATAAACAATGTACTGCAGTCACGCAGTAAATCAATCAGCAGCTGAACTAAGTTCCACACAGTCACAAAAAAAGCAAAATAAATAGGAAAAACAGACGGACCTCAGCGTAACACTCAAAACTGAAGTGTGGCACTCAAATTGGGAGCGTAAAACTCAAAACAGAGCACGTTCATCTTCCAAAAAAAGTTCGCAAACCAGAACACTTACTTCCGGGTTTGCAGTGTGTGGGTTTGAGTATACCAAGGCGTTTGAGAACCAAGGGACCGCTGTATTTGTTAAATTTATATACAGTGGTACTTCGGGTTAAGAACTTAATTCTTCCGGAGGTCTGTTCTTAACCTGAATCTGTTCTTAACCTGAAGCACCACTTTAGCTAATGGGGCCTCCTGCTGCCGCCGCGCCGCCAGAGCACGATTTCTGTTCTCATCCTGAAGCAAAGTTCTTGACCTGAAGCACTATTTCAGGGTTAGCGGAGTCTGTAACCTGAAGCGTATGCAACCTGAAACGTATGTAACCCGAGGTACCACTGTACCACCCTATACCCGGGGGTCTCGGTGGTTCACAGAATAAAATCAAGATATGAAACCACAAAATGTCTAATTTAAAAACAAAACAAAACCACAACTCCCACCTGCCCAGCACAGCTGGGAGTTGTAGTTCAGAACATCTGGAAGGTGCCTGGTTGGCAAATCCTGACTCTGCCCTCCTTGCCAGGCTGTCTGGGAGCGGGTTAATTCTATGAAAAGAATGCAAGCTATTAACCATAAACCCAACCTGTTGCCACATGACCACCCAAAATACTGGACTGCATCCCATCAGCCGGGCATGACTCAGAGCCTCTCTGCCACCGTGCGCCCTGGATCCAGAACCGGGTTATTTATTAATTCCGCCTTATTGCGTTATTAACCCCTCAAGACACTCCCTCGGCGGGGCGTGCTAAACTCAAGGGCCCTTGCTCGTTCCTCTTCAAAACCATTTTCCTTTTTTTTCTACATAATTTTTATTAAATTTTCTGTTTCACAGCTCCTTTTTACATCCTTCAGCTGTCAACGACTTCCCTTCTTTCCATTTTACATATCATAAATCCCTGCATATTTTGCAAAAACTATACCATTCGGTCTTCCGTTATTGCATCCATCAGAGCTTACTTACGCTGTTGAATTTATCTTAATGCTGCCAGCGTCTTCAGCTGTGCAGTTATTTCCCATATATTCAATAAAATCCAATTTTCACTAAACGTATGTTCTTCTGGTTCTCTTATTCCATATGTTAAGTCTGCAAGCTGCGCATATTCCGTCAATTTAAGCTGCCGTTTTTCTTTGGTTGGGACCTCGCTCGTTTTCCATTTGGCGGCTAAAGAAACTCGGGCCGCAGTAGTGGCAGACGTAAAATAACCTTTTTTGTCACCTGAGCCTTCAAAACCATTTCTCCACCGCTAAACCACATTCAGGGAAGCCTCCGGCTTAATGGGTTGACAGTCTTATTACTCATGCAGTTTGGTTTTCCTGTCTTTCGTTTTGCGGTTTGCAACCTGCTCTAAAATAATCCCAACCCGGCCCATCGTTCAGGAACCCCCATATTTTATATATGGCACCCTGTAATGTTTTCTTCCAAAATGTTCGGTTTTTGGTGGGGGGATAGACTTTGCCGTGTTCAATGTCTTCTTCCGTAGTTGACCTTTGTAATGTTTTGTTTTGAAACCTTTGCAGTAATATTTTCGTTTCCTGTTCATTAATGTTGCTTCGATTGCGTATGTTATAGTTGCTATATTTTTTATCCTGGATTGTAATGGGCGGGGTATAAAGAATAATTATTGTTACATGTGCTGTCAACAGCTTTGAGATTTTTTTCCTTGAAGATATAAAGCCATATAGAAACGAATTTAATAATAATAATAATAATAATAATAATAATAATAATAATAATAATATATGGCAGCCTTGGGCCTCCAATCAGAATTAAAAGCTGCTGCCATTGCTAGATAAGACTAGCATAGAATGGCAGAATTGTAGGACCCCCAGGGGTCATCTACCCCAACCCCCGGCAGTGCAGGATCCTCAGCTAAAGAATCCCTGGCCATACAACCTCTATTAAAAATAAAAACAAGGGAGGAGGGAGCCCCACGGCCGAACGGCTCCTAACATTCGGAATAACGTTCGGAGGTCGGAATCCCATTTCTCGCCCTTTGAATCCATTGGTTCAGGTCATCTGAGACCAAGCTTGTTCCGTCTTCCCGTTCCCCTTCTAGCAGGCCTTGGGCTGATGGACATCCGATGCCCTTTAAGAATGTGTTGGGGGGGGGTCATTCTTGTTTTTATTTTTATTCTGGTTTTATCTTGTGAACCACCCTGAGACCGGCGGTGTACAAGTTTAATCGGTCGTAATCAATAATCCCAGTTCCTGCAAACTGCTGGCTTCAAGGTGGGGCCCCTGCAAGGACAGGATGGGACCCCAGAGTCTTCTCTTACGTTCTGTGCAAGGGTAAATCGAAGGGCACCAATTGCCCTTTCTGCACCCTCGGTTCGTAGTTCAACCGCCTGGAGCTGGCTTGACCGACTGGGTGCCAGCCATCCGAGGCAGGAGGAGAACGCTGCCCGCAATTGGACGGGGCGGGAGGGGGGGGTCACATGCCAGAAAGTGGCCTCAGCACCTCTGGGAACAGAGCAGCCTGAATGGGGCAGCTGTGCCCCCCGAAGGACCAGGTGTGCAGCCTGGGAGTCATTTTGGACTCACAGCTGTCCATGGAGGCGCAGGTCAGTTCTGTGTCCAGGGCGGCTCCATCTGGGATGCAGGATGAGACCCCACCTGCCTGCAGACTGTGTGGCCAGAGTGGTGCCTGCTCTGGTTATCTCCTGCTTGGACTACTGCCATGCAGTCTCCGTGGGGCTCCCTTGGAAGGTGACTCAGAAACTGCAGCTAATTCAGAATGTGGCAGCCAGACTGGGGACTGGGAGTGGAGACCATATAACACCAGTCCTGAAAGACCTACATTGGCTCCCAGGACGTTTCCAGGCACAATTCAAAGGGTTTGGTGCTGAAAGCCCTAAATGGCCCAGTATCCCTGAAGGAGCATCTCCACCCCGGACACCGGGGTCCTCCTCCTAAGGGTCTTCTGGTGGTTCCCTCCCTGCGAGAAGCAAGGTTGCAGGGAACTAGGCAGAGGGCCTTCTCAGTGGTGGCACCCACCTTGTGGAACATCCTCCCGCAAGATGCCAAGGAAATCAACAACTACCTGACTTTTAGAAGACATCTGAAGGCAGCCCTCTTTAGGGAAGGTTTTAATGCTTGATGCTTTATTGCAATTTTAATATTCTGTTGGAAGCCGCCTAGAGTGGCTGGGGAAACCCAGCCAGATGGGCACGGTATAAATAAATATTATTATTATTATTATTGGCTCTCCGTGGTTTTGGACTCCCAGCCTTCCTTGGAGACTGGCCTTGGGGTCTCTTGCATGCAATACAGGTGTTCTGCAGACCTTTCCCTGTGGACGTTTCTGGCGTCAGGCCGCTCGTCTCCCTAGGACCCTGAGACCCTCCCTGCCCGAAATCCCCTTGGCATCACCACTCACGCAAAAGAGCCGTTGCCGCTGGTGAATTTCCCCTCTTTCAGCTGTCACCTAGATACCACCACACACACACACACACACACACACACACACACACAAAAACAGTAACTGGAATCTGGTTGCCAAAAGAAATTATATTCTTCCCGTCGCTGGGAATTCTCAGGGGCAAGGTGGGTTTCTTACGGGCAGCCTGGGCGGCAGAGAGCAGTAAATTACGACACTCACTTTCTTCCTCTTTGTTAATGGGGGGGGGTGTAGGTGGGGGGCAACTGAATCTTCCGAGACCTCCCATTCCACACTGCTTCTTCCATGCTTCAACCCGATAGCTTTTGCTTCGACATCACCAAAACTGGTTACTTCAAGGCTGGATTGCTGCAATGTGCTCTCTGTGGGGCTTCCCTCGCAAAGTCTTGCCGGGTGTTTCAAAAGCCGATAACCCATTTTGTCCATTATTATCTTGGTCTAAGTTTAAAACCCCCCCCCCAATTGATAGTCATTGCTTTGGCTTTCTCATAAACCATCTTTGGATTATAATCCCCACCCCTGCCCAATTAATTTATTTTTCCCTTTGTACCCCCTTTATCTCGCCTCCCAAGGAGCTCGAGACGAGTGTGTGTGGCTCTTCCCTTTGCCAGGCTATCCTTGCGACAACCCTGAGTTGTAGGCCTGAGAAGCGACTGGCTCGAGGGTCACCCAGCCAGCTTTGTGCCCCGAGTGGAGATCTGAACCCTGGCCTGGCAGGAACCTCCTGTGCTCTTAACGGCCCCTCCCTGCCCCCTATCTCACTTACAGAGGCCTATCTCTAGCACAGACAGAGATCGAACTCTGGGGGCGTTTTCTGAAGATCCAGAAAGCCCCATCGTTCTGCAAGCCCAGTTTAGTGGCACCCAACCCCAAAAGGGAAGCCCGCTTACCCACAGAGGGCAGCTTGAGGGCCCCTTCTGCCTCCCCCACCCCTGCCCCGGCCCTCCAGGACCCACGGCCTGGAAAGTTCCCCCGGCCAGAGGATATCCTCCTCCGTCACCAGTCGCTGGCACCAAGAGCTTGGGAAGATGACCCCTCGCTGGTTCCTGCGAGCCTGGGAGCGCCAAGACGGCTTCTGCATCACCGCACCTCCCTTCCCGCTTCCTTCCAGGCGGGGAGAGCGCCGGCAGGATGGGGATCCTGCCACCTTAGGTGTGAAGAGAATGAAGGGCTTCCCAGAAGCGTCCCTCGCCCGCAGCAGGAAGCGCCAGAGGCTCCCGTTGAGGCAGAGCCATCTCAATCTGCCCCTCCGCCGGCAGGACACCTGCTTGGCAGGCAGAAGGCGCCAAGGCGTCTCCGGCTAAGCTGCCTCCCACGGAGGGGAGTTCCGCAGTTGAACTCTCCACCGCTGAGCGCAGAGCCCCACGACAAAGGGGGCTGCGGGTGCAGAGCTGCTGCCCCCCAACCGCCCCGGCCGCACGCACAAAAGAATCACACCGTGGCAGCGAGTCGGATTTTGCTTTTAATGCGCGAGTGGCGGCAGGCAGGCTGGCTGGCGTTGCATCACTCGGCTCCCTCCCTGGCAGGGCGAAGTGCATTTTCCGTGCGGCGGGGGGCAAGCAGAGGCTCATCGCTCTGGCGCAGGGAAGTGGGGGCGACGCAGAGCCCCGGCGTTTGGGCGGCCAAGGCAGGGCCTCTGCCCCTCGGGGGACTGCGCCTCTCCCGGCCCACATGCCAAGCTGACTGTGCGCAGCGTGAGGCCCCCACTGGGGAGCGGCGCCTCTTTCTGCAGGTGATTCACCGCCGCTGCGAGGTGGGGGCGCCTTTGCTCTCGAAATGGGGAGGTGCCTCCAGCAGCCCTCGTTCCCCCTGCTGTCGCTGTGGCACATGCACTCTAACCCCAGACGTAAGAACTGTGGCCAACACCCCCCCAAAGTTGTGTTTTCCTTTTTGGCTGGGAGGGAGAAAGAAGAGCAGAACCTGGCGGAGTCCTTATACCTGAATGTTTAGGACCTGGGGCTTTGGGGGGAGAAGAACAGAATAGGTGATTTCCTCCCCCCCCCCCCACCAACCTGCCCCAACTTGTCGGCCAAGAATCCCCCAGCTCCAGAGTCCTGGTTTTCCTCTACAGGCGGCAGAACCTCGTTAGAGGTAAACGAAACCCCAACGGCCTCGTATTCCTCCTTCCAGGCCGTCCCCAAATGGTAGCTGAGCTGTGAAGGTGCACTTTTTTGGGGGGGGGATACAGGGGGTTTTACACGATGACAGAATGGTCGCCCTCATCCAAACAGGGACTCGGCTCCCTGCGGGTGGAAAAGTAGCAGTCAGGAGGAAGAAGAAATGTTCCTGTCGGATTCCCCACTGCCCCCCGCAGGCAACAGAGACTGGGCCTGGTCTGGCAACTCCGCCTCTGCCTGGGGAAACCAGGCTCTTGGAAGCAACCCCCATACCCAGGTCCCAAACGGCTTGAACCCCCAACTGCTCTCCCTGCTCGGGCCCAGCTTATGAGCTGAAGGAGCCTCCCCACTGTCAACCGTATAAGCAGGCGGGACGTTTTCTCCCAGAGCAGCTCCCTTCCAGCGAGTGTCTTCAGAGACTCCGTCAGAGAAGCGCCAGGAGCTCCCTTCCAGCGAGTGTCTTCAGAGACTCCGTCAGAGAAGCGCCAGGAGCTCCCTTCCAGCGAGTGTCTTCAGAGACTCCGTCAGAGAAGCGCCAAGAGCTCCCTTCCAGCGAGTGTCTTCAGAGACTCCGTCAGAGAAGCGCCAGGAGCTCCCTTCCAGCGAGTGTCTTCAGAGACTCCGTCAGAGAAGCGCCGGGAGGCCTCGGACTTTGTGGGCAACGGTGTGAGGCGAACCGAGGAGTCGCCAGGTTGCCGCCCGCGGCCTGAGGAATCACCTGAGCTTGGGGAAGATGCGGATGAAGAGGATCATGCTGATGAAGATGAAGCAGACGACGATGAGCATCAGCCAGAGGAGCCAGTTGACGGACTTCTTGGCGTGCTGCTCCAGGCGGTCAGACTCGTCCTTCAGCTTCTCAAAGTTGTGGTCGGCCAGCTTGAGCGAGTGGGACAGAGTCTGCATGGAAACACTGAGTTACAACCTGTGCAACTGGGGGCGGGGGGGCAGGCAGGGGTATCCACAAGCCATGCTCCCCCCGTCTCTCGAGTACCCGCCTCACCTGGTTGTCTTGCTTGATCACGTTCTGCGCCACCAGAGTGTTGTTCTTGAGGTTGCGCGCCAGGTGGAGCATCTCCTCGGCCAGCTTCTCCTGGATGCTGTGGTGGTGCTGGAGGACGGCGTCCAGCTCAGCGGCCGACTGCTTCTCGTCCGGGAGGGGGCCCCTGGGGTGTATCAACAGAGAGAGAGAGCCCTCCTTACATTTGTGCTTGGGGCTGTGCCACTGGTCACTTCGCTCGCCAGGCACACCTACTCCTCCCTCCAACAACCCCAGAGAAGGGGGCCTGGGGCTGGCAGGCCTCAAGGAGCCAGTGGATCGGGGGGGGGGCTGCTGCAGCCTGCTCTGGCTCCCCCCCCCCACTGCTTGCCTGGACCACTCGCCCACCAGCTCTCTCCTTCAAGCTGTACTGCACAGCACCACCTGCCTGTGACCAAGTGAACAGCAGCGTGACGACATCCTTACCTTTTTATTATATAGTAAAGGGACGTCCAACTCCCAGTAGACTGCGATCTACTCACAGTATTAAAAAACTGGCAGTTATTTGATCTACCCACTGTCGTTGGATGAAGCCAAAGTTGTTGAGCTTTTTTGGGAACTTCTCCTACATCCCAGGTCAAAGGATAGAAGATCCTTCTTCCAGCCCAAGGTCCACATTCTGCAACTGCCTACCCCCCGCCCCCCGGACTGGCACACACACTTTGTGTTCCTGGCAGAGCAAGCCAGGACAGCCCCACCCTCCCCTTCCTGCCCCCCACCAAAACCCGGCCTCCCCAAATAGAACAAAGGACGTCTTCTGAGTCACGCCGCCCCAGAGCAAAAGCCCCGCGAGACACTCACGTGCGTTTTCTCAGGCTCGTCTCCTCCAGATCTGGGGAAGGAAGGAGGAAAAGGTTTTGTCTGTGTTCATCAGCTGGGGGAGAGGTGCAAAGGAAAGGCCAGAGGCCAGCAGAAGGTGACCTGCAGGCGGACAGGGGTAGAGAGGGAAGGGTGGAGGCACAGCGCCCCAAAAGTAATGGCAGGCAGGCAGGGGAAGGAGCGACAGGGACCCCCAAAAGCTGACAGACAGCCAGAAACAGCGAGCGCCCAAAGGATGGGATGATACAGGGTCCTACTCAGAGGAGACCCATTGAAATCAACAGACATGACTGAACTGAGGCCCTTCCGACTTTACAATTCTCCCACCCCGTGAAAACCGGTTTGATGAGCGACAGAACCGCCCCAAATGAACTCGAGGAGGAGGAGAAAGCAGTTCTGTCGGAAATAAAAACGGATCTCCCAAACGGGCGAAGTTGATTCCTCAAAAAGACACAAAGGCGCCTTCTGAAGCGCTTTTGTACGCATGGATCTGAGCAGACACTTACCAGGGAGGTGTGAGGGGTCCTGGTGAAGCAGAAAGGTGGGGAGGAAGAGAGAGAGAGCGTTCAGTGACAGGGGGGAATTGGGGTCGGAGGTATTGGGGCCTTTGGAGGCCTCCTGCCTCGTTGTAGGCTGAGGAACTACATTTGCCCAGGAACAGGGAACGTCAGGCTCCATGTGGCCCTCTGAACATCTCTACCCGGCCCCTGCAACACTCCCCAGGCCACCCCTCTCTCTGGCTCTGCTCGCAGCTGCCTTTAGCTCTTGGGCTTGGTGGACAGTCCCTGAATCAAGTGACTTTCCTCCTTCCAAGTTCTCTTAACCCTGCTCAAGGTTGTCTTCCGAACTAGCCAGCTTTTAACTGGGACTCAACCACAGCCAGTCCATCCTTTGCAAAGACTTGCCCCAAAATGGCAACCAGATACAGCCGTACCTTGGATCCCAGACGCCTTGCGAGTCAGATGTTTTGGCTCCCGGATGCCGCAAACCCGGAAGCGAGCGTTCCGGTTTGTGAACGCTTTTCGGAAGCCGAACGTCCGACGCGGCTTTCGGCTGAGCGCAGGAAGCTCCTGCAGCTGATCAGAAGCCGTGCCTCGGTTTTTGAACCATTTCGACTCCCGGAACAGATGTAAGTTCGACAACCGAGGTCCGACTGTATCTGTTTTTGTGACTGCAACCTCGGTTTAAGGAGCCATTGGCACCCAGCTGACGTAGCTAACACTGGTTCCTGGAAGGGCACAAAAGGATTCCCCCACCCTGAACTTGGCCTGTCCCTAAAGACAGAAGATGCCATTGGGGGAGACCCCACACAGAAACAGGTGCCCACACAGAGAGCCAGAGCCGAGGTGAAGGAAGCAGCGAGCCCAAGCGACCCCCCAGGGGGAAGCGGCGAGAGGATCCGCCGCCGCCAGCCTCGGCCGGTGAGACATAACTGTACCAAGAAGCTCGTTCCTCATCTCGCCCGTGTAGCGGGCCTTGGTTTGTAGGTGCACCGTCTTGGTGGCCGGCATCCTCTCCTTGGTGGTGGTGGGGGTCCTCCCGGGGGCCAGGAACTGGTTGGCCAGGGCCTTTTCGGACGACGACGACTGCGGAGGAAGAGAGAGAGAGGGAGAAAGGGGCTTGCGACTGTGATAGGAACTTTATGGTCTTAGATATATGGTAATGTTCCTAAGTGTGCCAACCAAGCACGTACATAGATCAGCACAGGAAGACCGACCTGGAACCATTTTGATTCCTAAACTGAGCAAATGTTTTCTCTGCAAGGTCAAAGTGGAAAAGCCTCCCCATTGTCTTTTCCTTCACAAATCCTGTCTTAAGGGTATGTCTGTGTTTGAATAGGGTGTGAGCCTGTGACCTGGCCCAGGAACTAAGCACACTGTATTTTTTGCTCTATAAGACGCACCTGACCACAAGACGCACCTAGTTTTTGGAGGAGGAAAACAAGGAAAAAAATATTCTGAATCTTAGAAGCCAGAACAGAACTGCTACGCAGCGAAAGCAGCAATCCCTCTTGCTGTTCTGGCTTCTGGGATAGCTGCGCAGCCTGCATTCGCTCCATAAGATGCACACACATTTCCCCTTACTTTTTGGGAGGGAAAAAGTGAGTCTTATAGAGCAAAAAATATGGTATATATCATTACAAAAGATTGGCCAGGCTCGCCAGGCAATCCAATCAAGTAACCTGCCAGACAGGAGATAAACAACAACAGGAGAAAACAATATTCAAATTTCTGTTTTAGACCGCCTTTTCTGTGATGTATCTGAGGGGTGGTCTTAGGTTACACCCCTTCTGTGATGTATGTATGATGTTTCTGGGGGTGGTCTTGATCTACAGGGTGGCAATTTCAAAAGTCTTTATAAGGCCTTGCACACCATTTTTCTGGGTTCCTCCTCTCTCCTGCAGGTGAGGGGAGCACCCTGTTGCAACAGATCAATAAAGATCAGGCTCACTAGCTGCTTTGCTTCTCAATATTCTCTGCTTGGCCTCTGTTATTCTCTCCTACCAAGAGGGAACCTATGTAAGGACTCTATATGGGCTCTTGGGTACCCCATAAGGGAAGAAGGGCAATTTTTGTTTACAACATGACGACGCAGCCCGGCCTTCTGCTATTGGGGAGAAGGACCACCACGAAGGAAGTCCACACACAACGGGCCTTACCAGCTTGTCTGCTTCCAGCAGCCCCTTCAGGAAATCCACCTTGCGGGAATATTCGTTCAGCACCTCGGGAGCAGGTTTGCTGAAAGGGGAACATCGGGATGTTAAGGAAAGTGCCTGGATCAGGCTGGTGGACTGCCTGGTCTCTGGCATCCCTGCTCTCCCCCTGCCTGAAACCCAATGGTCCGACATGGCAGAAAGCAGTTTCCTACATCTGTTTTGCTAAGAGTCTGGAGAAGGCCCTTGAGGTCAACTGTGTGATGCAGCAGCAGAAAAGGCGAGTGCTGTTCTAGGCTGCCTCAAGAGAAGTCTAGTGTCCAGATCAAGGGAAGCCATATTACCGCTCCATTCTGCCTTGGTCAGACCCCACCTGGAGTCCCGAGTTCAGTTCTGGGTACCTCCAGAGGAGATTGACAAGCCGGAGGGCGTTCAGAGGAGGGCGACCAAGACGATCAAGGGTCTGGAGACCCAAGCCTTACGAGGAACGGTTGAAGAAGTTGGGAGTGTTCAGCCTGGAGAAGAGGAGGCTGAGAGGAGATATCTGAAGGGCTGTGTCACATGGGAGATGGCGCAAGCTTGGTTTTCTCCTGCTCTGGAGGGGAGGACTCGAACCCAGGCCTTCAAGTTCCAAGAAAGGAGATTCTGACTAAAGACCAGGAAGAACTTTCTGAAGGCAAGAGCTGTTCGAAAGGGGAAGGGACTCCCTCAGACTCGCCTTTCTTGGGGGTGTTTAAGCAGCGATTGGAAGCTTTGGTTGGGATTTCTGCCTTGCAGAATTCTATGGTTCTGAGACCTCTGCAGATCCCACCAGGGAAAGGAACTCACCTGGAGTGTTTCTTGAGGTCCAGGAGCATCTCTTCCAGGGCAGAGACGTACTGGGAACGAAAGAGAGGGAACTGGTGTGAGCAGCACTGGGCCAGAGGCTTCTTCAAGCGAAGGAGCATTCGGTTTGGAGGTGCCACAGAGACCCGCCTTCAGGTAACCTATTTAGGGCATTTAAAGGGGCTTTTCGTGGCCGCACTTCTTCACAGAGAAGTAAGGAGGAAAATGTACAAATGCTAAAAGATGTAAAAAGAAAAATTCAGGTAGCCACGAGTTGGGAGGGAAGGAGGTCGACATTTCAACTGAATCAATATCATAGAAAAATGTTATGGTATTTTAATAATATAAAATGGAAATTTAATAAATATTGCATTTTTTTAAAAAAAGATTTGGAAGAATCTGGTTTTATTTCAAAATTTAACTGGGATAATTGTGTGATTTATTTTGTAAAACCATTTCCCCCCCCCCAAAGAAAGGGGGTGGTCAGGCCCTCCTGTCCTCTCCCAGTGGCTGGCTACATGCACCAGTTTGCACCAGTTCCAGTTGCAACTGGAAGCAGGATTTGACTGTAGCAGCAGCAGCAACTCTCCCCGCTTGCAATTCCTAGCAGAGTGTTAGGACTTAAGGGACGTTCCCTGCCTCCAACGGTGGAGGGAGACCACGAGGGGACAGCAACCCTCTGGCTCTGAACGGACCCATGACGTGGCAGGTTGATAGGGGGGGGGGCGGAGAGGCTCGTTCCGTCAAGGTCCTCCCAAGGCAAAGCTGGAGCGGAGCCCCTTTAGGCCGAGGGCGACACCCAGTGGCGACCGTGTGGCAGGTGGCAGGACATTCCATGAGATTGCCAGCGCTCCAAAAACCTTCTGAAATTACAACCTTCGGGTTAGGGGTGCCACCAAGACCCACCCACCCCCCAGCTTAAAAAGGAACTTAAAAATGGAAAGCGTAATGCTGGTGGTCAACAAAAGAGGTTCAAAGACCCTCTCAAGGCAAAGCTAAAAAAATGGAGTATAAACACCGACAACTGGGAAACACTGGCCTGCGAACGCTCCAGTTGGAGAACAGACTTGACCAAAGGTGTCCTGGGCTTTGAAGACACTCGAACTCAGGACACAAGGGAGAAATGTGCCAAGAGGAAGGCATGCTTGGCAAACCCTCACCGGGATCAACTCCTGCCTGGAAATCAATGTCCCCACTGTGGAAGGATGTGGGGATCCAGAACTGGCCTCCACAGTCACTTACGGACTCAATGTTAAGACCGTGTTTATGGAAGACAATCTTACTCGGCTACAAGGGATCGAAGAAGAAGTTGTGTGTGTTTAAAACCATTTTTGCTACAATATGATATGACCTCAGAGATTTTCTTTACGTTTTCAGATTCCTTGCATGTGTTACACGGACGTAAGGCCGAGACTGGTAGCTGGAATGTGTGATCTAATCCAGACATGCCTTTGATCTTGTGCCTTGACATTTTAATTTGTACTTTTAAAAAAATAAAACCCATTGCTATGCTGCTCCATGAACTTTTTTGAGCCACGGGGCAGCATAAAAATTAGTAAACAACAAAGCACAACGGCTGATAATAATTGCAAAGACTGTTTGCAAATAATGCGCGTCTACTTGTAAATCTACGTTGAGCCATTTAAGTGATCTTCAGACTTATTGGATTGGAAGTTGTTTATAATCTAGGAAAGATTTTTTAATTCTTTTAACAAGTGAAAGTATTTATAATTGCTATTTTTAACTCTTCAAATCCTGAGAGTATATGAAATTGCGTATTCTTATTTTTTAAAAACCCAAATCTGATAAGAGAGACCTGCGAGACAGGCAGGCGGCCTCCGGGTGCTGCTGCTCTTTGCAGGGAAAGCTGCCCCTGCCGGATGCCGGCCTGCCAGGCAGCTGCCCAAAGGGGGCGGCCCCCCCGTTCCCATAGCAACCCCGCCCTGCATTGTGGGTCCCCGCCCCTCGCCGCCGCGCACGGACCTTCTCCAGGCGCCACTCCTCCGGCCCGCGCCGGTCGGCCGCCAGCGCCTCGCAGCGGCTCAGCAGCCGCACCAGCTTCAGCTCCGCCCGGGGAACCGGCATCGCCGCCGCCGCCGCCGCCATGTCAGAGCCAGAAACGACAACTTCCGGGTCGGGACGATCACATCCGTCCTCTCTGGGAAGCGGCGTCTCTATGGTTTCCTCCATTTCCGGCGGGGCTGGGTCGCGCAAGCGCACATAGCCGCCGCCTCCACTTCCGGCGTTCCTTTTTCCGGCGGGACCTGGAGGGAGCAGCAGCGGCGGCAGGTGAGCTCCGCCGGGGCGGCCAGGCAGAATCCGCGGCCATCCTCCGCGGCGGGGCGGCGGGCGAGGCGGAGGGGAGCCCGGGGGAGGCGAGGGGGTCCCGGCCGAGGCGGGGCGGAGGGAGGCGGCTCCGTAGGGGGCGCCCTTTCCAGGGCCAGGAGGGGCCCCATGGAGACCCCACTAGGCCATGGTGGGGGGGGGGAGCTGGAGGCAGAGCGGGGCCCCGGAGCATGCTGGGAGTGGCGCCCCCCCCCAGAAAGAAGTGGGGGGCGCATTACGCCCAAAGGGCCAAAAAGAGCAGAAAAATCGGAAATCTGCAGGGCCAAAACTAAAGAAACGGGGGCAGTTTCAAAGTTTGTCTTAAAGGAACCATCGTGAAAAAATAGATGCCTTATTGGTTCAGAGCTTTATAACAATAGGCAAAGTGAGAAATGAAAAAAGAAGCAATTATTCCTGCTTTTAGAAGACATCTGAAGGCAGCCCTGGCTAGGCAAGCTTTTAATGTTCGATGTGTTACAGTATTTTAATATTTTTCTGGAAACTGCCCACAGTGGGTGGGGTTTAATTATATTATTATTATTATTATTATTATTATTATTATTATTATTATTATTATTGTTTTGTGTATACATTTGTGATTAAGTTTTTTTACAAGGCTTCCCATCTTCCCCTTTTGTTCCCGAATCAAATTCCTTAAATACCCGCTTAGACTTTAGTTTCTCCATGTGATTTGACTTACTGTCAGTTTTATTTTATAAAAATAGCCTCATTGCACATCGAAGCCCAACCAATGGATTGCTCTTTTGGCAACGTTCTTTTACGTAGACTCTGTGTATATCCCATCCCATTGCGAGCTGTTCCAGTCGTTAGTGGGGTTGCAATTTCACTTAGTATTTGATCCCCTGCTAAATTTGCCCCCTGACGAAGAATTGACCAGTCCATAATTTGAATGGTAGGCTTGTTGTAGCTGTGAGAGACAGAATAACAACAGGAAAAACCCCAGAAGACAAAAGTGAGAGGTGGATGTGCATTCTAATGAGTGAAATAAGTATTTGATCTGGTATTTTCACTGTCTGTAACGAGCTGAGATTAGAAGCACCTGCTGCAAGGGAGAGAGGTCTGGCCTGTAATCTCAGATTTTTGTAATAATGGTGATTATGCCTTACTCAGTTGAATTTTCTGGGTAGCCTGGCCATTCCTGGGAGATGGTAAATACTCAGTTCCTGAATCTCTTGCGCATCTTGGTAGTTTGCTCAGCTTAACAGATACTTGCCAGACTGTCTTTTGAAAGGGAGGTGTAAGTCCCTGCAGTCCAAATGGAAAGACACTTATTATTGTTCCCCTTTCCTTCCTCCTTGCAGAGAAAGAGTTGAGGTCAACTTGGGAGAGTTGCTCTCCTGTAAACGTGGTTTCTATACTTATGTGTTTGCCTGGTACATTTATGAACGTTTTATTCTACATTTGAGACCTTAGAATTCTTATAGGGGGTGCAAGGGGGCAAACAAACTATTATTTTATTCTCATTATAGTTATTATTGTAATTGTTGTTGTTATCTTTATTCCTGCTCTGGTGTGTTTGATCCCTTCGCAAAAAATGACTTAGTACTTAGTGGCAAAACCCTTGTTGGCAATTTCAGACGTGTCTTGTAGGCGGCCACCAGGTTTGCACACATCTCAGGGGGTATTTCGTCCCACTCCTCTTTGCAGATCTTCTCCAAGTCAGTAAGATTTTGAGGCTGATGTGTAGCTACTCAAACCTCCCTCCACAGATTTTTGAAGGGATTAAGGTCCGGAGACTGGCTAGGCCACTCATGCTTCCTCTTGAGCCACTCCTTTGTTGCCTTGGCCGTGTGTTTCGGGTCATTTTCGACCCATTTTCAGGGCCCTGGTTTGATTGTTTGCTTCTGTCGACAGGTGTCTTTTGGTACTGTGACGAGCTGGGATGATGGGCAAGACCTCTCCCTTACAGCAGGTGCTTCTAATCTCAGCTTGTTACATACAGTGAAGATACCAGGTAGCCTGACACCGGGCTGGTTGATGGGGGATCAAATACTTATTTCACGCATTATGATGCACATCAATCTGGGACTTCTGGGTTTCTTGGGGGGGGGGTTCCTGTTGTTATTCTGTCTCTCACAGCTACAGCAAACCTACCATTAGGTTTCTTCACCAGACGGCAAAAGGGCAAATTTAGCAGGGGATCAAATACTTTTCCCCCTCACTGTAAGTGAGATATAAAAATTTGGATTGTTGTAAAAGATGCAGAAGGAAAGAGTTAACACTAAGACCCCCGTCCCCAAAGGGGAGAAGCCCAGGAGATTCTTGGGAATCTTGTTTATATAGAGTATGTTGTGCTGTGATTGTAAATTTTAATGTGGAAAATCAAATTTTGGGGATGGGGGGATAAAGAGGAAGAAATGACTAAGCCCCATGGAACTCCTTGCCACAAGGTAAAGGGGTGTCACAGGCATAGATGGCTTTAAAAGGGGACGAGAGGGGAAAGGCACAGATAATATCTAGCCCAAAGGGTCACCCAGTTGCCCCAAAGCCATGCTTCTCAAACGGGGGTCCCCAGCGGCTGTTGGACTACAAATCCCATCATCCCTGGACTCTTGACATATTCAGTGGCCAGGTCTTGTGCTGCTAGGATTGACACATGTGCCATTGAAGGTTTGATTGACATGCTCTGTGCGCTTTCATGCTTCGCTGTGGCCATAATAAAAGATTTGGAGTTGGTCGGTCGGTCGCTGACCACTGGTCCTGCTGGCTAGGGATGAGATGGGAGTCGTAGTCAGACAAGAATCCTTGCTTGAGAAACGCTCCCTCGCCGTGGCTTCTGGTATTATTCAGCCGCACAGCTAGCAGCCATCATTGCTCACCGCCTTTTCCTCTCTGGATGTGTCTAATGTGTTTTTATTATGTATTTTGCGGTTTTAGGTCTTGATTTTATTCTGCCCTGGGTATAGGGCGATATATAAATCCAATAAATAATTACAATAATCCTCTTTGGAAGCCCCCTAAGGCTACAGCCGTCACTGACTCCTGTGGCAAGGAGTTCCACAGGTTAACTGTCCGTAACTATGGCACTCCTCATTTGGAGAATGCAATCAGAACCACCTTCAAATCCCTGCTCAGCCCCAAAGGGTGGCCTTGGCCTCGCCTGCCCCACAGGGTTGTTGTACGGTGAGTGTAGATGAGGTAATAACAACCTTTCTTTCTCTCTCTAGCCATGGCGATCCGCTACCCGATGGCCGTGGGCCTGAACAAGGGCCACAAGGTGACCAAGAACGTGGTGAAGCCACGCCAGTGCCGACGCCGTGGGGTGAGTTTGGGGTCAGGGGAAAAGGGGGGTGGGTTGTGGGCTCCTGCTCTTCCGAACTTGTCTGGGATCCTGTAAAGCAGTCACCCCCAAACTCGGCCCTCCAGATGTTCTGGGACTACAGTTCCCATCATCCCTGACCACTGGTCCTGTTAGCTAGGGATGATGGGAGTTGCAGTCCCAAAACATCTCGAGAGCCAAGTTTGGGGGTGCCTGCTGTAAAGGATCTGCAACTGCCAGGCGAGTGTTTCCTCAAACTTGGGGTCCCCAGCTGTTATAAACGACAATCCCCATCATCCCCTGCCCACCCACCGGTCCTGCTAGATGGGAACGGTGGGAGTTGTAGTCCGGCAAGGGCCGGCGACCCCCAAGTTTGAGAAACAATGCCGCTTAAGCTGACAGAATAGTTGCAGCTTGCAGACTGAGAGAACAATAAGAACTTAACATTTAGAGGAGATTGGAAGACGTTTATTGAATTTATAGGGGAAACTGTATTTTTGAAAACGCTGGCAGCATTAAGATAAATTAAACAGTGTAGGTAAGCTTGGGCGGATGCAATCATGGAATACTGAATGGTTTATGTAAAATAGGCAGGGATTTATGGTGCAAAACAAACCATGGAAGGAGCAGGAGGGAAGTCATTGATCTTTGAAGGATGTTAAAATGAGTGTTTCAAATTGCTGAACCGAAAATTTAATAAAATATGTGTGTGCCTCCAGAGACCTAAAACAAACCAGTGTTCTAGTCTTCATGACTCTGAACAAAGGCCCAGTTGAATAGGAGCCTTAACCCAAGTCGCCCACCCAGCCCTCTGTCCACAGTGGCTGCAGCGCTTCCCTTTGCTCTCAGGGTAAATGCTTAAAAATAAGTGTACACCGGAAACATTGGCAGCGTTAAGATAAATTCAGCAGTGTAAATAAGCTTTGATGGGTGCAATAATGGAATACTGAATGGTTTAGCTTTTGTGAAATATCCAGGGGTTTATGATACGTAAAATCAACCGTGGAAGGAGAGGATCATTGATATCTTGTAAAAAGGAGTATTTTGAATTGTAAAACCTAAGAGTTAAAACAAATGGTGTATACAATGGAACCTTGGTTGTCGAATGTCTCCATTGTCGTATGTTTCGGATGCTGAATGTGGCTTCCACTTTGAGTTTCCCTATTGTGTTGAGGCTCCCGCTTTCAGAACGGTCTTCTGGAATGGATTACGTTCGAAAACCGAGGTTCCACTGTGTGTGTGCATATATGTATGTACCCTATTTTTGCTCCATAAGACGCACACACATTTCCCCTTCCTTTTTAGGAGGGAAAGTGTGCGTCTTATGGAGCAAAAAATACGGTTCTTGCTGGCTTTCCCCGAGGAGGGAGAAGGGCAGCCCGTCAATCCCTTCTTCCTCCTTGGAGAAAAGCCCCCAAGAGCCACTGCCAGGCTCTGCTCAGTGCTCCCTTGTAAGGGCTCCCTTTCATCCCGCTGGGAAGCCAGCAGAACAAGACGCTCTGCGCAGCTATCGCAGGGTTGAAAGCAAGAGCTGCTTACATGCTCTGGGCAGAATATCTGAAGAAGTGTGCATGTATCTGAAGAAGTGTGCATGCACACGAAAGCTCATACCAAGAACTAACTTAGTTGGTCTTTAAGGTGCTACTGGAAGGAATTTTTTTATTTTGTGCAGAATATTTTTCTTCCTGCTTTCCACCTCTAAAAACTAGGTACGTCTCATGGAGTGAAAAATACGGGGTGTATGTATATACCGTATTTTTTGCTCTATAAAACACGTTTTCCCTAGTAAAAAGTAAGGGGAACTGTGTGTGTGTGTCCTATGGAGTGAATGCAGGCTGCGCGGGTATCCCAGAAGCCAGAGCAGCAAGAGGGATTGCTGCGCAGTGCTCCCTCTTGCTGCTCTGGCTTCATCCTGCTGCCCTGAGGTCAAGGCTTCATGGGGCTTTTGCAGGAGATTTAAGTGTATATGTGTGTATATAGCAGGAGGAGGCTTGTTACAGTGGAATTGACAAATCTATTGCTCAAGGTCTGACTTGAACCCGAGATGAAGAGTCTTGTGCTCTGCCAGCTTGAGTTAAACTCAACAGGGCAAAAAACAACAACACCAGAAACGAGTATTTTTCCCCACTGTCTTGCTTTAATTCTTGTATTTCTTCTCCTCCAGCGGCTGACCAAACACACCAAGTTCGTCCGCGACATGATCCGGGAAGTGTGCGGCTTTGCCCCCTACGAGAGGCGCGCAATGGAGCTTCTCAAGGTCTCCAAAGACAAGCGAGCTCTGAAGTTCATCAAGAAAAGGGTGAGTGCTCCAAAATGCAGGGGCCAGGGTGGGGGAGCCTGCAGGGTTGTACTCGAGTAGAAGCTGACCCACCTAATTTTAGAACAAAAAAGTGGGAAAACTTGACTCGAGTAGAAGCCTGTTCACCCACCACAAACCTGGGGGTGGCGGAAGGACAAGCAGCCCAAAAGGAGCAGTGAGAGGTGGGACCAGTGGCGAGAAAGGGCTCCTTTTGGGCTGCTTGTCCTGCCGCTGCCGCCTCACTCGAGTCTAAGCAGAGAGTGGCTTTTTCAGCATAAAAAATGTGCTGACAAAGTCGGCTTATACTTGAGTGTACTGTATTTTTCGCTCTATAGGATGCACTTTTTCCCCTCCAAAAGTGAAGGGGAAATGTGTGTGCGTCCTATGGAGCGAATGCAGGCTCCTTGGCTTCAGCGAGAGCAACGCGACATCTCCGAAGCGCAGAGGGCGCGCTCCCTCCCCACGCCGGAGGCTTCGCGTTGCTTTCGCTGAAGCCTGGAGAGGGAGACTGCACCCCTGACCCCACAGCAGAGAGTCAGGGCACCACCTGAGTCACCCCTCCAGCATTTATCCGGGGGGGGGGGTTGTAAGTGTGCCCCCCAAGTGCACACAACGTCCAGAGCAGGGCCTCCCGAACTTGGACTCTTTTCAGCTACAATTCCCCTCATCCCTTCTGCCTAGGGGTGATGGGGGCTGGATCCCCCTGTGCGCCCCCCCCCCCGGTCTCGTGACTGCTTCTTTTTTGCTTCTGCAGGTGGGCACCCACATCCGCGCCAAGAGGAAGAGGGAGGAGCTGAGCAACGTCCTGGCGGCCATGAGGAAAGCAGCTGCCAAGAAGGACTAGCGGCTCCCTGTTCCCCCAAAGAAAGCACCCAATAAAACTTATTTCAAAGAAATAAACCTGGAAGCATCATCTGTGGGGATTGAGGGAGACCGAGGGGGTGGGTTACCATATTTTTCGCTCTAGGAGACGCAGACTCTGCACAGCTCTTGCTGGTGGGAGAAGGGACTGAGGGGCTGCCCTCCATCCCTTCTCCCCCCTGCCTAAAAAGCTGGCTTCTCAGCAAAGCAGAATGAGGGACAAAAGGGGCTCCCTTCCGCCCCTCATCCTGCTTTGCTGGGAAGCCAGCAGAACAAGAGGCGCTGCGCAGCCTGCATTCGCTCCCTAAGACGCACACACATCTCCCCTTGCTTTTTAGGAGGGAAAAAGTGTGTCTCACGGAGCGAAAAATATGGTAACCTGAGGGGGGGAAAGGTGGAACCTCTGTTGTCAAACGCTTTGGAAGCTGAACAAGTTGGTTCCGTTTTCAAATCATTTTGGGAAGTCGGTCTCTGTTGATGCCAATTTTGGGTTGCCAGACAGTCTTCCAGAACATGTTTGAAAACTGAGGTTCCGCCGCACAGCCTTACCCTGCAAGCTTCTCTCTAGCGTCTGTCTTCGTGCGATGCGCAACTCTTCCCCACTTGCGTCTGCCGCCCTTTGCCGTTCCAACACATTCCACAGGACTTCCCTTTGCGTTGGAAATTTCACTCAAAGGCTTTTTAATTGGTTCATAATTCACATCATTTGGTGTGCAGCCCATCTCGTGGCAACGGAGGCATAATTGGAGGGTGGCCCACTCTCTTTGACCTGGACCCGGGGCCGGAGCTCAGACGCGGCGGCGTGAGGAGGAACAAAGGCAGCGAGATCCCAGGCGCTCAGTCGTCTCCTCCCTGGGCATCGTGCTTTGGGAAAACAATGTCAAAGATCTCCTTGTAGTGCTCGACAAAATGCACTTCCAGTCCTTCCGTGATGAAGTCCGCCAGGTCGCAGTAGTCCTTCTTGTTCTCCAGAGGCAGGATCATGCAGGAGACCCCGGCTCGCTTGGCCTAGGAGGGCGGGGAGAAAGGCACGGTTAATGGGAAATGAGCAAAAAAACATTTACACTGCTTGGTTGGAGGCAATAGCAATGAGCCAAAAACTCAGAGCAGTTTGCAAAAGAATAAAATCAAGGAAAGTTAACTGCAGTGGTACCTTGGTTTAAGAACAGCTTCGTTTATGAACAACTTGGATTAAGAAGGCTGCCTTGTGAACTTTGGGCTTGGAAGCAGAATATGTTCCGCTTCCTGCTGAGTGTAAATTGAGCCCCCCACTGCTATGGGAAAGCACGCCTTGGTTGAAGAATGGAATTCCAGAACAGATTAAGTTCGTAAACCAAGGTACCACTGTATTTTAAACACACTGAAAAGTAACCAAAATGGACAACAAGCTAAAAACCAGGTTAAAACACACATTTTAATCTGAAAAATGGGGCAGGGCAGTTCACAGAATAAAATCAAGATATAAAACCACAAAATACCCAATAAAAAAACAACCCAATAGCAACCCCCCCGAAAAAAACACAGTTTAAAAGGGCATCGGAGGTCTTGTTGGCTCCTGTCCCGGGATAGCTCATTCGGTATGGAGCTTGAGACTCTTAATCTTGGGGCTGTGGGTTCGAGCCCCGTGCTGGGCAAAAAGATTCCTGCCTTGCAGGGGGTTGGCCTGGATGACCCTCGGGGTCCCTTCCCAACGCTACCATTCTTGGGGATAAGAAATGGTAGCCTAATAGACAAATGCTACAGGTACACAGAATGGAGAACGGTTGGCAGAGTTGGTGAGCAGGATCAATCCCCAATCCCTGCCTGGAAGACCTGCTGCAGTTCTGCTCCCCGACTTACCGCAATGGTCTTCTCCTTGATTCCTCCAACGGGAAGGATCTTGCCTGTCAGAGACACCTCCCCGGTCATGGCCACGTTCTGCCTCGCGGGCTGCCCCATCGCCAGGGACAGCAAGGCCGTCACGATCGTGCAGCCGGCGCTGGGCCCGTCCTTTGGGGTGGCTCCCTGCGCACAGAGAGGGAGAGGGGCAAGGCTTAGTCTGCGCAGATCAGAGACCAGGAACTCCCACCCAGTAATAATAACAACAGAGAGGGTGGGGGAATCTTGCCGCCTTCAAACTCAGAGTGGCACATGCTCTGGTTTTCTCCCGCTTGGACTACTGCCATGCGCTCTACGTGGGGCTCCCTTGGAAGGTGACCCCGAAACTGCAATTAATCCAAAATGTGGCAGCTAGACTGGGGACTGGGAGTGGAGACCATATAACACATGTCCTGAAAGACCTACATTGGCTCCCAGGACGTTTCCGAGCACAATTCAGAGTGTTGGTGCTGACCTTGAAAGCCCTAAATGGCCCAGTAGACCTGAAGGAGTGTCTCCACCCCCATCGTTCAGCCCGGACACTGAGGTCCAGCTCTGAGGGTCTTCTGGCAGTTCCCTCCCTACAGGGAACCAGGCAGAGGGCCTTCTTGGTGGTGGCACCCTCTCCCATCAGATGTCAAGGAAATAAACAACTGACTTTTAGAAGACATCCGAAGGCAGATTAATGACTGATGTTTTATTGTATTTTAAATCTCTTGTTGGAAGCCGCCCAGAGTGGCTGGGGAAACCCAGGCAGATGGGTAGGGTATAAATTAATTTTAGTAATTTCCTGACTCAAAAGCTTGAGAGAGCAAAAAACAGCAACCTCTGTGCCACCAGCAAAAAGTGCTTTGTGAGGACTAGAAAGCTTAATGACTGTTTGTTTGCGATGGGAGAAGGAGGAAGAGGGAACCCTGAACAGCACCCCATCCTGCCTCGTTCCTACCTCCGGGACGTGCAGGTGGAGGTGAGACGTCACCAGGAAGTCGTTGCCAGGATCCCTCTCCATCAGGAAGGCCCGGGCGAAGGTGTAGGCGATCTTGGCGCTCTCCTTCATGACGTCGCCCAGCTGCCCGGTGACCTCCAGGGAGCCCTCCTTGCTCTCTCGGTCCTTGGGGCGGCGGAGGGAGGTCTCAACAAACAAGGTGGAGCCGCCTGGGAGGGGAAAAGGGGGCGAGACATTCAGTGGAACCTTGGCTCCCAAACACCAAAAACCCAGAAGTAAGAGCTGGGGACCCAACCAAGGGCCAGTCGCACCTCGAAACCTCGAGCGCCCCAGATATAACACCACCTCTTTTATGAATACAGTGGGACCTTGGTTCTCAAACACGAAAATCCGGAAGTAAGAGTTCCGTTTTCCGGCTGTCGACTATTATTTCTGGGGCGCCTGCACCAATCAGAAGCCGCGCCTCGGTTTCTGAACATTTCGGAAGTCAAACAGATTTTCGGAATGGATTAAGTTTGGCCAGGGGGCAGCAGACTTTTTCAACAGGGGGCCAGTCCACTGTCCCTCAGACCTTGTGGGGGGCCGGACTATATTTTGGGGGGAAGTATGAACGAATTCCTATGCCCCACAAATAACCCAGAGATGCGTTTTTAATAAAAACACACATTCTACTCATGTAAAAACACGCTGATTCCTGGACCGTCCGGGGGCCGGATTGAGAAGGCGACTGGGCCGCATCCAGCCCCTGGGCCTTAGTTTCCCTACCCATGAGTTTGGCACTTTGGTTTTTGCTCTTTATTTTGCCTTTTTGTTTTTGAGGCATTTCCAGTTAATTTGTTTTTGCGACTGTGTGGAACCCAGTTCAGCTACTGATCGATTGATTGTGCAACTGGGGAAATGGATAAAAGCCCCCCATCCAAACAAAGACTGTCATCAGTGCAGCTAAGAAAAAAGTTTAATCTTCATTTTATCATCTACAATACTGTCTTATTTATTTTATAGTACAGTACATTAATTCTGGCTTCCATTTTATGGCTCAGTAGTCTCATTAGATAGCTAATGAGAGTCAGTGTGGTGTAGTGGTTAAGAGCGGTAGTCACGTAATCTGGGTAACCGGGTTCGCGTCTCCGCTCCTCCACATGCAGCTGCTGGGTGACCTTGGGCCAGTCACACTTCTTTGAAGTCTCTCAGCCCCACTCACCTCACAGAGTGTTTGTTGTGGGGGAGGAAGGGAAAGGAGATTGTTAGCCGCTTTGAGACTCCTGAAGGGGAGTGAAAGGCGGGATATCAAATCCAAACTCTTCTTCTTCTTCTTCTTCTTCTAAATCCATGTTCAATTGCTGTCTTAGGGGTTGTTCTCAAAAGTCTTGTTTTGCATTGCTTTCCATGGGAAAGCGCTCCTTGGGTTTTGGAACGGACTTCCTGGTTTTCGGCATTTGAGAACCAAGGTACCACTGTATCGGGAATTGTATTGTCATTTTGACATTGATACAATGAGGCTAGAATTGGATTATTGTAATTGAAAACTAATAAAATTATTATCCAAAGAGAGAGAGAGAGAGAGAAAAGGCGTTTCCGAGTCTCACCCATGGCGGTCCAGGCCAGCCCCATCACCACCCCAGGGGGGGTGACGTCGTACATCCGGTCCACCGTGAAGATGGGCCTTCCGACAAAATTCTGGAGATTTTCCGGCGTCACCTCCACCTTCTCCGCCTCCCCGCTGACAATCTTGTAGGCCGATTTCCGCAGCACCTGAGCGAGCAAATGGGATGGGGGTTGGAGCCCTTGTTTTGGGGGGCGACACAATGCCTCAGTTCTCCCCCCTTCCCCACCAGCCAAAGGGGGGTTCCTTTCTCACCTTCTCCACTTGCTTCTGCAGGTTCCTCACTCCGCTCTCCCGGCAGTACTGCTTAATGAGGACGGTCAGGACGTCCGGTGTGATGCTGGTCTTGGCCTCATCCAGACCGCACAGGACCCTGGCCTGGGGGACGAGGTATCTCTGGGGGAGGGAAAGAGAGATGGGGTCAGGCTCCCCACAAAAGACACAAAACCCTATATAACACACTGTATTTTTCGTGTATAACACGCCCCTGTGTATAGGACGCCCCCTATTTTGTGGGACTTGAAATTTAGAAAATTTTGAGGGCGACTGCCCACAGTTTTGGAGCTTTTTTTGGGGGGGGGAGGCAGAAAATTGTTCACCCAACTGCCCAACATAAGCCAATGCTCACTTGCCGCTGCCAATCTCCCACTCACAGAATCCCGTCCCCCCCTCTGCACTACCCATGTATAAGACAGCTACAAATTTTTGACACTGATTTATCAGAAAAATAACTTGGCTTATACATGGGAAAATGTGGTAGATGTCATAAAGGAACGCCCGATCATATAAACAGCGCCTGGGGGATCTGGTCCTCATTGAAACCTCATTTTCCCTCCATCCCAGAGTGAGTTGTGTTGAATGCCCACTCTGGGGCTGTTCCCACCCCACCCCTGAGTTGAGATCCCTGCATTGTAGGGGGTGGACTAAATGGGCTCTGGGAGTCCCTTCCAATTCTACCATTCTTAGGAGCAGCTCACCTCCCGCCCTCTTTTGTGGGTCTTGCAAAAAGCTAAACCCAGAGGCAGACTTAAGCCCGGTGCCCGCTAAAAAGAGAATTTCCCTCCTCGTCTCCCTAAACCCATCGCAGACGAAACTGCCTTTCCGCAAGAGCTGGGCTCATTCATTTCAAGCAAATTTCAAGTTAAGACGAGGCCCTGCGAGACCAGGGTTCGAATCCCGCTTGGCCAGGGCTTTGGGGGTTTGAGAGGCGCAAGCCGAGCCCCAGGGGGGCGCTAGGGGCTGCCAGGCCCAAGGCTCACCTCCGCGATGGCCAGCTTCTCCTGTGCCACGTAGCCCGAGATGTTGATCATCTCCATCCTGTCCCGCAGGGGCTCCGGGATCGTCTCCGTCACGTTGGCCGTGCAAATGAAGAGCACCTGGGGGGGGGGGCACACGAGGCGGAGAGCGCGGTTGGGCCTGGGCAGACCCACAAAGCCAGACCAGAGCCACTCTGGCCTTGCGGGCGCAGAGAAGCGGCGCTCAGTCCTGGCCGCTTTGCGATTCATGTGCAGGAAAAGGGGCAGAGATAGGAGTTGTGTAAAAAGGAAGGGTGTTTGGCCCACCAAAAAAACCCACCTTTTCTGCTAGGGATTACAGGGACAGAAATTCCCCCAAAAAATATATAGTTAAAATATGAAATTATTCAGATTATTTGAAGAAATACTACAACATGAAGCATCTGTGAGCAGGACTGGAACAGGAAAATTTAGAGACGGTAGTGTTACGATTTTGACGTAAGAAGAGGGAGGACGAGCTGCGACAAATGCGGGGAGGGTTAAGAAAAATGTCACAGGGAAAGAGGTGGGAAATTGCTAATTTAAAGGATTTTTAAAAAAAATTCTGTAGTGGAATTTCTGGAAATTGGGTAATTGGGAATTTGGAAATTTCTGGAAATTGGGTAAAACGTTTTTAAAAGATGAAAAGCAGTATATAGAAATATGCCCATCCCAACTCCCCTCGCCACAGATGGCGAATCAGTAACCCCCAAGGAGTTTCTCAATCCCGGGCTCCCTCCCCGCTAACCACTGGTCCTGCTGGGGGGCCCAGCCAAACACCCCCCCCCCACCGCCAAAGGTCCAGGGAGCCCAGCAGAGAGAGAGAGAGAGAGAGAGAGAGAGAGAGAGAGAGGGAACGCACCTTGGAGAGGTCGACCGGGACGTCCAGGTAGTGGTCCAGGAAGTTGGCGTTCTGCTCTGGGTCCAGCAGCTCGAGGAGGGCGGAGGAAGGGTCCCCTTGGTAGCCCCTGCCAATCTTGTCCACCTGCGGCACAGGAGCCGCGTCAGCGCCAGGGAGGAGCAGGCCCCTCAAGGGCGCTGACACGAGAGTGGGGCCTTTTCTGTGGCGGCTCCACATTTGTGGAACGCTCTCCCCAGGGAGGCTCGCCTGGCCCCTTCATTACACTAGGCAAAACTCTTCCTCTTCAACCAGGCCTTGAGCTGACTAGCGTCCTATATATACCCATTTAAATGCGTTGATGGGGAGGGGGGGTTATAGTTTTCTGGGGGGGGGGTGCTGTTCCTGTTTCCATTACGTAACTTGGGTTATGTTATGTTGTGAGCTGCCATCAGATGTAGGGCGGAATACAAATCAATCAATCAGTCGATGAATCAATTAGTAAGAGCCGGGGGGAGAGAATAATGATAATTTCTAATTTATACCCTGCCCGTCTGGATGGGTTTCCCCATCTATTCCCCATTTTATTGGTGGCTCCCAATAGAATATTAAAAGCAGAATAAAACTTCAAACATTAAAAACTTCCCTAAACAGGGCTGCCTTCAGATATCTTCTAAAAGTCAAAGAGTTATTTCCTTGACATCTGATGGGAGGGTGTTCCACAAGGCAGGCGCCACCACTGAGAAGGCCCTCTGCCTGGTTCCCTGTAACTCGCTTCTCGCAGGGAGGGAACTACCAGGAGGCCCTCGGGAGAGGGACCCCAGTGTCCGGGCTGAACGATGGGGGTGGCATACGAATAATAACAATAATTTATTATTTATACCCCGCCCATCTGTCTGGGTTTCCTCAGCCACTCTGGGCAGCTTCCAACCAACAATCAAAATTACACGAAAACAATCATTCATTAAAAACCTCCCGACAAATCAATCAGTCAATCAATGAGCAAGACCCCATTACCTCATCGATCAGAATGAGGGGGTTCTCCGTCTTGGTCTTCTTCAGGCACTGGATGATCTTTCCGGGCATGGCCCCCACGTACGTCCGCCTGCGTGAGAAGCACAGGACCGCAGAGTTGGAACCAGGGAGCCCCAGGGCATCATCTAGTCCACCCCCCAACTAAACTGTCTGCGGCCGACGGCCCCCCACCTGTGCCCCTTGATCTCGGCCACGTCCGTCATCCCTCCGACGCTGAATCGGAAATACTCGCGGTTCAAGGCCCGGGCGATGGAGCGGGCGATGCTGGTCTTGCCCACGCCGGGGGGGCCAAAGAAGCAGAGGATCTTGCCCTGAGTGGAGCCTCGCAGCTGGCTGACCGCAATGAATTCCTGGGCAGCCGAGGGGACAGAGATGGGTCAGAAAGACAGCAAAGAAAACAAGTTTATTTCCTGTTGTTGTTACATACTAGTTTTCAATTATTAATATGCTTTAACGGAAAATAAAAACATAAATATGTATATATGTATGTATGTGTGTGTGTATATAATTGTAACTGCACAGGGTAAAATAAGATGTGGAAAAGGGGGGGGGTGGACAGCACCCATATACAATACAATTTAAAAAACCCAGAACTTATTGCGAGATTGCTACTGTAGTTGCCCTGTATTTAAGCTAAAACAAGTGTTTTTAAAAACGAAAGCCAAATATCACTTAAAGTTTGTCTACTTTCTGCTTGTTCTGTGAACTGCCCTGAGACCTCTGGGTATAGGGTGGCATATAAATTCAATTAATAATAAGAATAATACGCTAATACCCCATTTGTTCACGAGCTGCGAGTTTGTACATGCCTTCTGTCCGTTGCTCTTAAAAAAGAAGAAAGGGAGCAAACCATGGTTCATACCTAACCGTGGTTTAGAGGGCAATATATAAATTCAATAAATAAGAATAAAAGAAAATACCCTATTTTTTGCTCTATAAGACTCCCTTTCCCCCCCCCCCTCAAAAGTAAGGGGAAATGTGTGTGCGTCTTATGGAGCGAATGCAGGCTGCGCAGCTATCCCAGAAGCCAGAACAGCAAGAGGGATTACTGCTTTCGCTGCGCAGCGATCCCTCTTGCTGTTCTGGCTTCTGAGATTCAGAATATTTTTTTTCTTGTTTTCCTCCTCCAAAAACTAGGTGTGTCTTGTGGTCTGGTGAGTCTTACAGAGCGAAAAATACGGTGCCTATCTTCTGTCCGTTGCTCTTAAAAAAGAAGCAAGGGAGCAAACCGTGGTTCATAGCTAACCGTGGTTCAGCGCTTGGGGGAAACACGGCCTGCGTTTCCGCCCGGCCTCGGAGGCGCAGCGTGTGCCCTTACCAGAACCCTCTTCTTGACGTCCTCCATGCCGTAGTGGTCCTCTTCCAGGACGGCCTGGGCCCTGGACAGCTCCAGGTTCTCCTCGCTGCACTTTCCCCAGGGGATGGAGGTCAGCCAGTCCAGGTAGTTCCGCGTGACGTTGAACTCGGACGAGTGGTTGTCCAGCAGCCCCAGCTTGTTCAGCTCCTCGTCGATGACCTCCATGACGTGCTGGGGGACCACAAGGTCCTTCAGCCGCTCCCGGAACTTCTCCTCGATGGCGTCCTTGTCCTCCTTCTCCAGGCCCAGCTCCTTCTTGATGATCTTCAGCTGCTCGTGCAAGAGGTACTTGCGGTGCGTCTGCTTGATCTTCTCCTCCACCTGACGGAGGGGAGACAGGGGAGACGGCGGAGGGGCGTTGGTGGGAGGAGGCCGCCCTGTCCTGAATGGGGCAACTGGGTCCCCGAAGGACCAGGTGCGCAGCCTGGGGGTCATTTTGGACTCCCAGCTGTCCATGGAGGCGCAGGTCAGTTCTGTGTCCAGGGCAGCTGACTCCCAGCTCCATCTGGTACGCAGGATGAGACCCTCCCTGCCCATGGACTGTCTCGCCAGAGTGGCGCATGCTCTGGTTATCTCCCGCTTGGACTACTGCCATGCGCTCTCCGTGGGGCTCCCTTTGAAGGTGACCCGGAAACTGCAACTAATTCAGAATGTGGCAGCCGGACTGGGGACTGGGAGTGGAGACCACATAACACCGGTCCCTGAAAGACCTACATTGGCTCCCAGGACGTTTCTGAGCGCAATTCAAAGTGTTGGTACTGACCCTGAAAGCCCTAAACGGCCCAGTATCCCTGAAGGAGCGTCTCCACCCCGGACACCGGGGTCCATTTCCTGAGAGCCTTCTGACGGTTCCCTCCCTGCGAGAAGTGAGGTTGCAGAGAACCAGGCAGAGGGCCTTCTCGGTGGGGGCTCCCGCCCTGTGGAATGCCCTCCCGTCAGATGTCAAGGAGGGAAACAACTATCTGACTTTTAGAAGACATCTGGAAAATGTTCCCTGTTTAGGGACATTTTTAATGACTGATGTTTTAATGTATTTTTAATCTTTTGTTGGAAGCCGCCCAGAGTGGCTGGGGAAACCCAGCCAGATGGGCAGGGTAGAAATAATAAATTATTATTATTATAATATTATATTATAATCAACATCATCATCGCCTCGTTCTGCCCCCAAATACCTCCCAGGAGACCTTCTGCTCACCTCCCGCCCAAGACGTTGCTGGAGTTTGCTGAGTTCATACTCTTTCTTCAGCAGAGAGAGGGCTTTGTAGAGGCGCTTGGGAATCTAGGAGGAAAGGAAAGAAATCCCCATGTGTGTCTTTTCGGGGCCTTGGGGTTCAGGGGAGGGCGAGTCACGTCCAAGAATTCTTGATCCGTATATTTCTAGCCCGCCTTTCTCCCAAGGTTCAAGGAGACACCCGACATATTAAACACATCATCATAAAATGAAATCGTTACTAGTTAAAAAAACAATAGTTTGAATGAATCACAAGCCCATCCGGATCCTTGTTATAGCAGTTCTCTGCTTTATATGAAATTAATTATCTTTGCAAAACGATAGTGCTGCGCATCTGGAGCCAGGAATTAAAACAGGAGCCCAAGTGTCCACCATCGCCTGCACCTAAGTTTCCAAAGACCTGCCTTGAAATATTTCCCGCCTGGAAAAATATTAAGGGGGGGGGAGTACCGAAGCGATTTTTAGCAACACCCCCCTCCAAAAAAAAATCCCCCAATGTGGCTGCCGCCGAGGAAAGGTGCGACAATAAGTAACCAAACAACTAAACCCCTGTGTTGCAAACAATTATCAGTAATTTCCAAGGCAACACGATGACCAAGTACAACAATGCAATATCAATATAAACTCTTTATATAATCTATAATATCAATATAAATAAAACCAAAAGTACATACCCCATCTAGACGGTGCATGGAATTGTATAACAACAATATCTATGGAGCAGTGGTCATAAAGTTCTGTAACCACTGCTACTGACTGCATGTTGCCAGAAACCTGAAAAGCCGACCCCAGGTGGGGCTCCTCACCAGGAGATTGAGCTTAAAGATACAGCACAATTTAACAGCCAGAATGTAAAGAATCAAATAAAACTAATGAGATCCAATTCAGAATTAAGTCCTCCTGGTGAACGGTTTTGAACATAAAGATAAACCGAGATTCCTGCTGTCGTAAGCGTCTTTCATAATCTTGTCTAATACTTATGGCTTTCTGATTCACCCACAATACCGTGAATAATAAATTCATGTCCGAATGGTTATGAGAAACAAAATGTTCCACAAGAGGAGCCTCCAAATTGCCTCCGTTCACGCATTCGTAATGCCAGTTTGGAGGCGCCACTTTTGGTTTTATTTCATATTTCATACTGAATTGTCAATATAGTACATGCAGGTCATTGTTTCAATAATTCATTTGCAGTTTATGAAGCGTGTCTGTATCCTTCTGCTGTGCTGAAGAAAAATTCCACAAAACAGTGGGTATATCCGGAATCACTGTTCACTACGTCTGTTTGCAGACCACTTTGGCAGCGACGGACGTCATAAAACAAAGCTTTACAGCTTGTTTTCACCAGATAAGAATCTGGCCCACTGCATCTTTCAGAGACTTGCACAGTCCACAAAGACTTTCAGAGACTGATAAGACTTACTTTCAGGGACTTATGAGATTCTGCTTATTGCTCAATGTTCCGTATAGATTATATAAAGAGTTTATATTGATATTGCATTGTTGTACTTGGTCATCGTGTGGCCTTGGAAATTACCGACGAAAGGCCCTCAGCACCCGGCAGGTTCATCTAGAGAAGGCACATCCAGCTCTCTAGAGACTGCGATCGACTCTCAGGACAATAAAACTGGCAGCGATCCACCCATTGTCCTTGCCTAGAGTTGTTGGGCCTTTTTTGGGGGGGGGGGAGAGCACTGTCCAGAATTTTTAAGCTTCTGTTGGGAGGAGTGGCAAGAGTTGTTCAGCTTTTTCGGGGGGGGGGGTGGGATGCTGAAAATCGCTCACCCAACAGTCCACCGCCGCAGAGAATACAGACTTTCACAGGGGCGACGGGACATTGCGCCTCCCCACTTACGTTTGTCTCTTCCAGGATGTCCTGCAGCTCGTGGGACTCGGCCCCCGTCAGAGCGGCCCCCATGTCGCTCAGGTAGATGGGGTTGTCAACGACCCTCTGCCCCGCCTGCATCATCTGAAGCACGGACTCCCTGCGAGGACGGACAAAACCGCAAGTCAGAAGAGCAAGGCTGCCTCTTTCCCGCAAGAGTCCTTCGTTCCCAGAAAAAAGACTGGTTTCTTTCCACACATGGGCAGCTTCTGGGCTCGACTGAGATGTTTCGTATGAGGGAAACTTTTGTCGTATGCGGTGGAATTGCAAAATGATGAAGGAATTCCGGGAAATGATATATAATGAATTGGGAAAAAATGTTTAAAATAACTTTACAGTGGTACCATGGTTCTCAAACTTAATCCGTTCCGGAAGTCTGTTCCAAAACCAAGGAGTGCTTTCCCATAGAAAGGAATGCAAAATAGATTAATCCATTCCAGACTTTTAAAAACAAGCCCTAAGACAGCAATTGAACATGAATTTTACTATCTAACGAGACCACTGATCCATAAAACAAAAGCAAGAATCAATGTGCTGTGCTATAAAATAAATAAGGCAGCATTGTAGATGATAGAAATTTTAAAAAATAAAAAATTCTGACACAGACTGACGATGGTCATTGTTTGGATGGGGGGGCTTTTATCCATTTCCGCAGTCATACAATCAATCCATTAGTAGCTGAACTGGGTTCCACAGAGTCACAGAAATGAAGTCGCAAGTCAGTCATAGTAAAAAAAAAAACCCCTCAAAAAGTCACACAAATAAAAACGCAAAAAAGCAAAGCTCCAAATATGACTTTAGTTTTGGAACGGACTTCCGGAACGAATTCAGTTTGCATTTTGCCCTGCTAAGGCGGAGGAGGGTAATTGGAAGTGCACTGGACCCAAGGACAGAGATGTTTGGTTTGCCTAACAAAACTCCCAATAGGTTGTGAACTCCATATACGAAACCAACACTCATTCGCTCCGTTCCTAAATCCCTCACCCACCCTCTGCCCCAGGGTGTGTGGCAATGGTAAAAAAAATACACAATTCTGAAAGAAGTAAGATGGTTCCAGCATGAAAAATGCAAAAAATAATAATATATCTTTAGGAATCTGAACGTTTACAGACTGTTCAACATATAAAAATGGTCCCAAGGGAGAATAAGACTGGGAGAAGTTTGCTATTCAGTTTGTGGTCGGCTTTCCAAGGCAGCTCCTCAAGGGGGGTCGTGTGAAGGGCCACTTCCTGGGAGGGGGGCATGTGCTGGGGGGAGGCAGGGCCAGGGGGGCAAAGAGGGCGTCGCGAAAGCCTTCTCCGAACCCACCTGTACAGCGGGTTCAGCGCGATGATGTCCCGGATGGTCTTGACGATTTCGGCCGTCAGGGCCTGCGAAGGAAGACAGCGAGAGGGGCGGTTGGAGGGTGGGAAGGGAGAGGGACACCCCTGAGGAACGAACCTCCGTTTCCACTCACCAGACGCCTGCCCAGGAAGGGCAGCGTGACCTTTGCCGCCTTGCCAACTCCTGGTGGTCGACTCTCACTCACCTTGACCTCTTCCGTGACCTGGAATTCCTCGTGGGCCACGTTGTCCACTTCCACCATCAGCACCTCCCCTGGGGAGGCTTCCAGGGGCTCCAACACCACGTCCCCCACGGCCTCCGCCACTTCGCCTGCCTCCCTCTTCGACCGCTTCTGCTTCCGGCGGGTCTTCGGCTTGCTCTCCTCAGCCGCCTCTTCGGGGTCCACCTCCAGCTGCTTGTTGATCCGGATCCTGCAGGCCCAGAGGGGGGAGATGGGGTCAGTCAAGGGATCCCCATTCTCTCTCTCATATATACACACACACACACAGTCTCCAGGCACATGTCTGAGCACAAGTCAAAGTGTTGGTGCTGATTTTTAAAGCCCTGTATGCCTGAAGGAGCGTCTCCACCCCCATCGTTCTGCCCGGACACGGAGGTCCAGCTCCAAGGGTCTTCTGGCGGCTCCCTCACTGCGAGAAGCCAAGTTACAGGGAAGCAGGCAGAGGGCCTTCTCGGTGGTGGCGCCCGCCTTGTGGAACACCCTCCCAGCAGATTTCAAGGAAATACAGTGGTACCTCTGGATGCGAACGGGATCCGTTCCGGAGCACTGTTTGCATCCTGAGTAGAACGTAAGACATGACTGAACGTGTCGCGTTTTGCCACTTCTGCGCATGACGTCATTTTGAGCATCTGCCCATGTGCGAGTGGTGAAACCCGGAAGTAACGCGCTCCGTTACTTCCGGGTCGCCACGGAGCGTAACTTGAAAACGCTCAACATGGAGCACATTTAACCCGAGGTATGACTGTAAATTTCTACAGTCGTACCTCAGAAGTTGAACAGAATCCTTTCCGGAACTCTGTTCAACTTCCAAAACATTCAGAAACCAAGACACGGCTTCCGATCAGCCAAAGAAGAAGAGGAGGAGGAGGAGGAGGAGGAGGAGAGAGGGCAGAATGGAGCAAAGCTATCACTCCCCAGTCGCAAGCGCTCGTCATCCAGTCTTCATCTTTCTCATTTGCTGCTTCCTTCCACGACCCTCCCCTTCGCCGGCGAGGAGGCCAGTGAGGAAGCAGAAGGGGGGGTCTGGGGGGGGTTTACCTCCGGTGCCCCATGACGATCATCCTCAGACGGTCTCCCAGGTCTTGCATCTCGTGAATCTGCACAAAGGTTCCCATCTGGTAGATCTCGTCCAGGTTCTCCACCACGTCCGACTCGTTGCTGGAGATCCCAGCAGGTGTTCAGAATGGCAGGCAGAGAGAGATTTATTTTATTGGGGGTGGGGGGGAACAGTGGCTCTCCAGGGTTTCAGGACCTTCTGCATGCAAAGCAAGTGATCCGCGCCTGAGCTGCAGACCCCACCCCCTTAACTGAAGAAAGGCGGGACATTCAATGCGGGGGGAGAGATTTAAAACTGCGCTTGGCCTTTGGAGCACAATATATGGGTGGCGTTTCTCGCGTGGGACCCCAGGAATGACTGGGGTGAAAGCTCAGGGCTCACCTGTCGTCCTTTTTGAGGAAGACACCAGCGTACGGTTGGGCAAGGCTGACTTTCCTCCGCAGCAACTCAACCAACTTCTTGTTTTTCACCTAAAAGGTTTAATTATTTATTATTATTAATGAATTACCCACCCTTCACCCTAAGGTTCGGGAGCGGGTTAAATCAATTAAAATGCAACACTAAGAACAGCTTAAAACATTTTGCAGTCACAGGAGGAAGGTGGGTCCTAAAAAATAAAGATCTCAAGTGTCCAAAGCCACAGAAGGACGCGTGTCAGTCAGTTAAGGCAAGCCTAGAAGAGAGAGTCTGGCAAAGAGGGGAGCACTGACCTCCAAGTTGAAGCTTTTCTTGGAACAAAGCCCATTTGCTAGGGAGCCAGCCCCAATGAATAAATGAAATCTTTATTGCTAAAAGCTATAAGCCATCGCAATGGGTCACAATGTGGTTAAACATTTTTTTTTTTAAACCCCACCTTAGACTGAGTTTTAGCACACATGAAAAACTTAAAACAAATTCTTATTTCCTGTTAATAGCCTTTGGACTATAATGTAACTTAAACAGAAAACTATCTTTAGAAAGACTTTTCCTCCCAAAGCATTTTATTTTAAAAGTCCGATTTAAAAAATAAATAAATCTGATTTATTTAAAAAAATCATTTTTATAAACACCCTGACTAGAATTAAGGTTTGCTCCTTGTATTTTGAGTAGAAATCAGATGAACGATGGCCGCAGGAAGGTTGTACAAGGCCCCTGATGAGCATTCAGCCATCTCTCTCTCTCTCAGTTCTGCCCTTCCATACCAGCATTTCTAAAATGTGAGATGTCACATCTATCACAGTCCAAGGAAACCAGAGATGCTGAACTGCGGCTTCTGCCCAAGCAAGAGCAGCCCCCATCTCTCCCCCCCAGTCTATCTACCAAACAAATCCTTGAAAAGGTGGCCTTGGCAAGCGCTGGGCCTCTCAAGGGAAAAGCAATGCAAAGGGCAGCATGTCTAATGCGAGTTCTGGACAACACCAAGGCCAAAATCACACAACAGCAGAATTGGGAAGGAGGCAAAAAGCCCTTCAGCTGGAACCACAGCGAAAGAACAGCTGAGAGTTCGAAGCAAAGGAGCTGCGCTTCTATTTTCTTGAAACGAGCGGCAAAGGAGGAGATGATGAAACGCAGTGAAATCTCAGCAGACGGCCGGTTTATGAGTCACATCCTAAAATTCCAGGGATTGTGTGTGTGGCCTCTCCTCCCCTCTCCCACACCAGAGCAGGAAGATAACAACAACAACAACAATAATATAACAATTACAATAATAACTGTAATAATAAAATAATAGTTTGTTTGCATCCTTCCCCCCCCCCCATTATAAGAATGGTAAGGTCTCAAATGTAGAATAAAACATTCATAAATGTACCAGGCAAACACACAAGTATAGAAACCACGTTTACAGGAGAGCAACTCTCCCAAGTTGACCTCAACTCTTTCTCTGCAAGGAGGAAGGAAAGGGGAACAATAATAAGTGTCTTTCCATTTGGACTGCAGGGACTTACACCTCCCTTTCAAAAGACAGTCTGGCAAGTATCTGTTAAGCTGAGCAAACTACCAAGATGCGCAAGAGATTCAGGAACTAAGTATTTTCCATCTCCCAGGAATGGCCAGGCTACCCAGAAAATTCAACTGAGTAAGGCATAATCACCATTATTACAAAAATCTGGGATTACAGGCCAGACCTCTCTCCCTTGCAGCAGGTGCTTCTAATCTCAGCTCATTACACAGTGAAAATACCAGAAAATACCAGTGAAATACTTATTTCACTCATTAGAATGCACATCCATCTCTGACTTTTGTCTTCTGGGTTTCTGTGAGAGTCAGAATAACAACAGGAATTCTAATGCGTGAAATAAGTATTTGATCCCCTCTCAACCAGCCCCGGTGTCAGGCTACCTGGTATCTTCACTGCAGGTAACGAGCTGAGATTAGAAGCAGCTGCCGTAAGGGAGAGATCTTACCTGTAATCCCAGCTCGTTATAGTACCAAAAGACACCTGTCGACAGAAGCAAGCAATCCGGCAGATTCCAAAATAGCCACCATGGACCAAAGAGCTGTCCAAGGATGTCAGGGACAAGATTGTAGACCCACATAAGGCTGGACTGGGCTACAAGACTACCAGCTACAATAAACCTACCATTAACATTATGGACTGGTCATTTCTTCGTCAGAGGGCAAATTTAGTAGGGAATCAAATACTCCCCCCCCCCACTGTAACTGTTTTTTTCCTTTAATAAAGGTCAAGTTTCCTAGCAGCTTTGCTTCTCAATGTTATTTTATTATTTATTGAATTTATATACTGATCTATTAAAGGGGGGGGTGCAGCCTTCTTGGACTTTACCAGTCTAAATTGGTGGGGTCTGCGTTGCCACCGAGGTTGATTCAGAGAAAGAGTTTATTCTGCTCTCCGGGGGGCAGAAGGCCCTTGCGTGGTCAGTCCAAAGAAATGAGGAATTTCATTTTAGAAATGCTCTCTTGGAGAAGGAAAAATGCGGATTTGGGGGCCCGTTTCAGACTGACTGCCCGGTCAGGTTGGGAAACCCCTTCCTTCAGTGGGGCATAGGAATTCCTTCATTGCCCCCCCCCGGTCCGAGACCCCGCCCCCCCCCGCAAAGCTTGCTGCCCCTTGGTCTGGGGGGGGGGACTGGGGGCGCCTTGGGGTCCTACCTCGATGATCTTGATGAAGCGGGGGAAGACGGGGTTCCGGGCCACGGCGATGAGCGGCACGTGCGGGACCCTCTCGGGGACCATGAGGGGCGCCAGCGCCGTCACCGGCCCGCCGCCCGACTCCGCGCCCGAGCCGCCGCCTCCTGCCTCGCCCCCCTCGCCGCCGTCCTCCAGGCCGCCGTCCGAGGGGCCTCGCAGGAAGGAGAGCAGGCGCTGGGGAGGAGGCCGCGGAGCCGCCGGCGGGGGGAGCCAGGCCCGCCCGGAGCCCGCCCTCGCCGCCGCCGCCGCCCAGGGCCGGGCCGCCGCCGCCGGAGCCCGCCTCGGGTCCAGCCGCCCCCGGCACCGCCACAGCAGCCGCAGCGGAGACGCCGCCGACATGGACGCCGCCATCTTGGACAGCGCCGCGCGCGGAGTGATGACGACACCGCGCGACGGCGGAGGGAGGGAGAGAGAGGGAGCGGAAGTGGCGGGGCAGAGCGGCCACTGCCGAACTTCCGGGGGCGAAGGAGGAGGGTCGGAGGCCAGGCGCGGCGGCCGCTGATTGGCCAGTTGCCTTTGCTGGGGCTTTGAATGGGGGAAAGGAAGGAGTTGAAAAAGGAGACATTGCAGTTTATATACGTGTGCTAGATATATATTCATTATATTATATCATATTATAGTCTCATTTTATTTTATTTTACAGTGTATATATATGTGTGTGTGTATGTTGTGTTCATCATTTTATTTTACACTGTATATATGTCTTTGTTTTATTTTACTGTATATTATTTTCCAGTGCTTATGCGTTATATCATTTTATTTTACTTTATTTTGCAGTGTATATGTATGTATTGTATTATATCATATCATTTTACTTAATTTTACAGTGTATATATGTGTGTTACATTGTATTGTACCATTTTACTTTATTTCAGACACGTGGTTCATGTCCTTTATTATTATTATTATTATTATTATTATTATTATTATTATTATTATTATTATTATTATTATTTATATACTGCCCTATACCCGGGGGTCTCAGGGCGGTTCACGGAATAAAATCAAGATATAAAACCACAAAAGACATAATAAAAATTAAAATGACAACCCAATAGCTTCCCCCCAACCCCCAAATTTATAAAAGAGCAACTGATACGGGCTTCAAACCGGTTAGGGACGATATATCAATATATCTCCCGGCCCTAATGGGCGTCAGCCTAGATGGCTTTAAAAATGGATCAGAGACGAAAACCATCAACGGCGCCAGTGACTTGGCTTTCAGAGGCAGCTGTGCTCCTGAATCCCAGTGTCTGGAATTTGCCGAAGGGGAGAGGGTCTTGAGTGCGAATTCCGATTACAGTAGCTCCCCCGACCCCAATCCCATTCCCCCCCCCCATCATGGACATTTCATAATTCTCCGCTTTAATAACCATCTTCAGTGCTCCCCCCCCTAAAAAAGAACATTTAGTGGTCCTCTCATTTTCACTTGAGAAAATCACCATTTTATAGTTCAAATCGGCAGGGGAAATAAATCCAGCGACCAAAGTACAAATGATTCACAAAACGTTTAGGGGTGTGTGCCCCCCCCCCACCCCCAGGAAAAAAGCGCCAACCGTCATCATAAATAAACAGCGTTTATTTTCTACGCCGGTAAAGCATCACATCTATACAATCTTTCTTTTTTTTTACAAAAAAAGTGTGTTTTGCTTCAAGTGTTGGAAAGACGAGGGTTTGTTTTTTTGGAGTGGGGATGAACATGATTCGGGGAGGGGGTGGGAAGCACAAAAAAGGAATATTGGCACCAGATTTAAATAACGTGGAAACCCCCGTGATCGAAAGAAGAGGCGCTGCGGCGGAGAGAGAGAGAGGCGCGAGTTCGAATCCTGATCCTTTCGTGCAAAATTGTCACCGTTAGAGATCCGTCGCTGCCTGCTCTCATTTTTTGGCCTGTAATGATGTATCAGAATATGGGGGAAGGGGGAAGAATTTGGGGAAGGGGATAAGGATGATGGCTGCGCCTCTCCTTGGCATTTCACAGTCGGTCGATGGCTCCAATCCAGACAGGCCCGGCCCCGGCCCCCGGCTGCCTCCCCGGCCCCTCCTGGGCGCCATCACATCGCGGTCTCTCCGCTGAGGTGCTTGTGGGTGTCGTTTTCCGGGTAGATCAAGTGGTAGGGCTTCTCGTTCTCCTCGGCCCCCGAGTCGCCCCCCAAGTCGGCGTCTTGCAGCTCCAGCTCGTGGCGCGACAAATGCTCCACCACGCCCGCGCCCAGAGAGTCGCCCAGGACGTTGATGGTGGTCCGCAGGCGGTCTCTGGGGGAAGAAATGGCAGTTAAGATGGGGTGGGAAAGGATGTGGGGGTCTGGGTGGACCGCAAGCCGAAAGGGACCTCAGCAGATGGGAGAAATGGACTCAAACAAAATGAATTTACATGGGGGCAATGTCAGTTTCTGCACTTCGGCAGGAAGAACCAGATGCACAGATATAGGCTGGGAGATACCTGGCTCACTAGCAGGACATGGGAAAAGGATCTGGGGGTCTTAGTGGACCACAAGCTGAACACGAGTCCACAGTGTGATGCAGCAGCAAAAAAGGCGAATGCTATTCTAGGCTGCATCCACAGAAGTCTAGTGTCCAGATCAAGGGAAGTCATAGTCCCACTCTGTTCTGCGGGTGGCGCTGTGGGTTAAACCACAGAGCCTAGGACTTGCCGATCAGAAGGTCAGAGGTTCGAATCCCCACAATGACGGGGTGAGCTCCCGTTGCTCGATCCCAGCTCCTGCCCACCTAGCAGTTCGAAAGCACGTCAAAGTGCAAGTAGATAAATAGGTACCACTCCGGCAGGAAGGTAAGGGGCGTTTCCGTGCGCTGCTCTGGTTCGCCAGAAGCGGCTCAGTCCTGCTGGCCACATGACCCAGAAGCTGTGCGCCGTCTCCCTCGGCCAGTAAAGCGAGATGAGCGCCGCAACCCCAGAGTCGGCCACGACCGGACCTAATGGTCAGGGGTCCCTTTACCTTTACCTTTTTATTCTGCCCTGGTCAGGCCACACCTGGAATCCTGTGTCCAGTTCTGGGCACCACAATTTAAGAAGGATGTTGACAAGCTGGAAGGTGGGCAGAGGAGGGCGACCGAGAGGGTCAAGGGTCAGGAAACCGAGCCTGATGAGGAACGTTTGAAGGAGCTGGGTGTGTTTAGCCCGGAAAAGAGGAGATAGGAGAGCCATCCTCTAATATCTCACATGGAAGAAGGAACAAGCTTATTTTCTGCTGCTCCAGAGGGTGGGACTCGCACCCGTGGCTTCAAGTTCCCGGAAAGGAGATTCCAGGAAAAAATCTTTCTGGCAGTGAGAGCTGTTTGGGATGGAAGGTGGTGGACTCTCCTTCCTTGGAGGTTTTTAAAGCAGAGGTTGGAAGGTCCTGTGCCATGGATGTTTCAGCTGAGATTCCTGCATTGCAGAGGGGTCAGGCTGGATGACCCCTGGGGTCCCCTTCTACTGAGCAGACTCGATATAAGACAGCTTCCTATGCTCCTATTTCAAGTGGACCCTGAAGACTAGAAACCTGGGGTCATTCCCTGAAAAACAAGCTGCCTCTCTGATTTTCTCCAAGGCCGTGGGTGCAGCTTCTGGGCCAAAGCGGTCGAGAAAGCCTCACGATTCATAACTGCAAAATCTCATTAAAAAATAAAATGAAAATTATATCATTTTGAAAGATAACTGTAAGCAATCAACATCGTTTGCACGGTTATCTGAAGATTTGCAAGATGAAATTGCTCCCTATCTGGGTTGAGTAATACATTATTTTAGGTCGCGGTTTAACACGGATAGGAAACGAAGCGAAATGGAAAGATGGAAAGTTTGATTTTGTAAACCGTCAGACGGGAGGGAGGGAAGCCGTCGGGCTCAGTTGAGCCAAGGAGATAAAATAAGAGGATATGAGGTGATGTTACGTGATGATGTGTAAAACCAGCAAAAATTATTTTAGAAAAATAAATGAGTAAATAAATAAACATGATCCCTCCAGCCCAGGCAGGCAGCGTCACCCCTTCCCGCCTCGCGGGGACTTACAGGAACCAGTCGACTGCCATGATCAAGGTGATGTCTTCGGTTGGCAGCCCCACGGATGTCAGGACGATCACCATGGTAACCAGACCCGCCTGGGGAATGCCGGCCGCCCCGATGCTGGCGGCCGTGGCCGTGATGCTGCAGAGAGCAAGAGGGAGTTGGGTGAGCTGGGGTTTCGGGGTTGGGCTAGATGCCCCTTGAGGGTCCCTTGGCCAAGATGCCAAAGGGTCCCTTTGAGCACTGCGCTCAAAATGCGCTCACAATTTGGAATGCGTCAGGGAAAAGGGAGAAATAGATGGGAAATTACCGTGTCTTTCCGTCTATAAGACGACCACATGTATAAGATTTCCCTGTTTTGGGGGACTTCGATTTAAGAAAACGGGGGAAAATCTATATAAGACCCCCCAAATTTTGGACATAATTTTTTTAGGGGAGAAAAACTAGTCTTATACAGGGAAAAATACAGTAAATAAAATGGGAAATTTCATAAATATTTTTCAAAGAAAGAAAGAAGGGAGCCCCTCTTTCGCCCCCGCACCTGATGGTGAGGATCTGGCCAAAGTCCAGTTCGTAGTTGTTGACCTGCGCAATGAAGATGGCGGCCAGCGCCTCATAGAGCGCCGTCCCATCCATGTTGATGGTGGCCCCCACCGGCAGGACGAAGCGTGTCACCCTCTTGTCCACGCCGTTGTTCTCCTCCAGGCACCGGAACGTGACGGGGAGCGTGGCCGAGCTGCGGGAGGGAGGACAGGGCGGCCCCGGGGTGAGCGAGACTGAAACCCTACTCAGAGTAGACCACCCTCACCCCCCCCGAGGTCCAGGTCTGAAGGGGATTCGCACCCGCAGCTCCTTTCCCCCCAGAGGACCCTGGGAACTGTAGTTGCAGAAGGCTGGCCAGCTTTCAAAAAGTGAAAATTGGGACACAAAGGTGGCTTTTTTTTTTTTTTTTTTGCAAAACCTCCCCCCAAAATTAAGCAATCTTAAAGGGTTTAAGGGAGCGAGCTCGTTTTCTGCTTAAAGATTTGCACATTTGCACGTGCAGAATGTCGGCACCCTATATGTGGAAAGGAGCAAACCTGTGATATTTGAGGGAGCAGGCGGGGCCCATGACTTACATCCGAGGAGCCGACACAACACAAAACACGGTTGCTGGATGTAGGTTTTATTTTATTTGCTTTTATCTTATATTTTGGAAATGGACATCCAGGTGTTTTCCCTTTAATATTTTGGGGGGGCCCCAAGAGAGTGGGGCCCTAAGCTAGAGCTTGTTTGGCTTATATGTAAATCCGGTACTGGCATAGATAGATAGATAGATAGATAGATAGATAGATAGATAGATAGATAGATGATAGATGAGAGAGAGATGATAGATAGATAGATATAGATAGACAGACAGACAGACAGACAGACATAGATAGATAGATCAATCGATTGAAACATAGACAGATAGACAGATGATAGATGAGAGAGATGATAGAATGATAGATAGATGATAGATAAATAGATAGACAGACAGACAGATATAGATAGATGATCAATCGATCGAAAGTTAGACAAATAGACAGATGATAGATTGACAGATGAGAGAGATGATAGAGAGATAGATAGATAGATGATAGATAGATGTGAGATGGTAGAAATATAGAGAGATAGATAGATAGATAGATAGATAGATAGATAGATAGATAGATAGATGATAGAAAGATTTTATTTTGGAAATATACATCCAGGGTTTTTTCCCCTTTAAATTTTTTTGTGGCCCCCCAAGAGAGTGGGGCCCTAAGCTAGAGCTTGTTGAGCTTGTATGTCAATCCGGCGCTGGGCCTGATCCGTTCAGGGTGCCAGGAAGGGCGGCACAACCACCCCACCCCCGGGGTTGCCCCCCGCTTACCTGGAGGAGGTCCCGAAGGCGGTGACCAGGGCCTGGAGGAGCCCCCCCACGAAGCGCCAGGGGTTCTTGCGGGTGACGGCGAAGTAGATGAGGGGCAGGACGAGGAGGCCGTGGACCAGCAGCCCCACAATGACCGTCAGAGTGTACATGCCCAGCTGGCCCCCCATCACCGCCAGGTCCTCCATCTCCAGGATCTTGCCTGCGATCAGGAAGAGGATCCCAATGGGGGCGTACCTGGGGGGGGGGGAGAAGGGCGCCCCACGCGGGGAGGTCAGGACCAGCCGGAGACTCTGCCAGCTGCTCATAATCACCATTTTTGTGGCTTGTGGGCTTCTGGGAAGCAAAGCAAGGCTTTAGTCCACATGAGGGAGAAGGACTTAGGAATCTGCCTTGCGGCTAGCCAGGCCACTGAGATCAGTGCTGTCTGCACTGACGGGCAGCTCCAGCACACCAGGTTGATTTTAATTCTTATTTTTTGAAGCAGTTCTTTTTACTGAGAATTTTATTTTGTTTCTTGTAAACCACTTTGAAGGAACTCCCTAAGAAAGTTAGACTGGCTTCAACCAGAGCCAGGGCCTTTTCAACACTGGCTCCGGCCTGGTGGAACGCTCTGCCTCATGAGACCAGGGCCCTGTGGGATCTGATTTCTTTCCGCAGGGCCTGCAAGACAGAGTTCTTCCGCCTGGCCTTTGGCTTGGAGCCCATTTGATTCCCTCCCTCCCTCTCTTTCTTTTTTCCTTTCCTTCTCCTCCTGCGATGAGGCTACATTGTAATATTTCAATGTTGTATTTTAATGTTGTATTTAAGTTGTAATCATTCAACTTGTTTTTATTCTTGCTTGTAAGCCGCTCTGAGTCCGGCCTTGGCTGGGGAGGGCGGGGTATAAATAAAAATTATTATTATTATTATTATTATTATTATTATTATTATTATTATTATTATTATCATTTAATTAGACTTGATATTTTTGTTGGTTGGTGTTGGTGTTCTTAAATCTCAACAAAAAGCATTTGAAAGGGGGGGGGGGGAAACGAACCCGCAACCCGGAGATCCCCGGGTTCGACGCTCACCAGATGATGACGGCCACCATGCGGAGGATGGCCTCGTTGAGGGAGTCGAAAAACTCCCGCAGGGGGAGCCCCCTCTGCTTCATGTTCCCGATGACCAGGCCAAAGCAGATGGAGAAGACCACCAGGCCCAGGGCGTTGACTCCGTTGACCGACCCGGCGCCCGGGACCACCTCCTCGGAGCTCAGCACCTCCGGGAGGGCGCCCAGCGCCTGGGAGACATTGCGCCAGATGCCAGTGGTGTTCTCAGGCGGCAGCAGCGGCGAGGGGGGTGAAGCCAGGGCGGCAGCGGCAGCGGAGAGGCTGGTGCTGGTGCTGCTGCTGCCGTTATGGGGCAAGGCCTGGGGGGCGGCGGTGGGGGCTCCCGTGGCCAGGGTCCGGTTGACGACTCTGACGCTGTACTGGGTCTTGTACTGGGGAGAGGGAAAACAGAGGATTGATTTGATGCAAAACCAGGAAAGCTGCCCATTGAGCTCCATAGTGCCTGCACTGGCTGGCAGCAGCAGCTCTCCAGGCAGGCAGGTGGGCTGGTACTGAGCCCAAGAGAGGAAGGATCCAGTCCTCACGAATTCAAATCAAGGGGTTAATTGAATACAAACTCCGGAAACTGCTGCCTGGCCCATGGAGCTCCATAGTGCCAGCACTGGCTGGCAGCAGCAGCTGTCCAGAGTTCTGGGCCCCCAATGCAGTTGGTCTGGCCCTGAGCCCCAGAGAGGAAGGATCCAGTCCTCAGGATTCAGAATCAAGGGACTCATTTAATACAGACTCAGGAATCTGTTCTCCGACCCATCAAGCGCAATATGGCCCACACGGACCGGCAGCAGCGGCCCTCCACGGTTTCAGGCAGGTGGTCTAGCCCCGAGTCCAAGCAAGGAAGGATCCAGTCCTCATGAATCCGAATCAAGGGGTGGATTGAATACAAACTCGGGAGACCGTTGCCTGGTCCACCAATCTCACCTACACTGGCCGGCAGCAACAGTCTTAAGACCGAGCCGGATCCACTACACTGGATGGGGCGAGACGGGGAACCCGCCCCTCTTACCTGTCTGAAGCAGGCCTCCACCAGGTTCGGGGGGAACATGTTCCTGCGGACGGAAGGGGGAAAGAAAAGCAGATTATTTGGGTGGGCTGCCTGCCTGGGATGGTTCAGCTGGGACCCCTGCCTTTCAGGGGGTTGGGCTGGATGACCCCCCGGGGTCCCGCTCACCGGACGAGGTCCAGGAAGGCGTCGGTGGTGTGGACCTGCTCGACGGTGCCCTGGCGGTGCAAGGCGTCCTTGCTGCCCTTTCCGGGGTGGATGATGAGGACCATGAAGATGCCAATGAAGACGGCGATCAGGGTGGTCAGCATGTAATAGACGACGGCGCGGAAGCCCATCTTGCCCGAAGCACTGCTGTCCAGAGACGCCATGCCTGCCGGGCCGGACGAGAGAGAGAAGTTGGGGGAAACTAGATCTTGATTTGAACTCCAATTCGATATCAAATCCAAATTCAAAGTAAATATTTAAGTATAAGTAACGAAATTCAAATTTGAAACTGAAATTCAAAATGTTTAAATATAAGTAATGAAATTCAAATTCAAAATAAATATTTAAATATAAGTAATGAAATTCAAATTTGAAATTGAGATTCAAAGTAAATGTTTCAATATAAGTAATGAAATTCAAATTTGAAATTCAAATGCGAAGTAAATGTAAGTAATGAAATTCAAATGCGAAGTAAAGGTTTAAATACAAGTAACGAAATCCAAATTTGAAATTCAAATTGAAATTCAAAGTATTTAAATATAAGCCATTAAATTCAAATTCCAATGCAACGTTTAAATACACATAATTTAATTCAGATTCAAAGCGAAAATTTAAATATAAGTCATCAAATCCAAATCTGATTTTAATTGCTTATATTTAAATATTTATGTTTATTTAAACATTAGACATTGACATTTCTATATTTATACGACACGCACACAGGCATTTATCGTGCAAAAGCGCCAAGGATCCCCTCCTGGCCCGCCCGGCAGGGTCGTCGTCCGGCATGGGCTCACCTGTGATGAGGCTGGAGACGATGAGGGGCAGGACCAGCATCTGCAGCATTCGCATCAGGAGCTCCCCGGGGAAGGAGAAGTACTTCACCTGCCGGAAGGTGAGCTTGTAGGGCCGCAGGGCCAGCGCCAGGGTGACCCCTGCGGGGCGGAAGGAGGGGCTCAGAGATCCGCTCCCGGGTCAAGAGCTCCCAGAGGCATGGGCAGAGTGCAGCCAGGGACGGAGAAGCTCAGAGCCAGAGGCGGACTACAACTCCCATGGTCCCCTGACCCCACTTGCAGGGGATGATGGGAACCGGAGTCCCGGACTTTAAAAAGTCACTTAAATCCCTTCTTTAGCCAATTTGGACGTGGGCCCACAGAGCTCAGAAACCCAAACTATTTATCGAATTTTTAGTTGTGTTTCAAGAATATCGGCTGGTTATTTTGTCCGCCTTTGACCTGCTTAATAATAATAATAATAATAATAATAATAATAATAATAATAATAATATATTCTATTGGCGGCTCCCAATACAATATTAAAAACATCAAACATTAAAAATTTCCCTTTATGGAAGTGCAGCTAGTATATACTTAAAAGGGGAGGTGGGGAGATATTTAAAGAACAGCTTAAATATTTCCCTTTTTAAAAATAAAATAAAATAGAGAGTTTTCATGCAGTTCTTTCCCTGCAAGCCAATTAATTCCCAGACCAGGATGCAACAAATTTGGGGAAGGAATAAAAACAAAAATATATGAAATTGAGATTAACTGCAAAGAGACCAGATTAGGAAATGTAAACTGCAAAACTTTAAATTATTTTTGTAAAGTTTTAAAAATAAGCTTTTAAAAATGTATCATTCTTTTTTGAGATCTTGCAAGCGGAGAGAGCGAAGCAGATCTCCTCTCTGCAGCTCGCTAGAGTTTTTTCCCCTCCCAATCCTCTGTAATCCTCGCTAATTTCTCTGGCTCTTTTTCTCCTCCCTCTCTTCTTAATTTTTATTTTTGTTTAGGTACTGGGAGCCATTTGGCCTCAGCCTGCAAGCAGCTCGTGACCGGCTTAATCTGACCCACACACGCAAAGCGGGGCGGCAGCCTTCCCCGTCCGGCGCTGGCCGATCCCCAGATCTCCCAGAAGGGACCCCTGGGGCTCATCTAGTCCAACCCCCTCTTCCCCAGCGCAGCATTCGAACTCGTGTCCCTGTGGTCGAGTCTCGCGCCGACTGAGCTACGTATTTTGGATTTAAAGAAAGCAGAGCATTATCTGCTTTCCAGGGGCCAGATGTGGAACCTCAAACCTTACCCAGCCAGATGTGGAGGGTATTATTATTATTATTATTCTGCTGCCCTGGCTGCAGTTCTTTGACTGGGCTCCTGGGTTAAGCAACCCCAGGCTTGAAATTGGATGGGCTCCCCAAAGGTCATCCATCCCAACCCCAGAGGGAGTCCATTTTGGGTGGTCACCTTGTGGCTTGGAGGGGGTCAGATGTTAAGGAAGAGGCTTAACCCACCCACCCCACAGCCTGGCTCTTCCTAGCGACGATACCCTTTCAGAGAAGCGGTGGGATCGCTCAGCGGCCCACGATTCGAATCCTGCTCGCGATTTCATCCTGCGATTGCCCTTTTCTCTCCGAAAAGAGCCCTTCGCTCTCCGGCAAAGATCCGGGGCTGTGCCTCAGTACCCCCCATTGCAATTTGGTTGGGAGAAGCCGCGCACGCCGCAAATTTCCCCGGTCCTCTTTTAAATCCTGTAGCGGGGAGTTCCGCCGGTTCGCTCTGCACACAATCAGGGCTTTCTCGGGACGGCAAGGGGATTTGGCCCCGCCGGACCCCTGGCACCCCAAAGACGCCCCTCTGAGGCTACGCAGGGACCCCAAGCCCCCCCTTGCACCCCCTTACCCAGAAGGACGGCGGCGACGGTGAGCAGGACGAAGGCGTTCCTCTGCAGGCAGCTGCGGACGCTCTCCCGGGTGACGGCGTACATCCTGGCCTGCGCCCGGGCCGCCCTCTTGCGCAGGACATGGCGCAGGCGCTGCCCCCGCCCGCCCCCCGGCCCCAGCGCCTTGGACTCCTCCTCGTTCAGGAACAGGCTGTTGGCGCGGGCCTGGCGCTCACCCATCGCGGGGGCCCCTCAGCACCCCGGGGACCTGGGTTCGGGGAGAAGAAGGCGAGAGCCAGGGGGGATTAAAGCAGCCAAAGCCGGCCGGACCAGGAAAAACCACATGGGGGGGGGCTGGCCTGCCTCCTCCCTCCCTTCCTTCCTTCCTTCCTTCCTTCCTTCCTTCCTTCGCCACCTAATTCCTTCCTTCCTTCCTTCCTTCCTTCCTTCCTTCCTTCCTTCCTTCCTTCCTTCCTTCCCCACCTAATCTTTCTTTCTTTCTTTCTTTCTTTCTTTCTTTCTTTCTTTCTTTCTTTCTTTTCCCCTTCCTTCCTTCCCTCCTTTGCCACCTAATTTCTCTTCCTTCCTTCGCCACCTAATCTTTCTTTCCTTCCTTCCCCATCTAATTCCTTCCTTCCTTCCTTCCTTCCTTCCTTCCTTCCTTCCTTCCTTTGACACCTAATTTCTTCCTTCCTTCCTTCCTTCCTTTGCCACCTAATTTCTTCCTTCCTTCCTTCCTTCCTTCGCCACCTAATCTTTCTTTCTTTCTTTCTTTCTTTCTTTCTTTCTTTCTTTCTTTCTTTCTTTCTTTTCCCCTTCCTTTCCTTCCCTCCTTTGCCTAATTTCTCTTCCTTCCTTCGCCACCTAATCTTTCTTTCCTTCCTTCCTTCCTTCCCTCCCCATCTAATTCCTCCCTCCCTCCCTCCCTCCCTCCCTCCCTCCCTCCCTTCCTTCCTTCCTTTAATACCTTGCTGCTTTACTGACAGACCCTTCGGAACTGTCATATCATTATACCTTTTAAAAGTCCTAAAGGATTAACCTGAAATACAAGAGTTTTATATACGGTATATATATATGGAAAGGGGTCCCCAGGGGTCATCCAGTCCAACCCCTTGATTCCCAGAATAACTGACAGCGAAGGGACCCTGCGGACATCTAGCCCAACCCGCTGCAAGGCAGGAATCTGGGCTGCGCCTCTGCCCCAGTTGGGTTGCCCCGATTAAAACCGCCGTCCAGAACCAGCTCCCACCCCCAGAAAACCCCTTGGCGCAACCTCTGGGCGAAAAGCAACAGGCCCATTTCCCGGAGGGGGAGACTGAGGCTTTGCTGGCCGGGCGAGTGCCCTGAGGGCACCCGAGGACACAGCTGGCATGCCAAGACCTGGCTTGGCACAGGGAGCCGGGATTTTAAAAACCAGCTGTCTGCAAAGCAGACCGGCCTCTCCGGACAGGCCAGACCCCTTGAGTGGCCCCACCTCTGGGTGCTATGAGGGGGTCCTTGGGACGGGCGAGGGGCGGCCCAGATCCGTGGCTTACCTGGAGGAGCCTCTGCCCGGCTCAGGGAAACCTCTCTCCTCCACCGCCGCTGAGCTCTGGCAAGGAAAGAGAAGTCCGGGTGAGGCTTGGAGGGAGGAGGCGGCGCCAGCCCTGCGCGTGGGGCTTTGGGCCCCCCGTGGGACGCCGGGAGAGGAGCTTAACCCTCTTGCGCCAGCCTGGGGATGGAGTCGGGGCGGGATCAAGCCCAGGGCTCAGGGCAGCTCCGGCTGCCGTGGATCTGTTGCTCTAGGTTCCTGCACAGGGAGAACCCAAAGGTCATCCAGCCCAACCCCGAGGGAACCCCAGCTATGCGGCCCTCGGAAGGTCGCGAGTGAGGGCATGTGGTCCCCGGCTTAGAAGGAAAGGCCCGATTGTGGGAGGAAATATTTTCCGTCTTTCTTTTTAGAAAGCTCCATCCTGGGTTTCTGTTGCCCACAGCACCCAGAGAACGGATGTTGTTTGGCAATGGCAGGTAGACTGTGCCTGGGAGGGGAGGCTCCCTTCAGGGAGCAGGAGAGGAGAACTGCCTCGCAGGGGTGCAAGCGAGATGGGGGGCACCCCCTCGGAGGATAAAAAGCAGGATAGGACCGGCGGAATCCCAGCGCTGGCATCCCGTGCCGCGCAATGAATGGAAAATTGCAACGGAGAGGAAATTGCGACATGCCATACGGCGCAGAACAAATTGCAATGCCAGCATTGGATTGCAATGAAATTAAAGCGAAATGGAGATTTGGGGCAGAAAAGAACGGAGGTCGGGGGGGGGCGCTCCTTCCCTAGCAGCCGCTTTCTGCTTCCCGAGGCAGGGAATGCTTCCTTCCGGATTCGAGTTCCTGGAAAGGGGCTCTGGGGCTCAAACCCTGGCAAACTGTGGGCGCTGCTGTCTCCCTTCCAGGCGGCAAAGCGATTTGCGATGCTCAGGGCATCATGTGGGCATGCAAAGTCCCCCCCCCACCGTCCCCCCCCTATTTCTGTGCCCCCCATTTTCCCTGCATGGCTTACTGACAAATCCTTTCCGCACCAGACGGACAAGCTCTTTCGCTCTCTCTCCTTGCCAAAAATCTCTGGATGCAAAGAAGAGAAGGACCACCTCCGAACAAAGCAGGCGAGATCGGAAAGGGGGGGGGGCAGAGCGGCTGTGTGCCCACGCCTGGGGAGGGAACGGGGGGGGGGGAGATGCGGAGAGGGGCCCAATCCGGAGGAGAGAGTCTGTTGCCAAGGCCATCTCCCCGGAAATCTGGAGCGGAGATGAAGGCACAGCCCCCTAGACCCACACGTGGGGGGCTGAATCGGCCTGGGGGCGGGTTGCTTCCAAGCAGCCCCCTCCCCAATTCAAAGCCACAATCTGGCTTCTTCCGGAGGGGAAAACCAGGCATGCGGTGCTTTGCAAATTTCAGAAAGCTGGAGGCACGGATCGCTTAAAAAGAAAAGATGGCAACTTGCAAAAAAAAAAGGAATTTCAGTTTGCGAAAGGGGAAAATAACCTAATCAGAATTAATCCTTCCGCAGAGCTGAATCCGGTGGGTGGGCTATAGGGGAAATTTGTGTTTTATATTTATGTTTCTACTGTTCTGCATTGAATTGGAGGCCGCTATGGACGTAATCGAAAGGGAGACCTGGGTTCGGATCCTCAATTGTTAAGTCGCAAGCGTCCTACTCCACAGGGCTGTTGTGGGGATTAAATGAGGGAGAACCACAGGCAGATGGGCGGAGTAGAAATAATAAATTATTATTATTATTATTATTATTATTATTATTATTACTCATGCCGCCTCGAGCTCCTTGGAGAACGAAGGCCGGCGTGTCAATGCAAGGAATGAATAAAATGGATCCATCGTCCTGCCTCAGTTTTTTTGGGCATCTTTGCTCCGTTCCCAACAACCCGGGGCCTGCTCCCATTTTACAGGACTGTAAAAAGTCCAGGGAGGCTCCGAATTATCAGCCTGAGAGCCAGGAACCGAAGGAGCAGAGATGCCCCCGAGAGGCCTGGGCACGGGGCCCAAAGAGCGCCTCTGAGCACGTGGGGAGCGCCTGCGGGAAAAACGGACCTGGAATCTGGGAGCAGGATTTCCTCGCTCCTGCCAAACCCGTTTCGCCAGGAGGATTTGAAACCTTACACCCGCTGCTGCGGAGAAAAAATAAAAAGCGTTTCCAGATTAAATAAAAACGAAGGCATTCAGGAATGTACTCCCTCCTGCGTCAGGGAACGAGCCTCCATCTTTCCCTGTGCAGAAACCCTGCAAAAACCAGAATTTTGGAGCAAAAAGGGCCCCCAAAACAGCAGATCGGGACCGTTTGTTTTCTGTTCAAAGTCAAGAGCAAATGCCATTCTATTATTATACGCAGAGGCAGGGAAGGCGCTCTGAGTGCAGAAGGTCGGGCAGCTGCAAAAGGCTGCAGGCGCAGAGGGCTTATCCACTGGTGTTGCCGGCACTGACCGGCAGGGTGACAAGGGACGGGCGCAGCAACGCCAAACCGCTGGACCTTCTGCATGCAGAACCCCTGTTCTGGCGCTGGGCAAAGGTGGTGCTCTTAAAAGCCGAGTTTCTGGTCCTCAGCGCTGTGAAGAAGGGCATGGAGATCTGCTTTGCATCACCCGCACTGGCTGGCAGCAGCGGCTGTCCTACCTTGAAGGGGGAGGGCCTTCTGCACTCAGGCGCTTGACCGCTGAGCTCCGGTCTTTCCCAAGATGCCGGTCCTCATGAGTCTGAATACAAGCTGAAGGAATGGAAGAAGCTGCCTTGGACCATTGCTCTGCCTAGCTGAATACAGCCTGCACTGACTGGCAGCAGCACTCTTTCTAGGAGATCCCAGGTTTGGACCTGGGAAACCTTCCGCATGCCAAGCACCTGCCCTTCCCTGGTCCTCAATTTTATCAACAGGCGGCTCGTTTAAACGGAGCTGAAATCGGCCCAGCTAGCTCCATAAAGCCTGCACTGGCTGGCAGCCACTCTCCTGCTAGGAGGTCCCACCTAGCTCACCTCTGCCAGCACTGGCTGGCAGCAGCAGCTCTCCACAGTTTTGAGCAGGGAGTCTTTTCCCGGCCCTGCCTGGGGGCGGACCCCAAGACCTTCTGCATGCAGAGCACCCTCTCTGCTCTGCACATGACCCTCGCCTTTGCAAGGCAGAAGCTGCCAGTTGAGACTGGGCCCAGAAGGCGGGGTTTTTCCCTCCCCCAGTGAATCCTTCCTGGCGTCTTGGCCAGGGCAGCTCAGTCGGCGGAGCCTGAAACTCGTGATCCCAGGGTTGTGAGTTCGAGACCAAGATTGCCGGGGGTTGGACTGGATGACCCCCGGGGGTCCCTCCCCTTCTATGCTTCTACATCTGGAGCGCCGGGCAGATGTTCCTCGCTCTTTCTTCCCTGGAGAGGAAGAGACTTCCCCTATTTCGCTTTCATCATTTCGCCCCACGAGGGCCGGCTGCCCCCCTTTCAACGCTGGGGGGCTGGGGGGACCCCGGGACCCCCTGAGGTCGCCAGACCCCACAGACGTCCCACCCACCTGACTCCCCACAATGCCACCATCCAACCATGATTTTTAAGGGGCACCAGGGGCCCCCATCAATCTCTCCTGCTCCCCTTTCCCCTGACAATGACCCTGCGAGGAAGGCTTCATTTATATTTATTTATAATATTAAAGCTTATCGAGAAAAAGACAAAACAAAAATGCAAAATGCAAAACGAAAATACGAAAATACGAAATACAAATACAAAACGAAAATACAAAATATCTTTTTCCCTTTTCCTAAGCAAACCAAGCAATGCAAACACCAAAACGGGGCGAGAGCAACAGAGGAGGACACGGGAATTGGGGTGGGGAGCCTCGGCCCTCCGCCCACTAGGCAACCCTCTTGTTGGAGGGGCAATGGCGCCCCCTTTCCTCTCCAACCGCCCCCTCCTCAGTCCCACCTGGTGGGGGTTCCCCCTTCCTCCCCACCTAGACACGCGTCACGTGTGAAGGAGGCAGGGTGGCGCGCAGGCGGGTAGGGAAACGTGGCGAAGCTGCTGCTGCCCTACCTGGCCGGGCTGCTGCTCCTTCCCCGTCCGCACGTGCGCTGCTGCCCGCCCGCGCCTCCCTCTTCCTGGGCTGCTGCTGCTGCCTGCCCGGCGCGCGGAGGCGGAGGCGCGCCTCCCCGGAGCCCATTGGCCGCGCCGGGCGGGCGGGCGGGTCCGCGCCCAGGGCCGCCTCCCAGCAGGGCAGCCGCGGAGGAGGAGGAGGGCGCCCCGGGGCATACGCAGAGCGCGCCCGGCCCCGGCCCGCCAGAGGAAGGACAAGGGCGCCTCGGGGCATACGCAAAGCGTGCAGCTTCCCCCCTTGAAAGACAGGAAAGAAAGGGTGACTCTGGGCATACGCAGAGTGCACCCGGCCGAGCATACCAAAGGAAGGACAAGGGCGCCTCTGGGCATATGCAGAGCGTGCAGCTTTCCCCCTTGAAAGAAAGGAAAGGGTGTCTCTGGGCATATGCAGGGCCCCTGGCCCAAGCCTCCGAAATGAAGGACAAGGGTGCCTCTGGACATATGCAGAGTGCACCCGGCCCGAGCCTGCCAAAGGAAGGACAAGGCTGCCTCTGGGCATACACTGCCTGAGCATGCCAGCTGCCTTTCCTCTTGCAGGAAAAGGCCATACGCAGAGCGGGCAGCTCCCCCCGTGAAAGGAATGAAAGGGTGACTCTGGGCATACGCAGAGTGCACCCGGACCAAGCCTCCCAAATGAAGGACAAGGGCGCCTCGGGGCATATGCAGAGAGGGTGCTGCCGGAGCATGCCAGCTGCCTCTCCTCTTGCAGGAAAAGGGTGCCTCTGGGCATACGCAGAGTCCCAAAGGAAGGCCAAGGGTGCCTCTGGGCATATGTAGAGTGGGCCCTGCCCAAGCCTGCTAACCACCTCTCCCCTTGCAGCAATGGATGGACAAGGGCGCCTCTGGGCATACGCAGAGCGTGCCCCGCCCAAGCCTGCCAGCCGCCTCTCCCCTTGCAGGAAAGGGCCACTTCTGAGCACGCACAGAGTGCGGCCCGGGCCTGCAGTTTGCCTCTCCCCTTGCAGGGGGAGCCAGAGAAGCGGGAATCAGTTGCCCCCGAGGCTGCGCAACCCATTCGCACATGCGCTCTGTTCCTGTTTGGGGGCTCTCCATCTGGGGAGAGGAGAGGGCGCAGGTTCCTAAATGGAGCCTCCAGGGACAGAGCCAGTCTGCCTCAGAGCAGCAGCGGAAGAAGCCCTGATGCAGTTGCTCGAGAGGCAGGATCCGCACCCGGGGCCGGAAACAGATGCAGGATTGCGAAGCCCGCCCCGCCCCTCGCACCTGCTGCCTGGTAGGCAAAAGCTCTTCCTGCCTCCCGGGTAACAAAACCAGAATTTGTGGGCCTCCCGGGAAGCGGGAGGTTAGGAGATGCAGCTTGGGTAAACTGGGGAACTCCCTGCCACAAGACCCGCCTTGGCCAAGCACAGATCCCGGCATCCAATCATCTTGGATTCATGTCGGTTTTCCTCCTGAGCCTTCCAGCTCAATAATAATAATAATAATAATAATAATAATAATAATAATAATAATAATAATTGGCCCCAATACATGAGGAGTCGGGGGCCCTATCAAATCGCCCCTTTTCAAAGCGGATTAAGGGCATTACACACATTTATTAATTATATCTATTAATTATAATAATCGATTAGAATCACAGAACTGCTGAGTTGGAAGGGACCCTGAGGGTCATCCATCCCAACCCCAATCTTTTTGCCCAAATACAGGATTCGAACTCGTGATCCCAAAATACGAGTAGATTTAAAGATCTGCTTTCCAAGGGGCAGGTTTGGACCCCCAAAAGCTTCCGATCTGGCCCTCCGGGCTCTCTCATCGGCCTGGGAGCTTCCTTCCCTGCCCTCGAACTCGGCTCTACCTTCGTCCGCCAAACAAGGACAGGAGGCTCTTGAGGTCCGCGTCCCGTTTTGGGGGGGTCCGGATCCTGGGTTCGAGGGGGGACCCCTGGGGGCCCGATCCTGCCGGATTTCTGATCCAGGCCGGCAGCTCAAAGTCGCCGTGACTTCTAGGCCGCGTCTCCCCGGAGATGCCGACCCGGGAACGTCACACGCCCTGAATAAAGCGGGGAGGCCCAAAAATAGAGACGAGAGGAGGCCGGGCGCCTGATTTGCCGGGCAGAAAAGGGGGCACCTCCTCTGGCGCCCCGGCCCTCCGGGATTCACGTGCCCTGGCCGTGGGGCAGCCCCGTTCCTGGTGCCAAGAGGGGGGGGGGCAGAAGTGTGTCACCGAATCCGCACCCGGTGCCTCCGAGGGGCTATTAAAAGATTTAATTGGCGCAGGGCAAGGCGGGCATCTAGGGCAGAGGCGGGCGGGGGCCGCATTCCCCTCCAGCCCCGATCGTCTGGGGTGGGGGAGCCCTTTTTAGCCTGGGGGGCGCATGCCAGGGGTAGGATTTTCCCCACGGGCAGCGGGGTGCAGTGAGCGGAGCATGGGGGGCAAAGGCCTGGGAGGGGGGTGACCCTGTTGCAAAGTGGGCTGGGGGTCCGCAGCCACCTCTCTACCTCGCAAGGACCATATTTTCCCCTCTTTTGAGCCCAAAATGAAGAAATACACATACATTATATTTATATCGCAAGTCTTTTCCTGTGTATGACGGCCCCTATTTTTTTGAGCCCAAAATTAAGAAATAAACACTATACATAAAATAATTATATATGAAATAATTATACATAAAATAAAAATTATATTTCTAAAAATAATCGCAATAGTCCAAGATGTTTTAAACTTAAAAAAGGGGGGGGGGGATATATCTTCTACACAGAAAAATGCAGTCTGTAGGTAGATTTGCACCCAGCTTCTCCATCCTCCAGCCAGGGGGGGAAGAGGCACAGTTGGGGTTCAAGGATGGTGTGGGGAGACAGAGAGGCTTTGGGGGGTGTTTGCGCCCCATCCGGGGTCTGCGCTCCCCAAATAGTGGAACAGAGCCTCCTGGGGCAGGAGCAGTCTACCCCTTTCGAAGAAAACCACCAAGGGGAAGGTGGTTAGAGCCCCCCAGGAGGTTGAACCCCTTTCCAGGTAGGGCTGAAAATCCCCCCCCCCAATCTGAAACCCTGGAGAGCAGCTGCTGCCGGTCAGTGTGGGGCTGCAGTTCTGAGATCGGCGCTCCCGCAAGCCTGGCAGCTCTCTCTTCAAACCGCCCTCCATAAACGGGAGAGTTTTTCAAACTGCTGGTCTAAAAGAAGCCAGACCCTTGGTCCTTGTAGCTCCATATTGCCCACACAGGCCGGCAGCAGCGCCTTAGGGTTCGAGGTCTTTCCCCCGAGCTCTGCCCAGGTCAAACTTCTTCTACGGCAGAGCTGTGGGTCTTCTTTGAAACAGAAGTGGTTTGACCCGGGCAGAACACGGGGAAAAGACCTCGAACCCCGAAGAGATGCTGCCGGCCCGTGTGGGCAATATGGAGCTACAAGGACCAAGGACCTGGATTTTGAATAAATGCGCTGCTCCTGTTTTGAATCTTACCCAGCTATTTCCCCTCTCTTTTATAATGTTTTATTCAATTTCCACAAAAAATTCCATAGTAATTTATACTTTTGTTTTATCAACTTCCCATCCAGTTTTCCATGGTTGTTGCTGTTTGTAAATATACTACCTGATTGCAGCAGCCTCTCTGCCGTGTCATTTCCCCACATACAGGGGGTCACACAATCTGAACGATGCTCTTGACAGGGGGGAAGTAGTATTAATAATAATAATAATAATAATAATAATAATAATAATAATAACCCCACCCATATGGGACCGTGAAGCTGTAGGCCTGTGGACATTTGGAACATCCTCTGTTTTAATAGATTTTCAAGGATAAAATAACCAATAGATTTAAATCGGATCCGCGGTGGAAATATCTACAATATAAGGAACCGCAGGAAGGGGGAGAGGGGGGGACATGAAGTTTCGGTAGTGCTGTTTTTGTGGGGTGACACATACCCCTAAACATTGTGTGAATCATTTGTACTTTGTACTTTTGTCCATTTACTCTATTTATTTTTCCCATTTACTGGTGATTCTCTCGGGTCAAAATGAGAGTACCTCTAAACATTTTTTTAAGGGGAAAAAAGCAAGGAGTTTCGGTATTCCAAATTGGCCGCGCAAATTTATATTGTTATGATTTTGTAAAATGGCTATTTGGACTCATTAAGGAATGCAGTATAATATTAGATCATCACGCCCCGAACTTCAGAGCACAGGAAGACACCCAAAGATATATAATTTGGCTTTTTAAAATTGTGTCATAATTTGGAATGTTTTAATGTGGTTTTTGTTGGATTGCTAAAATGGGAAACTTAATAGTATTAAAAATAAAAAATTCTGTAAGATGAGAAAATGGGAAAAAACAACAACCCAATGTGTTTTAAGACACATTTTAAGAGTTTTAGGGTCTGTCTGTATAGGAAGCCACAAAGAGGAATTTTGCAGGGACCGCAAAGGGTCAACGCTTTTATTTGCAGGGCCCGATTCCCCCGGGACGACTGGCTCCGGGATTTCGGGGGTTTCCCGCTAAGTCCTTGTCCACGCCCCGGGACGTGGTGGGTGGCGATCGCGCGCCTCGCTCGGAGGACGGAGAGGGCGGCTCCGGGTTCAGAGTTCGGGAGGCCCCAGCCAGCGCCAGCCTTCCTTCTTGCCGATTTTGGCCAGGAAGGCGGCCGAGCCGAGGCCCACGCAGGCCGCAGTGCCGGTGGCGAAGCTGTGGGCTGGAGAGGAGAGAGAGGAGAGGTGAGAGGACTCTGAATTCGGGGGGAAAGGGAGAAATGTTCAATGCAATCAAACTCGGCCCGCCAGCTGTCTTGGGACTACAACTCTCATCATGCCTAGCTAACAGGACCAGTGGCCAGGGATGGTGGGAACTGTATTTTGGGACTACAACTCCCATCATCCCTAGCTAAGAGGACCAGGGGTCAGGGATGATGGGAATTGTAGTCCCAAAACAGCTGGAGGGCCGAGTTTGGCCATGCCTGCAAGGTTAAGCTTTGCATACAGATATTTACATTAGTAGAACTCTTAAAAGTCACTTGTAACAAGACAAAGAAGGTTCAAAACTGGATCATTAAGAAGATAGGGTTTAAAGACATGCAGAAACATGCACTAAAGAGTGGAACCAAGAGGGAGAGCGGAGGGAAGTCAAGCAAAGTGATGGCTTAAAAATTTGTTTATGAGGTTTCCTTTTTTTCATGTAGTGTTGTTATTTTGTTGCTATGTTATTTTTGGAAATGAATAAAATGTTATCTCCAAAAAGAGAGAGAGAGAGAGAGAGAGAAGGCCCGTTGTCCCGCAGAGCGTGGTCAGACTGTGGAACTCTCTGCCACTGGGAGGGCCAAAAAACTCGGATGCCTTGGAAAGAGGATTAGAGAAGAAAGGGGCATGGAAAAGGAATTGCAGGCTGGCGCCTTGGCAAGGCACCTTCAGCTAACCAGGCCTTGGGTTGACAGACATCCGATGGCCTTTTAAAATGTGCGGTGGGATTATTGGGTCGCCTTTGCTTTTATTTTTATCATTTATTTTGCGTTCTTATACAGTCAAACTTATACAGTCGAACACAATCTGTTCTAGAAGACCGTTTTGACTTCCGAAATGTTCGGCAACCGAGGCGCAGCTTCCGATCGGTTGCCAGAGCTTCTTGCATTGATGTTCAGGTTCCGAAAAAGAGAGCATTTACTTCTGGGTTTTCAAAATTCGGGAGCCAAAACGTTAGAGAACTAAGCTGTCTGAAAACCAAGGTTTCGCTGCATTGCTATTTTCATAGGGCAGCATGCACATCTAAATTAATAATAATAATAATAATCATCATCATCATCATCATCATCATCGTCATCATCATCATCATCTAGCAGTTCCCCAAATATACAGAGCCCTTCTGCAACAGAATATGGGGTCAAAGTGTATTTGGGGAAACAGACTTGGAAATGGAGCAGGAATCCTGGGAGATTCCAATTTTTTCGGAACAAGCATTTAATCAGAGAAGTGCAATTACAGTCTCCAGAATCTGCGTTTCAATGGGAATCGGGGCTTGGAGGAGAAACCGTTCAGGGGATTTCTCTTTGCGGCAATTACCGTATTTTTCGCTCCATAGGACGCACTTTTTCCCCTCCAAAAATGAAGGGGAAATGTGTGTGCGTCCTATGGAGCGAATGCAGGATCCTCGGCTTCACCACGAGGCGCCTGACCTGGAAGCCGGAGGAGGAACAGAAGGGACTCCTTCTGTTCCTTCTCCAGCTTCGCTGAAGGGCGCCACGCCTTCTCCCTCTCTGCGCAGAGAGAGAGAGAAGGCGCAGCGCCCCTTGAGCAATGAGCCTATCAAGCGAAGCCCAAGGAGGAACAGAAGGGTCTCCTTCTATTCCTTCTCCAGCTTCGCTGAAGGGTGCTGTGCCTTCTCCCTCTCTGCGCAGCACCTTTCCTGTGAAGGAGGGGCGCTGCACAGAGAGGGAGAAGGCGCAGAGCCCCTTGAGCGGCGCGCCTGCCATGCGAAGCCGGAGGAGGAACAGAAGGGACTCCTTCTGTTCCTCCTCCCGCTTCGCAGCGACGCGCCTGTCCAGCAAAGCCCGAGGAGGAACAGAAGGGTCTCCTTCTATTCCTTCTCCAGCTTCGCTGATGGGCGCTGCGCCTTCTCCCTCTCTGCACAGCGCCTCTCCTGTGAAGGAGAGGCGCTGAGCAGAGAGAGAGAGAGAGAAGGCGCAGCGCCCTTGAGCGGCGCGCCTGTCATGCGAAGCCGGAGGAGGAACAGAAGGGTCTCCTTCTATTCCTTCTCCAGCTTCACTGAAGGGTGCTACGCCTTCTCCCTCTCTGTGCAGCGCCTCTCCTGTGAAGGAGAGGTGCTGCGCAGAGAGGGAGAAGGTGCAGCGCCCCTTGAGCGGCACGCCTGTCCAGCGAAGCCCGAGGAGGAACAGAAGGGTCTCCTTCTGTTCCTCCTCCCGCTTCGCAGTGACGCGCCTTTCCAGCGAAGCCGGAGGAGGAACAGAAGGGTCTCCTTCTGTTCCTTCTCCAGCTTCGCTGAAGGGCGCTGTGCCTTCTCCCTCTCTGCGCAGCGCCTCTCCTTCACAGGAGAGGCGCTGCGCAGAGAGGGAGAGAGAGAGAGAGAGAGAGAGAGAGAGAGAGAGAGAGAAGGCACAGCGCCCCTTCAGCGACGCGCCTGTTATGCGAAGCCGGAGGAGGAACAGAAGGGTCTCCTTCTGTTCCTTCTCCAGCTTCGCTGATGGGCGCTGCGCCTTCTCCCTCTCTGCGCAGCGCCTCTCCTGTGAAGGAGAGGCGCTGAGCAGAGAGAGAGAGAGAGAAGGCGCAGCGCCCTTCAGCCGCGCGCCTGTCATGCGAAGCCGGAGGGGATACAGAAGGGTCTCCTGTTCCTTCTCCCGCTTCGCAGCGACGCGCCTTTCCAGCGAAGCCGGAGGAGGAATAGAAGGGTCTCCTTCTGTTCCTTCTCCAGCTTCGCTGAAGGGCGCTGTGCCTTCTCCCTCTCTGCGCAGCGCCTCTCCTGTGAAGTAGAGGCGCTTGCCAGAGAGAGAGAGAAGGCGCAGCGCCCCTTGAGCAACGCGCCTATCAAGCGAAGCCGGAGGAGGAACAGAAGGATCTTCTTCTGTTCCTTCTCCAGCTTCGCTGAAGGGCGCTGCGCCTTCTCCCTCTCTGCGCAGAGAGAGAAGGCGCAGCGCCCCTTCAGCGACGCGCCTGTCCTGGCTTCTGCTTTAGCCCTGCGCAGCCTCTTCGGGCAGGGGGAACCTTCATCCCGCTGCCCTGAAGAGGCTTGGCGCGGTTATCCCAGAAGCCAGAACAGCCACAAGGTATCCCAGAAGCCAGATCCCTCTTGCTGTTCTGGCTTCTGGGGTTCAGAATAAGTTTTTCTTGTTTTCCGCCTCCCAAAACTAGGTGCGCCCTATGGTCCGGTGCGCCCTATGGAGCGAAAAATACGGTAATGGGGTTTCTGGTGCATTTTTGCCCTGTGGAACGCCCTCCCGCCAGATGTCAAAGAAATAAACAGCCATCTGACCACCCCAAGGGCCTTCTGGTGCACCTTCAGTGTGAGAAGCGAGGTTGCAGGGAACCAGGCAGAGGGCCTTCTCGGTGGTGGCACCTGCCCTGTGGAACGCCCTCCCGTCAGATGTCAAGGAAATAAACAACCATCTGACTTTTAGAGGACATCTGAAGGCAGCCCCGTTTAGGGAAGCTTTGAACATTTGCTGAATTATTGTGTTTTAATATTTTGCTGGAAGCCGTCCAGAGTGGCTGGGGAAACCCAGCCAGATGGGCAGGGTATAAATAATAAATTATTATTATTATTATTATTATTATTATTATTATTATTATTACTGCTACTGTGGAAAAACTGAGCCAGCAATTGAGGCCGGCGAGAGGAGCGCACAGCACAGAGAGAAACCTGCAGGAGAACGGAACGGTTTCCTTTCGTTCCCAAATTCCCCAAAGACCAGTTCCCATTTATTTATTTGGGGGGGGGATCCCTTCCTTGCATGGACGGGAACACCGGTGTGCTTTGGGGAGGTCTCTGGGGAAATTGCAAGAACGAAAAGGGAAGCATGGCATCATCCCAAATTGGCCAAATTTGCATCGGGACGGCAGGTGACCGACCTCTGGCTCCCCAGATGGCGCCTGAGGCGCAGCCTCCGATGAAATAGTTTTTGGGGTCCTCTGGGTTGTCCCGGAGCTGGGCGCTGAGGCAAGTGGTGACCCCGAATACGGCCCCCAAGGTGGCTGCAGAGACAAAAGAAAACAGGCGGAGGGGAGGGAAGAGAAGAAATCGAGAGAATACAGCAGCACTTCATCTGGTTAGAGCCTCTTGGGAGAGCTGCTGCTGCCAGCCCGTGTAGGCAATACTGAACTAAGCAGACTCTATAAGGCAGCCCTAATATTCCTACAGCAGTGCTGCCCCCCCCCCCCAGCAAAGTTCAGATTTCGCTCCCGGAGTTTGAGAGCTGCTCCATTCGACCTTGCCCTGGTTTGATCGCGAAGGAAGTTTGAATTAATTACAGAACAGCCAGCTATAAGTAGAACTGTATTTGCGGCGGTGGGGGACAAATAATAAAATGATTATCGCCAGTCCTATTTTTCTTTTTAAAAAATTGCCCTATTCATATTGAAATACTGCCCCTCAATGAGGCCAAAGTTAGATTCACAAAATGTTTGGGGTCTGCGTACCCCTGCACCTCCCACCCCCCAAAAACACCGATGATGATGATGATGATTATTATTATTATTATTATTATTATTATTATTATTTAGATTTAATGCTAACTACATCCTTATATAGAGGCTCCCTTATCTACATGAATAAGCACAGCTTCTCATTCTCCTCTCCCAAATATCAAGTGGGCTGGACTGCTGCCGACCAGAGTCCGCGCAGGACTTACCCATGGTGACGGTTCCGGTGGTCGCCCTCTGAAAAGCCCCCAGGGCCGTTTCGGACGGGAAGAGGGTGAGGCGGTAAGCAGAGCCCACCAGACCTTCAGGAAAACAGGAAAATTGGGCATTTTTACGTTCTTTATTATTCTTCTAAAACATGGATAGGCAAACTAAGGCCCGGGGGCCGGATCTGGCCCAATCGCCTTCTCAATCTGGCCCTCGGACGGTCAGGGAAGCAGCGTGTTTTTACATGAGTGGAATGTGTCCTTTTCTTTCAAATGCATCTCTGGGTTATTTGTGGGGCATCGGAATTCATTTATTTCCCCCAAAATATATTCCGGCCCCCTGGCTGAAAAGGTTTGCTGACCCCTGGTCTAAAACCCCAAGCCAGAAATATAATATACCTTGTTTGTCTTTCTTATTGTTAATCTTTTCTTTTTTTTACTATGTTTATCTCCTGAAAATAATAAATCTTATTTGAAGAGAAATATAATGTACCTTCAGCTGCTTTTAAAAAACTGGTCCTCCCTTAAATTCTAACGGGAAAAATGGATTTTATGGGCCACCCGTCCTTCTTTCAAGACCCCAAAGAACTGCACCTCCCTTTTATTTTCTTGGGTTAGTCTGACTGAATTATTATTATTATATAATATATTATATTATTATATTATAATATATAGATTATAATTTTTATTATTATTATTATTAAGAACGTATTTTTTTGTTGAAGATTTATTGGTTTGCAAAAGTATGTGCAATGTCTCTTTTTTCCAAGTTACATTTTCTGCACTTCCCACCCCTGACAAATTATAGGGGGACCCACAAGCTTCCTCAAGCCTGGAGTCAACCTCAGATGAATTCCTATGGCGGGATGTGTGCACACGGACCCTTGTGAACGAAATGAATCTGGAGTCACTCTGAATTGACCCCGGAGCCAGAATGCGGCTAGTCCAGAGCCAGCCAGCGGGACCTCGATGGCTGCAAAGAGGACTAATCTGCAGCCTGTGTTAACGCAGCTCATGCGTTACTATTATCACATTTAATTACTTCCAAGTTTATACGCCCTTTAAACTGACCCTGGATTCTGTTTAAGTTTATATATGCCCTTCAAATTGGCCCTGGACAAGGACTGCGCCCAAAGGCAAGCAGGGGCTCTCATCCCGCGCCAAAACGGCAGAATCCAGAGTCACTCCGAATTGACCCAAGGATTTGTCCTGGGGGGGGTGCCCTTCCTCACCCCCCCCCCCGATGCATCGCACAGCATGAACAGAGCCTCTCGTCCCTCTCAGGGCAAAACCTGGTCCCCACCCCCCAACACGCTTCGGTTGGTGTGAACGGGGCTAATCTGGAGTCACTCCGAATTGACCCAAGGATTTGTGCTCTCTCTCTCTGTGTGTGGGGGGGTCCTTCACCACATTGCCCCGAATGCATTGCCCAACGTGAACAGAGCCTCTCGTCTGACTCAGGGCCAAAGCTGACCCAACCCCCCGCTCCCATTGGCGCGAACGGGGCTAACCCGGAGTCACTCCGAATTGACACCCCTCCCCCTTCATGCGTGCGCTTCGCGGGGTTCTCTCTCTCCCCCTTCATGCGCCGCAAAGCGTGGTCGAGGGGCCCAACTCGCTCCGGTGCGTGTGAACGCGGCTAATCCGGAGTGACTCCGGAGTCGCTCGGGGAGGGGGGCGAGCGGCTCCCCGCCCTCCGTCGCCTCCCCCCGTCCGCCCGAGCCGCCGCCTCCTCACCGAGAATGGCCCCGAGCCGCGTCGTGAGCCAAGTTTTCCGGCCGCAGTCGGTGCCCTCAGGGATGTCCCAGTAGTCAGCCATCTTGGCGGCGGCCGCTCTCGCGAGACTCCGGCGGGTTCCCTTCTCGCGGCGGGGCGGGACCAATGGCTGCTGCGGGAAGCGGGATTGATGCAGGGGCCGGCTTCCGCCCTTCTGATTGGCCCGTCGCGCCGCGGGTTCCTCCCCCTCGGAGGCAGGCCATTGGCTGCGCCTCAGAGCGGCTCCCTCGCTTCCGCCCTCCAGCCCAGGACGTGGCTTCTTCTCCATTGGCCGGGCCTGGGTGGGTGGGCGGGGCGTGCGGCGGCGGCGTGGCCCCTGACTGGCTCCCCGAGTCCGGGGGCGAGGCGCCATTGGCCGAGGGCGGGGCGGGGGGGCGGGTCTGGGGGCGATGGCGTCCTCCTCTCCGCCGACGCCGGTGCAGATCCGGGAGGCGAACGCGCACCTGGCGGCGCTGCACGGGCGCGTGGCCGAGCTGGAGGCGCGCCTGGCCGCCGCCGAGGAGACCGTGCGGGGCCAGGCCGGCAGCCTCATCCGGAAGGACGCCGAGACCCGCAGGGCCCTGGAGGAGGTCGGGCGCCAGAAGGGAAGGTAGGACCACGAGGACTAGCGCCTTGCGGGGTAAAAGACCAGAGTTGAAGGACCATGAGGACTAGCACCTTGAGAAGTCAAGGAGAAGGGCAGGGAGATGGATCATGAAGACTAGTGCCTTGGGGAGTAAAGAAGCCAAGGGTCAGGGCTGTGAGGACTAGCGCCTTGCGGGGTAAAAGACCAGAGTTGAAGGACCATGAGGACTAGAGCCTTGGGCAGAGGAGGAAAGGGGAAGGAGCAGGGAGATGGAGCTTGAGAACTAGCGCCTGGCAGGTAAAGGACCGGAGTGGAAGGGCCGTGAGGACTAGCGCCTTGCACAGAGGAGGGGGAAAGGAGAATGGTAGGGAGATGGATCATGAGGACCAGTGCGCCTTGGGGAGAAAAAGAGCAGAGTTGAAGGGCCATGAGGACTAGCACCTTGGGCAGAGGAGGAGGAAATGGGATGGGCAGGGAGATGGACCTGGAGGACTAGTGCCTTGGGAAGTAAAGAAGCCAAGGGTCAGGGCCATGAGGACTAGCGCCTTGGCAGGGAGATGGACCTGGAGGACTAGTGCTTTGGGTGGAGAAGAAGAAAAGGCGAAGGAGCAGGGCGATGGATCATGAGGACTAGCGCCTTGGGGAGTAAAGGAGCCAAGCTGAAGGGCCGTTAGGACTCGTGCCTTTCGCAGAGGAGGAGGGAAGGAGCGTTCCTTCCTTTCTCTTCTCCCTCCCCACAAAAAGGGGGGGGGCTGTCAGAAGGCTCCCCTTTGGGAAACACTTGCCCCCTTTTTCAAGAGAGAGGCAGGGTGGGAAGAAAGAGGACCGGCGGCCTAAGACAAAACATTGAGGACCAGCGCCTTAATCCCCGCACCGCCCAACCTGACTGCCGCTTTCCCTCCTCCTTTCTCAAGGGAAATCGCCGCCCTGGAGGAGCAGCTCCGCTCGTCGGAAGAGCGCGTGCAGGAGCTCCTGGGCCTCATCCGGGAGAAGGACGGCCTGATCCTGCGCCTCCGCCACCGCAGCCGCCTGCTGGGCGAGATCTGCCGCTGCCGGCCCGTGCTGGAGACCCTCCTGGCCCAGATGTCCGAAGGGGAGAGGCTGGGGCCCGACAGCGGAGAAGACTCCCCGGACTCCGGCGGCCTCTTGCCGGACTCCAACTGCGTCCCGGACGGCGCCAGGGACTTCTCCCTGGGCAGCGACCCCCAGGATTCGGACATGGCGCTTTTTGGGACGACGGTCTGAGCGCGGGTGCGAGTCGCTGTTGGGGGTCCGGAGTTGGCGGCGGCGGCCCCTGGTGAAGGCAGACATTTTGGAATTATTTGCCCCCTCCTGGCATCACCGGTTCGCCCTCAGGACAATTTGCTTGGGGACTAGTGACTTGACTTCTCTCTTTGACGGCAGCTGAATGAGCGTTCCTGGAAAGCGGGGGGTTCGGGGAAGCCTGCAGGATCAGGCCAAACAGGGGACCCATCTTGCTGCCTGTTCTCACAGGATGCCGGCCGGTTGGGAAGCCCGGATCCGAGTGCGAATGCTGGCGATTAAGAAGCGTCGCTGCCTCTGGCCCCAGAAGCAGAGCAGAGTCGTTTCCTGGCTTAGGAGCCATATAGATAGCCCTCTTCTCCCCTTCCAGGGATTTGCCCTGTCCTCTGTTTGAAGCCATCCAGACTGCGGGGTCTCTCCTGTGGCAGCGAGTTCCGCAGGTTAACCGGGTCGTTTTGTGTATTTCTCAGCAGCCGCGACTCACGAGGGGGAGAGCGCAATAATTCTGGGGTGCTCTGGATGGAGATAGGGGGACGGGGGGGTGTGATGCCGATTCTGGACCACCAGCACCAAATATTTTAAAGGGAAGGTCTCCTGTGGGACTGACTGTGACTTCCCCTCTCTGCGTTAACTCGTCTGGAGGAATCTTGCCGTTCTGCGGGTCGGAAGGGAGCCCCGTGTGGGGTCATCTAGTCCAACCCCCTGCGGCACAGAGATCTTTCGCTCGAACTCGCAACCCCGAGAGTCTCATGAGCTATTCCGACCCAGAAATACAGGAATTAGATCTCGCTGTGCACCAATTTTCCTGGACTGGGTGGGGGGCCGTTACAGTCCCTGCGGCAGCTCTCCCCCCCCCCTCTACCTCAGATAAATGCAGGGAGCAAGCCCCAGCAAGGGGGTCAGAACACCTGCCTGGCATGCAGAAGGAGCCCAGGGTGCCTGGAGAAAGCTAGTTTCTTAGCCTTCATTGGGAACCATGAGGTCTGGAAGCTTGCTTTTAGTTTTAAAAAGAGGGTGCTGGGAGCGCGTGCCCTGCATGCAGAACGTCCCAGGCTCAGCCCCTTCCAACTGGAGGCAAGGCCATTTTACATGTCCCGATTTGAACCAGCGAGACCATGAGATCTGGAAACTTGTTTTTCAATCAGTGCAGCATTCTAGATTCCTATTCACATTAATGGGAGATAATGTTCCTTTTTCCCCAACGACGTGTCTTAACAGGAAATAAGGGCTTTCAATCGGCCCTTCGGTTCCGAACAATGAGGACTAGCCTCCTGCTTCGTTTTTTTAAGGACCTCAAGGGCTCCCGGCGTTCTGCTGCCGGTCCGTGCTGGTAATACTGACTTGGATGGTAGCGGATTCTCTTCCCTTGGCCACCTTTCAGGGATTCTTTCACTTCCATTCCTGCAGTGCCCAGGGGGTTGGGCTAGATGACCACTGGTTGCCCCTTCCAACTTCCTTTTATGCCTCCATTTCTGTTTTTTTTTTGTACCCATTTCCTTGACTTACCCATCAATCCACAGCTTGAGAGACAGACTGTGTTCTTAAGGAATTATGAGCGCAGAATCAGTCTCACTTCTGCTCCACGACTGTTACCATACTCACGGGTCAACCTTGCTCCTGGCTTCACCTTCAAGTGCCTATAACGGGGGGATTTTGTTACACCGGAAACCTCTATTTAAAACCGTTCCTCCTCCACTGGAGCCAATAATAAACCTATTTTGCTATACTCGGAATCTGTGTGCTTTGTGAGTCTTTGTTCCTAGCCAAATCAGTCTCGTTTTCAGGTGCGAAGTGGAGTTTTTTCCTCAAGCAAAAAGCACCCAGCTCTTTGGGGGTGTCTGTGCCACTGGTCAACGGGGGGGGGGGGGGCTTCTTTTGCCACAGTCCCCGAGTGCTGCCCCCAAATCGAAGGTCTGGAAAGCAAGCCAGAGGAATGGTTGAAGGAGCTGGGAGGAGATAGGACAGCCATCTTCAAATATATCACATAACACCTTTGGGAAAGGCTGTTCTCCAATTGTAATGCTTGCAGGCCAGTGTTTCCTAGTTGTCGGTGCTTATACTCCATTTTTAAAGATTTGCCTTAAGAGTCTTTGAACCTCTTTTGTTGACCACCAGCATTATGCTTTCCATTTTAAAGTTCGGAATAGAGGAGTTGCTTTGGAAGACGATCATCAGGCATCCGCACAACATGACCAGTCCAACGAAGTTGATGTTGAAGAATCATCGCTTTGACACTGGAGATCTTTGCTTCTTCCAGTACACGGGTATTAGTTCACCTGTCTTCCCAAGTGATGTGTAAATTTTTCTGGAGACGCTGTCGATGGAATCTTTCGAGGAGTTGGAGATGTCCTTTGTAAGTGGTCCATGTTTCACAAGCGTACAGTAAGGTTGGTAGTACAATAGCTTTGCAAACAAGCATTTTGGTTTCCCTGCGAATGTCCTGGTCCTCAAACACTCTGCGCTTCAATCAGGAGAAAACCGCTCTCACAGAACTCAGGCAGTGCTGGATTTTGGCATCAATGTCGGCCCTTGTAGAAAGATAACTGCCCAGGTAGGAGAAGTGACCAACACTTTCCAACGTTACACCACTGAGTTGAATGCCCCCCTAGGGGTCATGTAGATCAACCCCCTCAATGCATGGGACTCAAGGTGCCCACCTTGAAATTGCACGTCGCCCCTTCTGTGCCACCCCACAAATTACTATTTTTCCCTGGCCCTGGAAGAGCCACCAGGATCCTTGAGGGCTTCCAATATGATGTGGCACACTGTCATTTTACTTTATTTTTTTACGTGGCAGGCTGGACTCCCTTGCTGTGCCAATTGCCGTGCCCGCCCGCCTGCCAGGCCTTCCCCTGGGCTGCCAGCCCGGCCCCGAAGGCGCCTCCTGGCAACCGGGGGATATTGCTATGGAGACGTCTGCCAGCAAACTCAGGATCGCCGCCAGCTCCGTGCAAGGAAGTTTGCCAGGCAGAGCTCAGACGCCACCAGGAAGCAGAAGAGGAAACACCCAGGTAGGAGGTTTTGCAAAGAAACAATAATAATGTCCTTTTAATGGCTTTCTCTAAACTGCTCCCAATAGTCCCGTGGAAATTAAAGGGGTTTTATTACTTCACCCTGCGTGTTGGGAGCAGGGTTTTGCCTCATCCTGGCAGCAAAGTCCAGGAGAGCACTCTGTACGAGGCCAGAGGCCTTTTGCAACGTCCTCCCGTCTCCCCTGGGTCTTGGGATGCTCTGGCCGGTTCGATCTCAGCCGAGGGAAGTCTGGAATTTAATTCCCCAAAGAGCCAAGGAGGGAGATTTAAGTGGAGGTTGCAAAACCAAGGCGAGGTTGAGCCCAGTCCAAGATGCAATTCCGGGTCGTGGTCCGAGACGGATTTCGGAGGAGCGGAGCGAAGAGCGGCGAAGGAAGGCGGATGTGGTTTGGGAAGGAGGGAGCCGGCGGACGGGAGTTTCCCAACATCCTGGAGGCTCCGGGGGGGGGGGGCAAATTCTCTTTTAATTTTTATCTACAATACTGCATTGTTTATAGTACAGCACATTGATTCTTGCTTTCGTTTTATGGATTGATGGTCTCGTTAGATAGTAAAATTCACGTTAAATTGCAGTTTTAGGGGTTGCTTTTAAAAGTCTGGAACGGATTAATCCGTTTTGCATTCCTTTCTATGGGAAAGCAGTGCACCTCGGTTTTGGAATGGACTTCTGGAACGGATTAAGTCTGAAAACCAAAGGACCACGGTATTCTTAAATACTCAGGCCTCCTAGACAGCACCTTGACCACAGCTGATGGCAGCGAAGGTGTTTTGGGGACCATTTGCTCCCGAGCATTGCAGGGGGTTGGGCTGGATGACCCTTAGGGTCCCCTCCCAACTGATTATGCCAGAAAATTTGGTGGGCCCACAATGACTGAACATTGGGTTCATTCATTACAACACATTTGAGCAGGGCGACAGGGAAGAGGGCGAGGGCCCGATCCACCCTGGGTGTCTTTTTCCCTCCGCAGATTCCCCGGCGTAGAAGTCAAAATGGAGACAGGTGCCATCGTGAAACTCCGGGCCAAGTGTCTGGAAAGAGGAGCCTCAGGGATTAAGGGGTTGGCCAGGTATGTAAAGGACATTTGTTCTGTCTGACAGCAGTTACTCATTTCTTGCTGAATACCAGAGCGTTTCCCCCCTAAAAAAGTGTTTAGGGGTACTCTCATTTTGACTCAAGAAAAGCACCATTTTATAGTTCAAATCGGGGGAAATAAACACCGTAAATAGGCAAATGATGCACAAAATTTTTAGGGGTGTGTGTACCCGTGTCCCCCGCAAAAGCACTGCTGAAAAACATTTTGTTATCTTGTCCAGACATCTTGGCATGTGTTTACCTCGCCCCCCCTCCAAGCATCACAATTTAATTGCAAACGTTTTAAACAGCTGTTTTCGCTGGCAAGTTTACAGTTTCATCCTTCCTGTAGACCACTTTGAGCTTTGTCAATTTTCTTTCTGCACTCCAGCGGAATATATAAAATAAGTAAAACAAATATCTCACGGGAAAGCAAAAACTTCCTTTTCTATTCTTGCAGGTTTTTCCGGGTCATGGATGACGACCGGAGCAAAACTTTGGACCTGGAGGAATTTGTGAAGGGGCTCCGCGACGCAGGGGTCCCCCTGGAACGGTCCGAGGCACAGGAGATTTTCGCCTTCTGCGACAAGAACCGGAGCGGCACGCTGGACTTTGACGAATTCCTGGAGGCCTTGCGGGTGAGAGTGTCTTGTTCCCTGCCTTTCTAAGGTAGACTGTCTCCATCCATGGAGGCGCCATTTCGATGCTGCAGCAGCAGAAACTCTCTGCAACGGGCCCTGCTTGTTTTAATCCTTGTGTTTCATTTTTTGAACCGCCCTGGGATTTCATGATGAAAGGTGGTATACGATGCAAATAAATAAATTCAGAAGCACCCGGTCTGCTGTGGCGGGAGAGCTTAGAAGCTGCACCCTCCTCCATAAAGTTGTCTGACCCTCTTTCCAAAGTTGGTGCTCGTCCCTGTCTCCTGTGGCAGAGAGTTCCGCTGTTTAACTCTGCACTTCATGAAGACGTTCTTCCTTTTATCCATCCCAAATTTCCCAATGCTCAGCTTCAGTTTATGCCCACGAAGTTTTCTTTTTTATAAAGCCTGCATCCCATTACCCCCGTTTTCCTTGAACTAAAAAGGTCGCAAAACCTCCTTTATACTTCCCCGCCACCCATCCACGTTGCCTCTGCCTTGCAACTTTAAACAATCACAAGCAACATGCGGCTAATAAGAATATTAGTAATTAATACCCAATTCCGTTCACGCAACAGCGATAGACTCTCCTTCTCTGTTATTCTATTGCATACTTTCTGTTTAAGAATTTCTAAGCTTGGAGCTTCTACTATCGCAAGGTTACTGGGTTGTGACTTTTGAAAGGCTTGTTTGCCTTTGTGATATTATTTGACTACCTGTTCTAATTTGGTACCTGCATCCATCATCCATCCATCTTATCTATCTCATTAGCCGCGTGTTGCCTGTGATAGTTTAGAGGTCATCTATTTTTGCAATCTATTTTTCCTTTGTAAAACCCCTAGTAACTGGCACTGAGGGTAGACTGCTCCTGGCTTCGGAGGCTCGACTGAGCATTTGCCATTGATAAACAGACACCTGGAACCGCCACCTTGCCTCTCTCTCTCTCTGCTTCTCCTCCCAGCCCCCCATGTCTGAAGCCAGGAAGGAGGTCATCCGCCAGGCCTTCCAAAAACTGGACCGGACAGGCGACGGCCTGGTGACGGTGGAGGACCTCCGCGGGGTCTACAACGGCCGCTCCCACCCCAAGTTCAAGAGCGGCGAGTGGACGGAGGAGCAGGTCTTCCGTTCTTTCCTGGACAGCTTTGACTCCCCGGACGATAAGGACGGGAAGGTGAGAGGAAGGGACACCCAAGGTCCTCTAGTCCAACCCCTGGCACTGTGGGAAGCTTTTCCCCGGCGGGGGGCTCGATGGGCCGCTGGTCTGATCCAGGACAGCTCTTCTCAGGTCCTTTGGGATGGAGTAACCTGCCGTTTTGGCTGCCGCTCCTCCCACCCGCATCGCTAACCATTGCCCATGCTGGTCCCTGGGGATCCCAAAGCCCAGGGGCCACAGATCGCTCTGCCTGGACATAAAAACCTGGCTGGTTTTCACCTTATGCCGAGAAGCGCCCCGAGATCTATGGCTGAAAGGAGGTATAAAAGCTTATATAATTACTAGAATCCTAGAACTGCAGAGCCCAACGGGACCCTGAGGGTCCTTTAGTCTGACCCCCGGAAATGCAGGAATAAATGATCCATCTGGAACGCAGGATGAGACCCTCCCTGCCCACAGACTGTGTGGCCAGAGTGGTGCCTGCTCTGGTTATCTCCTGCTTGGACTACTGCCATGCGCTCTCCGTGGGGCTGCCTTTGAAGGTGACCCAGAAACTACAACTAATTCAGAATGTGGCAGCCAGACTGGGGACTGGGAGTGGAGACCATATAACCCCGGTCCTGAAAGACCTACACTGGCTCCCAGGACGTTTCCGGGCACAATTCAAAGGGTTGGTGCTGACCTTGAAAGCCCTAAATGGCCCAGTAGACCTGAAGGAGCGTCTCCAGCCCGGACACCAGGGTCCATCTCCCGAGGGCCTTCTGGCTGTTCCCTCCCTGCGAGAAGCGAGGTTGCAGGGAACCAGGCAGAGGGCCTTCTCGGTGGTGGCTCCCACCCTGTGGAATGCCCTCCCGTCAGATGTCAAGGAGGGAAACAACTATCTGACTTTTAGAAGACATCTGAAGGCAGCCCTGTTTAGGGAAGTTTTTAACGTTTGATGTTTTATTTTGCCTTTAATACTCTGTTGCGAGCTGCCCAGAGTGGCTGGGGCAACCGAGTTAGCTGGACAGGTTATTAAGAATAGAAATAATAAATGAGGGGAGGGCCACAGATATTCGCCCTGCCTGGAAAGCAAAACCTAGTTGGTTTTCACCTTGTATTTTTACGCATACAGCTTTGGTTAGTACTTACATAACGACGACCCTAGAATCCGAGAACTGCAGAGGTGGATGGGATCCCTGAGGGTCCTGTAGTCTGACCCCCGGCAAGGCAGGAATAAATGGTCGTGAGGGTGGTGCATGTCGAAGAGGCGGCAGACCCGTCAGGCTTTCTGTACCCGCAGGTGACGGCTGAGGAGTTCCTGAACTACTACAGCGCAGTCAGCGCCTCCATTGACAGCGACGACTATTTCGTGGGCATGGTGAAAGCCGCCTGGAAGATTTAGCGAGAAGGGAAGAAAAACCCAGCCAAGCAAGCAAGGACTTAGCCTTACAAGTTTTGTCTCTTTTTTTTTTAATGTAATTCCCAAATACATCTGATATGACAATTGTACAGAAATCTTCCAAAACACAGGGGGCGTTGTCTGAGTCTTTTGCTTTTTTTTGGGGGGGGGGGAATCGTATTTTGCATTTTTCCCAACTTCTCACTAGCTGGGCTCGAAGTGGGCAGGCGCCGGGGGGAGCGTTGAAAATGGGGGGGGGGGGAGGAAGGGAAAAGTTTCAACACAGCAGCCTTGTCTCTGGCCCAGCCAACCTTCCTCCACCCCTGGGGAGAGGAATAAGGGGGCCATAATAGGGGGGGGGGAACGGGTGTTTTCTGACCGGCTAAAGTATGCACAGAAACGAGAGACGAGAAATTATTTTAAAAATTCCATCTTCCCGTCCACCCTCTCCTCTTCTTTTGCCACAAGTCACCTGTGTCCGGCTCCAAACCACATCCATAAATAGCTGCCAGATATATATATATGTGTGTATAATTTCTTTCCGCCCCCCCCCCCTGAAAGGATGAACTCTGTGGGAGGAAAACTGTTGAAACACATTCAATGCAACGTTAACCATTGGAACCATTCAAGCGATGCCCTCTTGCGAACCTTTTCGCACATGTGAGAGCCAAACGGGGGAGCCCTCAGCCCCCTGGCCAGGCCTGCGTAAAAGCACATCTTGCGAGTCTCTCTCTTTCTCACCCCGAGGACCAGATTTCCCCACCCAATTTTCTCCGGTAAAAATAAAGAGTCGGGAAAGTTGTCGCACTTTGCAGAGGCAGAAACGGCCTGCGCTGGAGGAGCCGTCCTGCCAGGGGGGACAGGAGCTGGGGCTGCCTCGGCTCGAGGGGCAAGAGACCCTTTGGCCTTCTGGGCATTGCTGAACTAGAACTCCCGCCTTCCCAGACTAGATGGGAGTCATAGTTCAGCCGCACCAAGGCTGCCCACCAGACAAGGCCCTGTTGGTTTGGGAACTGTGGGCCCAGCAGAGGTAGCGGCCTGCTTTTCCAACCGTTCTCTGTGGATCGGTCCCCCCCCCCCCACTCTCCGCCTTCTTGCCAGCCGTTTCATGCGCGGCTTGGCCGAGGTGTAGGGAGCAAGGGGGCGTCCCCCCAAATCCAGAACCTGAAGGGTGCGATGTCTGGTTCCCAGCCACATACGCTTTGAGGCTGCCTTTGTTTAACCCTGGAGGCATCTTCGCTACCCACTAGAAATCCAGAAAATGACAGAGCGGACCTTCTTTGGCTGGCAAAAAACCACAGGGGCAGAGAATACAACCCCACCCCCTGCCCCATCCTAAAGGTGGCGATTCCAGGGCACGTTCCGATTTTTAAAGTAATAATAATAATAATAACACACAGCAGCAGGTTTTTACCAAGCCAGAAAAGAAATAAACACACAGACCCAAAACCCCAGGTTGGCTGATCAAGGGGAAAGGCGCTTGGGGTGGGTATCTCTTTCTCTCTTTGTGTGCCCAGCAAATATTCCCGGATCGGGCGGGGCGGGGGGAGCAAATCAAAGCCCCCTTCTCACCCTACAAACCAGCTGTTTGGCGCCGTGACAAGACCAGGAGGAAAGGGGGGGGGACCAACACACACACACAAGCCGACAGACACACTGGCGCCAGTTATATATATGTGTGTGTATATGGCTTTGCTTGTCTTAAATAAGAACAGAAATGAAGGTCGTCCCCCCCCATTTGCTCAACGCACTAGAGAGATGGAGAATCTGTTTCAAAACTGGGGGGGGGGGTACCTTTCAAGGAGAAGTTTCTGCCACGACTGACGCCAGGCAAACCAGTAGTAATAATAACAAGAACAACAAACCGGAGTAAGGAATCGGCCTGGTGAGATGTAACTGGGGGGAAAAGGCATAGTTTAAAAAGAACACCCCCCCAAAAAAAAAATTAGCAAAGCGTCTCTGCGCATCAGCCACGATTGGGTGGATGTTTGGGGCCGAGGCGAGGAAGGAGAAAACACGACAAGAGATGTCTGTCGGACGAGAGGTCCGGGAGCAAAAGGTTCTTCTGCTGGGGCGAGTGTTTTTTTCTAAAAAAAAAAGGGGAAAAATGGCAAATTGGGGTGGAGGAGAAGAGAGTCTTCTGTGTGGAATCCGGCAGGGATGGCGGTCGGAGGAGGGATTCGTCTGCGGCGCAGGCCTGGAGGGCTACCGGAGAGGAGAATGGGGAGGTTTCCCCGTGGGCAAGTCGTGGCAAGTCTCAAGGTGCCTCCCTCCCCCTCAAATATTCGCCAAGTGTGGAGAGACGGGGGGCAGAGAGAGGAAGGGAGGAAAAGGGGATTCCTCTCCTCCCTGGGCTCATCAATATGATGAGCATTTTCTTTCTCTTTTTGTACATGTCCCAAAACCACATTCAGCCTGTTTTGTCCAAAGTCCGCTGCGTTTTCTCGTTTTAATATGGAATTGACAGATCCGCCCCCCTGCCCCGCCCCCCCAAAAGTCCAACGCACGATGGGGGAGGAAGGGGGGAAAGAAAAAAAAACCCAAAAAAACAGAACTGGGATGTGCAGAGTTCGTCAATCTCGAGCGCTTCCGTCGCTGCCCGGAGCAAGAGCTGGTCGGAGGGAGGGCAGCTCTCCCCGCCCCGCAAGAGGGGGGTCTGCAAAGAGGGCGGTGGTGTCGGCGGGTGGCGGCGGCTCTTGCCGGCGGCGCGGATCGCAGCTGCTATGTGCCGCCCGTCGTCTGCCCGTCCCCTTCGTTGGTGGGACCTGCGGGTGGGGGGAGAGAAGGAGGCGCTGCAAAACCGGCCCCTGGGCTCACCTAGGGAGACCAGAGCGCGGCTCCAGGCGACTAATTTCCCCCGACAAATAAATCCAAATGACATGCAAATAAAAAAAACACACCCATGAAATATGATAATGGACAACCCCCCATATAAGCGCCCACAAGGGCTCGCTGCGAAGCCGGCACACAAAGCGGCAAAAATGGTCTTAAGAGAACATGAAAATGGAACAAAAACCGCAACAGCAAAGCCTTGCACCGATCTTTGAGGGTTGTGGAAAGTTGGTAGGTTGAGCAAGGTTGGGAGGGAGCAATTATGGTGGATGTCTGGTTTTTTAAAAAGTAATAATAATAATAATAGTATTATAATAATTTATTCTTTATACCCTGCCCATCTGGCTGCTTTCCCCAGCCACTCTGGGCGGCTTCCAACAAAGGGTTGAAAAGACATTAAAACATCAGCCAGATTGGCGGAGTAAAAATATTAAAAAATAAGAAGAAGAAACATTCCCACACACTCTACAATGCTGTGTGATTATCTCCCTTTCAAGCCCCCCCCCCCAAACCCTATTCCTTGCAAATCCTCAAACCTCCTCTGCCGTTAGTAAAGCCCCCGGTCAAGGAAACTGAAAATGCAACGCCGAAAAACGTGGGAGATTGTTAAGGCCCCTGGAAAGGGGAGACCTGCCCCCCTCCCGCCGCCCTGGCTCACCACTTCCGGGGGACCCCGAGGGGGCGAGGACGTCGTCGTCGCTGTCTTCCTCGTTGGACTGGGTCACTTCGGGCTCCGGCGCCGCGCTGCTGGCTTCCTGCTCCTGCTCCACGCGACTCCGCAAGGCCAGGATCCGGTGGTGCAAGGCCGCGTAGAGCTGCCCCGTGTCTTTGGAGCTGGCCTGCGGGGCAAAGAGGGGCTCGCTCTCAAAAGTAACCCCTCCACCGCTTTCCCCCTTCTTCTTCCTAATGTAACCCTAATGCAGGGGTGGGCAAACTAAGGCCCGGGGGCCGGATCTGACCCAAGCGCCATGGACGATCCGGGAACCAGCGTGTTTTTACATGAGTAGAATGTGTGCTTTTATTTAAAATGCATCTCGGGGTTGTGGAGCATAGGAAAATTGGGCGTATATATTTTAAAGAATTTCAATTTTCGCACAATTTAGGCTAATGCAATTTCTGCGTCAGTTTAGGGGGGGGAAGTATGACACATGGAAATCCCGCCTCCTTACCGATATGAGGAAAACCTTGACTCCTTGGTCCTCTGTGTCCATCGCTGTGATTCGGATGCTCTTTTCGCTGGCTTTGTCAATCTGCATCTGAGCCCACAGTTTGGTGTTCAGGATTAGCCGAAGGCTGCCTTGCGTTCTCATCACTGAGGAGAGAGAGAGAGAGAGATTTCAAAAGAGCCAACAAGCGTTTATTTCAGATCACAGCGTCTCCAGCCCCATCATTCAGCCCGGACACCGGGGTCCTCCTCCCGAAGGCCTTCTGGCGGTTCCCTCCCTGAGAGAAGCGAGGTTACAGAGAACCAGGCAGAGGGCCTTCTCGGTGGTGGCGCCCTCCCATCAGATGTCAAGGAAATAATCAACTACCTGACTTTTAGACGACATCTGAAGGCAGCCCTGTTCAGGGAAGATTTCAATGTCTGGTGTTTAATTCTGTTTTTAATCTGTTGGGAGCCACCCAGAGTGGCTGGGCGAACCCAGCTGGATGGGCAGGGTATAAATAATAAATTATTATTACCATTATTAGCAACAAAATGGCTTTCAGAAGACATCTGAAGGCAGCCCTGTTCAGGGAAGTTTTTAATGTTTGATGGTGTTTTTAAAGTTCTGTTGGGAGCCGCCCAGAGTGTCTTTATTATCCTCATCATTATTGCATCATCTTGCTGTCAGAAAGCTCCTCCTCGTTTCCGTCGGAATCAGTGGCATTTGAATATCTTTCTAAGGAAGTGATCTATCTCCTCTGGGCATCCTGCTCAGCCCCAACGACCGGCTTGCCTTTGCAACGCTTCCCCTGGCAGACCCTTCCCCGGCTGCGACCCCCAGTTCACGGGGGCTTCCCCTCTGCCCCTGCTCTTACCAAGGCGCGACTGTAGCGTCCCGTCGTCCGTGGAAGCCATGTCGTTGAGCCTCAGGAGTCCCCGGCCTCTTTCGACCCAAGACTGGGAGTTCTTATCAAAGACAAACAACTTGCATTGTATCTGCAACAGAGGAAAGGGGCTGAAGGACGTTAGCAGCGAAGGCAGCAGAGATCGAAAGCTGCAGGAGGAAAGACCCCCGTTCCCCGCAAAGCCCCGCGAACAGGAACTCCAGGACGTGCCCAGCGCGGAAGGCGGAGGCAGCAGCAAGGAGCATCTGCGGGGAAAGGAAACTGGAGCATGCGCAGAGCACCGAGACTGGCGTGAAGGAGGCTGCGAGGGGAACAGGGGCTGCCAGTCAACAAGGTGCAAACCAAGGCTGACAAACCAAGTCGACGGACTATGCCGAACTGGCAAAACTAACTGGGAAGCTCAGAAATCAAGAAGACAAGAACTGCAGCCAATCGGAAGCTGCACCTTGGTTTTTGAATGGTTTCGGGAGTCGGATGGACTTCCGGAACGGATTCCATTTGAGAACCAAGGTACGACTGTATATTATTTTATATTTGGTATAGTCTATTATATAATGCTTGTATAGTATAGCCCGCTCCTTCTCCCAAATCAGGATTCAAGTCCACTTCTGACACTGCTGTGCTTCTGACCAATCCAACTGTCTTAAATGTTGCAAATGTCCCTGCAGAGATGTGGCGCATGGGATGCTGCCACTGCCCGCGTCTCCTGCTTACCTGTAGGACGTTGCTCTCGGCTTCTTCCCCCGTGATCACCTCCACCTTCTCCAGAAGACACCTCCTGGCCGTCGCCTTCGTGTAGGCTGCGGCAGACTCGGCCAGCGACTCTGAAATGTTGTTGGCTGGAGAACAGATAGGCCACATCGTCATTATTATTAAAATTAAAATTCAATCTTTACTGGTTTAAAAATGAGACAGACACACAAATAATAATTATAATAAAAACACAGCACATAACTCACAAAAAAAGAAAACAGTACAAATGCGAAAGCGCAAAACCATTTCAGCCATCGACTTCTGACCTCCTTGCTGATGATTCTTTGCTTCCTTGCTACTTGCCTCTATTTTTCAATAAACTTGGCCTGTATTACATCTTATTTGTGTTCTTTATACCGTATGCAATTCAGAGAGTTACTCAAAGCCTTCCAAAGTTTTACTATGGGGACAACGTTCTTTTAAATACTGCCTACGAATCTCCCGTTCCTTTTAAAACTTTTGGGTCGACCGAAACGGAAACACGGTTTACCTTCCTGCCAGAGCGGTACCTATTTATCTACTTGAACTGGTATGCTTTCGAACTGCTAGGTAGGCAGGCGCTGGGATAGAACAATGGGAGCTCACCCCATTGCGGGGATTCGAACCGCCAACCTTCTGATCGGCAAGCACAAGAGGCTCAGTGGTTTAGACCACAGCGCCACCTGCGCTTACCTTAAAATAAAATAAGCCGCATTATTGGTGGCGAGGTGGAGAGGGGCTCTGAAACGTCACGGCACGAACGGTTCCTCCCCTCCCTGACTTGACACCCGGGTCAAGGAAGAGCACAGCTGCCAAAACCCACCGGACTTTGGCGCATGCGACTCTTGAGTCGATGGAGAGACGGGGAGAAGAGGGAGCGCGACGCCCGTACCTTTCTCGGGAGTGGCTTCTTGCGACGAGGACTCCGAGCCCGAATCTCCGCCGGCGTTCTCCTTGACGCTGTCCGTGCTGGCTTCGCTCGACTTGGGGGGGCTCTGCCGGGAAGGAGCGGCGGTCAGAAAACAGGGGCGCTACCGAGGAAACGCTCCAGACTGGCTTCCAGGGGGACGGGCGACCTGGCGGCTGTCCTGGGGCTGCGTCCCGCTGGGAAGTTGAGCTGGCTGCCCTGCAATAAGTTCCCACCGGGGTGGGACTTGCCCACAAGTCTTTGAATTCTGGAATGGACTCCCCAGGGCGGCTGTGGGCTCTTCTTCCTGGGAGGCTTTTAAGCAGAAGTTGGGGTCCCTTTCCAAATTTACGATTTCATGACTCTATGGAGCCAGGACACTCAAGCACCCTGTTCCATCTTTGCTGTCTAAATCTACAGAACTGAAAGCTCTCAGAAGCAATGGACACAGCTGCCAGAACCTTGTAAAAAGGTAAAGGTCAAGGGACCCCTGACCATTAGGTCCAGTCGTGGCCGACTCTGGGGTTGTGGTGCTCATCTGGCTTTACTGGCCGAGGGAGCTGGCGTACAGCTTCCGGGTCATGTGGCCGGCATGACTAAGCCGCTTCTGGCGAGCCAGAGCAGCGCACGGAAACGCCGTTTACCTTCCTGCCGGAGCGGTACCTATTGATCTACTTGTACTTTGATGTGCTTTCAAACTGCTAGGTTGGCAGGAGCAGGGACCAAGCAACGGGAGCTCACCCTGACATCACGGGGATTTGAACCACTGACCTTCTGATCGGCAAGCCCTAGGCTCTGTGGTTTAACCCACAGCGCCACCCACATCCCTTGCCAGAACCTCAATTGCCCCCCAAATGGAGAGGGGGAAAAACCTAGATTTGTTTTCACTTTGGTATTCAAAGACTTCATTGAGTGATTGAATTTGCACCCTGCCTTTCTACTGCCTGGAGCTCAGGCGATGTGCACGGTTCCCCGCACTTCCTCCTTCTATCCCCACAACAACCCAGTGAGGCGGGCTGGCCTTAGAGGCGCCCCCCGGCCCCCAAGGAACCTTCACAAGTCACTGCAGGGCCTTAGAGGGGGAGAAGTGTGCAGGCCGCCCTGAGCCGGGAAGCAAAAAGCGACATCTAGAAATGCAACGAAGAGGAAGGCAAACAGACGGTCAGTGGCCTCGCAGGGATGTTGTTCTCTGTCTCTGGACTCGGGAAGAAGGGAGGCGGACTCACCAAGACTCTCTCGCTCATGTTCTGGCCAAACACAAACTTGTTACTGGGGGCCTCCGCGCTGTGCGTCGAGTTTTCTATGCTGCAGGGAAAAGAGGAACACTCTGTTTCCCCCCTGCGACAGCGACACGGCGGACTCGCTGCCCTCTCGGCGCAGAGGAAGGAGGGAAGGCCTGGGGTTCGAGGCTGCTGCAGAACCCAAGGAGAGGGAGGGAAGGGGAGGGGGAATCGTTGGCGGTCTCTTCCCCACCTGGAGCTGATGTACTGGAGGAAGTAGTTTGTGGCCAGAGGTGCCTCCGAGTTGGGGAGCCGGGAGTTCTGTGCGTCGACGGCGCCGTCGGCCTCGTCCCCTAGCTGGGATGGAGACGGGAAGCAGTGAGACGCACCGAGATTTGGGGGGCGGGGAGGGCTGAGGAAGGCCGTCGCCTCTCTCTAGCTCAGTTTATTACAGGAAAGCAGTTTCTACGTGTGCCGTAGGGGGAAGTGGGAGGGGGGGAGGCAGATGGGAAGGGAGCCCGTCGAGGAAAATGCTGACCCGAAACTTTGTGGGACATCTTTGGGAGAAGAAAAGGCTCTGGAAGAAACCCGACACAAATCTGGAGTCCCCAAGGATGACGCCTTGTATGGCTCCTTCCGGCAGCCAAGCAGGTGCCAAAAACATCTGGCTCAGCGAGGGGGTTCTTGTCGTCTGGGCAGCCCAGGACTCCCAGACCCACTGCCCAGGTTTGCGCCCCAGAAGGTCACTTCAGTGCCTATCAGACAGCTATTTGGCTTTACTCGCTTGTCTCTCAGGACAGACGGGTGCCAACAATATGTCCACCCTGCCTATCGCATCGACTATCAAATTTACACGTACCTTCACACGGTCCCTTAGGTTCTGCCCAAACACGAAGGACTGTGGCGTGTTCTGGTCTGCCTTCTCTGTCTCCGAGGTGCTGGTGGACTCCTTAAGCAACGCACAAAAACACATGGTTGGAAAGCACCACAAAAACATCTAAAAGCAGACGTTCCGGGGGAGATACTGGCCTAAAAAGTGTGTCTTTGGGAGCCAGGGAATGCCTGGAGTGAGGGAGCCCCCTGTATTCCTGCAGCGAGGGTGCCCCCCAACACCACAAGCCAATCATCAAATTGCAGAATAAAAACCCAGGACTGGCAGACGAGACACCGGCCCACGTCCTCCCTTCCGCCAGCACCTCAGGGCTCCCGACAGACTCACCTTCTCCTCTGTGTCGGGGCTTTTGGGCACGGCGTTCGTTGCGGATTCTGACACGGCGGCCACGGGGTCCGGAGGGATGCTTACGCCGTTGGTCCCGCTGCTTGGAACTGCGGAGGAGAAAACGCCCCGTTTAAAAGCACGCAAGGAGCACCCGCTTTGTTCTTGCAAGAGCCCTTATTTTTTGTTGGTTTTTAAAAGCGGGGCGGAATCGCAAGGGCTTAAGCAGAGCCCGGCTGCGGGATCAGGCCCGTCTCGTCCAGCGTCCTGGTGCTCCGAGGGGAAGTCAAAAAGAGGGACCTACATCCATGACCCATTTTTACCACAAAGCAAAATCAATACAGTCATACCTTGGATTCCAAACACCTTGTAAGTTAAACATTTTGGCTCCTGAATACCACAAACCCAGAAGTGACTGTTCCGGTTTGCGCACTCTTTTCGGAAGCCGAAGGTCCAGAGCTTCCTGCAGCCAATCAGAAGCTGCTCTTTGGTTTGCAAATGTTTTGGAAGCTGAACGGATTTTCAGAACGAATTGCGTTTGACCTCTGAGGTACGACTGTACTTGAATGGGTTTGGTTCCATTAGCACAAGGAGTTCGGCTTGTTCGACAGAAATCTCCCTTTGCCCTGGAGGGTTGGGGGAAACCCCAGAACACATTTTGGGTGTATGTGGTGGCGGTGATTGAGTTCCTTTGAGCTAACAGAGTGGGCCCCTGCTTCGGGGGCTTCCCTTTGGGGGTCTCTGTTTGGGCAAAAAGTCAAGGACCCCTGGACGGTTAAGGCCAGTCCAAGGTGAATATGGGGTTGCAGTGCTCATCTCGCTTCAGGCTGAGGGAGCCGGCATTTGTCTGAAGACAGTTTTTTGTGTTATGTGGCCAGCAGGACTAAACCGCTTAATGGGACACCGTGACGGAAACCAGAGCTCACGGAAACACCGTTTACCTTCTTGCCACAGCGCTACCCATATATCTACTTGCACTGGTATGCTTTCAAACTGCTAGGTTGGCAGGAGCTGGGACAGAGCAGCGGGAGCTCACCCCGTCATTACGGGGATTCGAACCGCCGACCTCCTGGCAAGCCCAAGAGGCTCAGTGGTTTAGACCCCAGCGCCATCCCGGTTGCACAGGATGCAGGGATTTGATGGAGACCCTCTTCCTTGCCAGAAACAAGGCTGCTCACGGACCCAGGAGGCAAGTCTGTCTGCTCCCTCCCGCGCCCAGGGGAGTCACTTGCCTGTTTGCGAGAAAGCCTTTGGCTGGGGGGCTTGTAATACTGCCGGGCGCAGGACGCTTCTCTGCTGTTCCTTCGGTTTCTGGCTGGGGACCCCTGCGGGGGGGAGGAGAAGAGAAGAAAGGATTCCCTTGGGCCTTCTGCAGAGATGAGGGAGGGCATTCCCCCCCCAGCCCGGTCCAAAGCTCACCAGCAGCCCCTAACCTGGACGCCCTTCCTAATGTTTGGGACGCCAACTTCTTATAAGACGCCCCTTATTTTGGGGGACTCCGATTTAAGAAAATGGAGGAAAGGTGGAATATTAACATAATCATACTAGCAGCAAATAGGCCCCTCTGTTTTCCCAGTGCCCTCGGGTAAAAAAACGTGTTCCTTACCTGCGCTGGGCGCCTGGCCATGGATGAGAGTGGGAGGCTTCAACCTGAATCCAGTGCTTTTTTCCTCTAGAATGAAAAATGGAAAACATTGCCCTCTCTTCCAAAACTGGGAGGGGGTGGGGAGGCGGGGGGGGCAGCCCAGCCGAGACCCTCACCTGGCTCAGAGTCGGAGTTCCCCGCCGAAGGCTCGCATAAGCTTGATGGCATGAAGACATTGTTCTTTGTCACTGGGAGAGGAGAGAGGGTGAGAGAGGATGCTCAGAGCCTGGGGGACAATGCCCACCCCCATTTTGCTGCCCGCCCCCAGAGAATCAGCATAAGTGTGGAAGCTAGGAGAGAGCTGAGTTTGAATCCCCACCCCAACTTCTTTTTTAAAGAGTATGTTTCCTTTTTTGAATGCTTTATTGATTGAAAACTTTATAACAGAAATGTACAATAGACGTTATAGGCAAAATGAGAAACAAAAAATACACAATTATTAATTTTTAAACTAATACTTGCTTTGTACACCAATTTGCGATTAAATCTGACAAGACCTCCAATCTTCCCCGCGTTCCCGAATTGAATGTCTTAAATGCGTGCTTAAACTTTACTTTCTCTGTGTTATTTAACTATAAATTTTACTTTCTAAAATTATCCTATTTACGCACCGAAGCTCAATCAAAACCTGCCAACGGATTGATCTTTTGACAATGTTCTTTTACATAGACTCTGTATATATCCCACTCTCTGATAAATTTTTCATCTGTAACGTTCTCTTAGCCTTGCTGATAACCCCGGCAACTCAGTGTACTCTCTTATTTTATTTTGCCAGTCTAATTTGGATGGGATATCCTCTCCCTTCCAGCCTTTTGCGATTATAATTCTAGCAGCGACTGTAACATACATAAAGACTCTCCTGAACTTTTCGGGGATTTCATTAGCCTTAATTCCTTAATTCAGGTTTTTAAGGGAAAGAGCATTTAGAGTATTTTGCTCTATAAGACTCCCTTTTTCCCTCCTAAAAAGGGGAAATGTGTGTGCGTCTTATGGAGCGAATGCAGGCTGCACAGCTATCTCGGAAGCCAGAACAGCAAGAGGGATTGCTGCTTTCACTGCGCAGAGATCCCTCTTGCTGTTCTGGCTTCTGAGATTCAGAATATTTTTTTTCTTGTTTTCCTCCTCCAGAAACTAGGTGCGTCTTGTGGTCTGGTGCGTCTTATAGAGCGAAAAATATGGTATGTTTCCAACTGTCCCTGGAAAGCTTAGAGGACAAGACACGTAGCTCCTTTCTAAGCAATTTCTACGAAATGGGAGGGTGTATTTTCCCTGGTGCTGAGTAAAGACCCCCTGTTGCAGTTAAGAGAGAAACCGCTTGTGTTTGTGAAAACAATACTGAGTGGTATCCCCAACCAGGACACCACTTGCTCCCCACAACAAGCATATGTAAAAACAGAAGACAAGTTTTGCTGGATGAGACCACCAGCCCATCTGCCCCAGAGCCGTTTCATTTCACACTTAATTTGCTCACACCCTTTCTCCATTGCTAGATAGACAGTGAATGGGCAATTTATGTCACAGCCGTCCTTTCTGTTATCAGCCCAGCACAAAATCTGGAGCCCAGAGCTGTGTTTCCTGGCAGCCAGACCCATTCCCAGATCTACCTCCCCTTCCGCTCCTAGCTGAAGTGCCCCCTGAGAAAATAAACCGCCCCCCTTTACCTGACTGCGAAGGCGGGAACTGTGTGAGGGAAGAGGTCCTTTCGCGCTTGACGGGGGGGCAGTAGCTCCCATCCTCTCGGTCGGACTCTGTGGGGAAGGAGAGAGAGAGAGAGAGGGTGAAAGGGAAGCCCACTTTCTGCCGTCTCAGCCTTCGGGGTTGAAACCCAACTAGCAGGAGGGACCACCTGGAAGCAGGCTTTGAAAACAGATGGGCACTCCTCTGATGGCTGTGTCTTCCATGCCGGCCCTGCCATGAGAAAGAGTGGGGCAGCTGCCTCAGGCGGCAGAAACCGAGGGGCAAGGAGTGGCCAGAGTTGTCACTGCCGTGCGGCCTGCCCTATGCCTGCTACGGTGTCTTCCCACCAGTTTCCGAGTAAGATTCAACTACTAGCCCTGGGAGAGGGTCCTTCTGGTCCTCAGGCGGCAAAACGTCTTGAGTGGGCCCGAAGGAAGGGGGCGTCTGTGGTCCCCCAAGTGCTGCTGGCCTCTGACCCCCAGTAGCCTCTGCCGGCCAGCGTGGCTGTCGCTCACAGCTCTCCCTCTCTTATCCCTTGTCTGGCCCTCCCCTGGAACCCACCACCTCCCTCTCACGCCCAACATGAGAGCCGGCCCCACCAACTGCCAGGAGTTTTTTTTACTTGCGGGAGCAAAACCCTTGGCCGGAACGGCGGGAATGAAATAAGCCCCTTCACCCTGGCCGGCGACGCAAACATGTCGGCCTTCCACACAACCCATCCCGACAGTGTCTCTTTCTGGCACAGGGGGATCATCACCCCGAGAATGGGAATTCGGGGCGCCTCTGGACTGGCTCTAGGCAGCGGACACGAAGTCTCCCTCACCTTCCCCGTCTTCTGGACTTGACCCATCTGCTGACCTCTGTAACAAATATATATACACGCGTGTAAGAGTTAGATTTCATTGTCCTCTCTCTCTCTCTCTCTCTCACACACACACACACACACACACACACACACACGATTATTGGGAATCCAAGCCATGGCAAATCGCCCACCTTGAAAACAACTCACGTGAGTGAAAAGGACCCAGGGGTCAAAGTGCCTAAGACAACTTCGTTGCCGTTTGGTCCATTTTAGTTTACAGTGGTACTGTGGTTCCCGAACAAATCGGCTCCCGAACGCGGCAAACCCGGAAGCAAGTGTTCTGATCTGCAAACATTTTTCAGAAGCCAAACGTCCAATGTGGCTTCCAATTGGCTGCAGGACAGAAGCCGCAACTCGGCTTCCGAACGGTTCCAGGAGTCGAACGGACTCCCAGGACAGATTAAGTTCGAGAGCCAAGGTAGCACTTTGTATGCAGATATGGCAGCTAAGAAGGTCCCACAGGTCTACTCGAGTGTCTGGATTTAGCACACTCCAAGCTTACTTTTCAATTGTTTAAGTGAAAAAGAAAAGGATAGAAGCAACTTTTTTAATTCAGGGCGCGGGACTCTTTGTGATGACAGGCGCAGGCATTCTTTCCCTGCTTTCCTAAGGACGCAGGAAGTCATAGAATTGTCCTCTCCAACTCTGCAATTCTACGATTCTTTGACCCAAAGGATCCTGTGGTCCAAACTTCTGCAATGCAGGAATTGCAGCTGAGAAGCCCATCGCCTTCCTCTGCCAAAGACCTGTTACTGCCAGGGAGTTCTTCCTAATGTTTAGCACAGCTGGACAACCGTGAAAACCTTTTTTTAAAAAAACACACATTTTTTCTGTATTCACCCCCCGAAAGCTATTTGATGCTATTAAAAATTCAATTAAAAATAAGTATAAAATGGCCAAAATCACAGAACAGGAGAGCAAGTTTGGGAGCTGCACCCAAGGATGGAAGAGGAGGAGGAAGGAGGGAATCGGAGGGAAGGAGAACTTCAGGCCAAGAAATGGGAAATGGGTGGCCCTCCAAAGGTTGCTGCCTTCCCAGTTCTCGTTCCTGGCTTCTGGAGCTGCTGGGTGCCCTGAGCCCCAGCGGCGTCTGGGAGGGCCACCCTGGGGGGGGGGCGGATTGATTTTTAAACACTGCCAAGGCTGCAGCGCTGCCCCAGATTAAGCGGCGAGGGTGCTGTCTTCGCTTCATTTTCCAAATCCCGACACTTCCCAAGAGGGCAGGCGTCCCCTGCCAACCCCCAGCCCAAAGACATGCTGCGGAGACATAACCCTGAAGCACCTTCCTCTCCCTCGCCACCCCGTCCAATAACTGCTATTTCCCTTCCATTGAAGGGCACCGGCTCAGGGGCGCAGAGGGCGCCCAAGGCCCCGGCGGCATATCCAGCAAACAAAGACCCCCGCCTGAAACCCTGGAATGCCGCCGGATGCCAGTCAGAGTGGGCAACGCAGAGCTAGGCTTCAAATCCCCACTTGGTCATGAAGTCAAGTTGCAGCCTCTTCACCTCCTTTGCAAGGCTGTTGTAGGGAGAATGGAGGAGGGGTGTGTGAACCATGTACTCCTTGGAGAAAGAGGTGGGAGATGAATGCAGCAAATGAGCTCTTCTTCTGCTGACCTGCTTAAGAAAGCCAGAGGGCCCAGCCAGAGGGAGGTGCCCGCTGCCAGCCTGGCACCCAGAGATCTCCACGCGGTTGCAAGCAGACCCATGCCAGTCGCAAAACGGGGCCTGGCACCTGGGGGTTTCGAACACTGGGCAGGACCATCACTCCTGACTTGGAAACATCCCATGCCCCCGCATCACTTTGGGCCCTTCGGACAAAGGGCAGAATAAAACCAAAAATAATACCACCCCTTTTGTACAGTGGTACCTCGGGTTAAGTACTTAATTCGTTCTGGAGGTCCGTTCTTAACCTGAAACTGTTCTAAGCCTGAAGCACCACTTTAGCTAATGGGTTTTCCCGCTGCCGCAGCACGATTTCTGTTCTCATCCTGAAGCAAAGCTCTTAACCCGAGGTACTATTTCTGGGTTAGTGGAGTCTGTAACCTGAAGCATCTGTAACCCGAGGTACCACTGTATTTCTATCCACCACCACCCTTGCCTTGGAGCTCATGGGGCATCTGTTAGCCGTTTGAAACCTCTAAAAACAGGACTGCATCCTTGGCACACTCAAAGACGACAGACACCCTGTTTCGTTCCCTCCCTTACCAAGCAGACCTTTGCCCGCCCCCGTCCCAGAATTTCCACCGAATGCGCACCCAAGCCTGCGCTTGACCCTCCCAAGGCCCACACAGCGGACGGCCACCCTCACCCCCGGATACAGGGCAAAGGAGGCCTGGTTCCATGTCTCCAGGCCGAGCTGGCCACGCTTGTGCCCTCCGGGCGCTCCTGGAGCACCAACTCCCAGCAGGGCCAATGGTCAGGCAGGTGGAAAGCCAGAGACCTTGGGAGGGCATCCGATTCCTCGGCCGGAATGGAGACGGGTGTGGGGACCCCTCCTCTGCGGACCACGCCTCTCGCTGGGATGGCTTCCTGTCTCCATCAAGCACCCTGAACTGTGGCGATTTGGCCAGCCTACTGTACAAGGAACCACATTGATTGCACGGCCCCCTTTTTTGCCTCTGCCCTCCAAAAGCTGCACCCTTGGGGGAGTGGGGCATCGGGCTGCGGAAATTAGGAGAAACTGTGTCCTCTTCTCTCAGCGCTGCTGACTTTGGGAGGGAGAAACCAAAGCTCAGGGAAGGCATTTTGTGCCGCTGCAGACAAGTTAAACTGCAAGGCTGGGTCATATATATTGAAGTGCAGAGAAAATGTATATTTTGGGGAGGGGGGAGAAACAGAACTCAAGAGAGAGTTTCCGTGGAAGGCCTTTCCGGCCAGCTTTTCCAAGACTTACCCTCGCCAGTCCGGGCCGAACCGGAAGAATGCGGGAAACGGCCCCTGGGGGGGCGGGAGCCTCAAAGTTGCACCCCCCTGGTGACTTGGGGTGACCCGCAGGCCGGCGAGGAGGCTCTGCTTCTCCCGGGGGGTCCTCGCCTGAGTCCGACACCCCTTTTTGCTCTGCAAGGGACTGGGGAGCAAAGGAGAAGAGGAGCCCTTCAGTGCCAGGCAATGGAAGGAGGGAGGAGGGCGCGGAGGGGGGGGTCCACTGGGAGCCGGGCATCACCACCAGCATCACGGTCCCGCAGCGTCAAGGCCCCACGGCGTCTCCTGTGTTTGGGGAGCTGGGTTTGGTTCTTGGGGCAAGCGGCCTCCTGAGGTCCTGCTGTCTCCCATCAACGACCCCCCCCCCTTGAAAAAGAGAGATGAGACCCCAAGGAATCTTTCAGGCCTTATTTACGGGTATCGGCAGCAGGGTGCTCTGGCTAGTTGTGCTTCCACTACCGACTGCTGCATTTAAGCTGTGGTTCCTGAATGGCAGGGGGTTGGACTGGATGACCCCTGGGGTCCCCTCAGAGCAGTTTACAAAACAACAACAACAAACCAGTACAGTGATACCTCGGTTCTCGAACGTAATCTTTTCCGGAAGACCATTTGACTTCCGAAACATTCAAAAACTGAGGCACAAAGGGCTGTCTGCACACTCAGTCTGCACACAGAAGCCATTTGAAAACAGAAGCATTTACTTCTGGGTTTTGGGCATTCGGGTTCCAAAACGTTCATCAACAGAGACGTTCGAGAACAGAGGGACCACTGTACTAAGAAACAATAATTGGCAGGAAAGCCAAAAGTCCTTAAACTGCCACTGATCTCTTTGCAAGGCTGCAGCAACAGACACCGGCCTTTCCAAGCTGCTTTCACGGGTCTTGGTTGGGACTGTTTTCCCAGGCGCCTCCTCCCCTGAACTATACGGCCTGAACATGCAGGGATCTTCCTAGGTCCTTCGGAAAGGCAGAGTATGCGGAATTTGCGCTTTACTATCCTCCTGCCACGTGCAACGACCTTGCAGAGCAGGCTTTGTCTCTGGCATGAATAACACCCATGAGCTGGATAGATTATCACGGCTACTTCACACATCCAGAGCGCCTAAAGAAAATGATATAGCCAGGCACTTATAAGAAGATCAGACTGTCCCTGCCTGTGGGCTCACAATTGAACACGGGAAAAACAGAACTGCACAAAGGTTGGTGGCTTCAAAACTGAACACCCCTTCCCATAAAACACCACATTGCCAAGCTATTCAAAACACAACTTTTCTGTAGGAGTGGCTGAAGGGAAGTCAGCCTTAAAACCGCCTTAGACGAAAACACACAGACAAAATAATAATATTAAGACTCAGCTCTATGGGCCAGGTACATTTCCACTCCAATTTGACAGAGAAAACACGCAACTCTCAAGTCCAGCGGAAGCCAGCGGATTCTCAGGGCAGCAGAGGCCACCGTGTTTCAACAAACGCCGCGGGGCGAAAAACCCAATGGCAAAAAGGAGTTGCAAAGCCGCGGCAAAGAAATCAGGGCCCCCGCCCAAACAATTTTTAATCCACCCATCTTATGAGTTTCTCAAGTCGCCGACTTGCCTACGACTAAATCAGCACATGGGTAAAATGAATGGTGGCTCGCAAAACAAGGGGGACGTGCTGCTTTGGGCTTTAAGATCCAGGCCAAGGTAGCTCCCTCGGCCTGAGGGCTGCCTTCCCTTCCCAGGGGCTAGAGGCAAAATTGGGCAGCGGAGCGTCTGGCACAAGCAGCAGTTACCTTTGTACAGTAGGCTAGATTTTACGCACCTTTGTGCATGTCCGCCCCAGGATCCGGCCGGCCGAGAGGCGCCGTCAGAATCTAAAGACACACCCCAGCCAGGCCCCCACCCCCCCAAAAAAGGTGCAAAGGGTGAGGAGGGGTGTGTGGTTTGGGGACAGCACCAAAGGCCACACTCTCCCTCACCCCTGCTTAAGATATGGGGGGGGGGTCTCCGGAGTCAGGCTCGCTGGTAGCCTTCCTTACATCACTTTGGGTGCCAGGCAAAACCGTCTCTCTATAGCTGGGCCTTTGTATTTCTGCGGACTTCTCACGGTTTTGGCAGGACGGGGGGTCATTGGTTTCCTTTTCGTTCCGTTATGTATTTTGCATCTCCGGAGGAAGGGCGGTGGGCAAATTGAGCAAGCAAATAAAATAAAAACGAACGAGATGGTACACACACAGGCGTGTTGCGGCAGATGTAAATCATAGAAGGCGCGACGCCCTCCCCCTTTTGCGAGGAGCTTTTTATCAAAGGTCTGCATTAAACTACGTCAAACTTTTATTCGTTCTAATGAAAAGGAACCTGCCTCCCCATTTAAGGAGGACCTTTCTAATTGATTGAGGAAAGGCCCAAATTCAAGGACCCCCCCAACAGCCCCCCCTTGGTCACACTGGGGCTGAAGTCCAACCAAGTCTGGAGAGCACAGACAGCACTGACCCTCTCAAATTTACAGTCGATTCTTAGGCTGAGTCAAAGTGGGGGCGTTTTGTTCTTCCCAACTGAACTAACTGATCCAATCGAGTCCTAACTCTCTCACCATCAACCACACTCCCCCCAAGAGACCTTTCGGGTCCAGCCAAGAGCTCCCAGCCTCCCTCGCAGGGGCCTTCGGGAGAAAACAGTGGCAAGGGGAAGGAAAAACAGGCATGCCACTTTGAGCTCCTTGGACCAAAGGTGGGATATAAATCAGGGGAATAAATAAGGGAGCCATGCCCAGTGTTTGACTAACATGGGGTGCACACGCCCCACTGTTGTCATAGGATTGTCTGCCCTGCAGGATGTAAACATGAAGACGTTAGCAGGGGGAGACCTGCAAACCTTTCCTTTTCTGCACAGAAACCTTGCTGCCCTGCACCCCGTCTCCTTGGGGCCTTCCCAAAGCAGGGATTTCTGAATGTGGGCGCAAGGACCCTTTAGTCCCCCCAGGGGCTGAGGAACTACAGCCACCAGCAGCCAGCCCTGTCGCTGTCGTCCAGCAGCAAGCGGAGAGCCAAGGGTTCCCCGAACCCAGCTTCCCAAGAAGGGGTGCCTGTCCCTCTCAGCCCCTCGCCAAGCCCCGGCTCCTTACCTTCTGTGCCTTTTCCTTCTGAAACACAAAGACAGGGGGGGCGATGGCTGGCTTTTCTGCAGAGAGACCAAAAGCCGAAAGGCACTCGGGTTAACTGAGAACGCACAGCCCGCGGCTGTCTTCACAAGTGCGCAACAAGGCTCCGCCCATGCTCAGAGGCACTCTCGCCTCCCGGAATTCATTCTGCCTGAACCAGGCTTGCTTTCCCCTTTCCCTGCCTGGCTCCGTTCTCTCTGCCTCTGCTGATCCTCTCCTGCCCAGCCTAAAATACCTACCTGCACCAATATGCGCTATACACAAATATATATGGGAGCAGGAGGGGGCGGCTGCTCTTAATCTGGTCTGCTCCTCAGCCCAAGCACCCTCTGCCTATGCTCAGAGGCGCTGCTACCTCTCAACATCTATCATGCAATAGATATTTATGTGAACTGAGACCTTCGGGTTTAGGGCAGTAGAGAAATTTAATAATAATAATAATAATAATAATATCATTCCCTTGCCGTTTATCTCCACGAGGAAACAGAGGGCAGGCTCCTCCTCCTCCCAACAAGCCCAGGCGCTCTGCCCATGCTCAGAGGTCCTGCTGCCTCTCATCCTAAAGCGAGAGTCCACTTGCTGGTGCCCCTCTGCCCATGCTCAGAGGCACGGCTCCCCTTCTGCAGCCCTCCCTCCGCCGTTTAACCCTTGGCCCGCCTCCCCTGGGGCAAGCACTCTGCTTATGCTCAGAGGCACTGATGCCTCTCAACATCCATCACTCCCTTATTCCACGAGGAAACGGAGGGGCGGGCCAGAGGTGGGGACACGCCAGGCTCCTCCTCCTCCTCCAAACAAACCCAGCCCTCTGCCTATGCTCAGAGGCACGGCTGCCTCTCAACATCCCCCATTCCCTTCTTTCCCGAGGAAACGGAGGGGCGGGCCACACGCCAGGCTCCTCCCAACAAGCCCCGGCGCTCTGCCCATGCTCCGAGGCGCCCTCTCCCCGCCGGCCAGGCCGCTCCCTTTGTCCGGCCGGGCCGCGCCCTCCCGGGCCGGGCCTGGCGGCGCCTCCTCCTCGGGCCGGGCGGGCGGGCGGCTTCTCCCTCCGTGGCCGCCCCCTCCGTGGCCGCCGCCTCCCCGGCCCCGCCGCCCCTCGCCGCCCGCCTCCCCCCCCCCCCGGCCGCCTACCTTCGTTAGCCAGGTCCGCCATTTTCCTTCCTCAGCCACTCCCCACAATGCCCCGCGCCCAGCCCGGGCAAAAGAGCCGCTCTGCCCGGCCGGGGGAGGCGCACGGGGAGCGGGGGCGCATGCGCGGCGCGGGGGAGGAGGAGTCGCCGGGGCAACGGCCCGCCTCCTCAGGGGCGCAGGCGCAGAAGGGCCTCATAGAGGCGCCGCCCCCTAACGCCCAAAGGCGGGAATAATAATAATAATAATAATAATAATAATAATAATAATAATAATAATAATAATAATAATAATAATAATAATAATAATAATAATAATAATAATTTTTATTTATACCCCGCCCTCCCCAGCCAAGGCCAGGCTCAGAGCGGCTTACAAGCAAGAATAAAAACAAGTTGAATGATTACAACTTAAAAACAAAGTTAAAATACAACATTAAAATATTACAATGTAGCCTCATCGCAGGAGGAGAAGGAAAGGAAAAAAGAAAGAGAGGGAGGGAGGGAATCAAATGGGCTCCAATCCAAAGGCCAGGCGGAACAACTCTGTCTTGCAGGCCCTGCGGAAAGAAATCAGATCCCGCAGGGCCCTGGTCTCATGAGGCAGAGCGTTCCACCAGGCCGGAGCCATCACTGAAAAGGCCCTGGCTGTAGCTGAAGCTAATCTGACTTCCTTAGGGCCCGGGACCTCTAGGGTGTTGCTATTCATGGACCCTGAGGCTCTCCGTGGGGCATACAGCCCCATAGGTACAAGGGCTTGAAAGGTCAAAAGCAGCACCTTAAACCTGACCCTGTCCTCCCCCGGGAGCCAGTGCGGCTGGAAAAGCACTGGGTGAATCTGCTCCCCTGGCAGAGACCCCGTGAGGAGCCTGGCTGCAGCATTCTGCACCCGCTGGAGTTTCTGGGACAGCTTCAAGGGCAGCCCCGCGTAGAGCGAATTACAGGAGTCAAGCCTTAGTTATTAATGCTGCTAGTCCTTATGATAAAGACTAATAGTACCAAACCCCCAAAAACTGTGTTATTAGAAATTCGTAAATGGAGTTTAATTGATGTTTAATAAAGTAGTTGTTCTTTAGTCGTTTAGTGGTGTCCGCCTCTTTGTGGCCCCCTGGACCAGAGCAGGCCAGGCCCTCCTGTCTTCCACTGCCTCCCGCAGTTTGGTCAAACTCATGCTGGCAGCTTCGAGAACACTGTCCCACCATCTCGTCCTCTGTCATCCCCTTCTCCTTTTGCCCTCCATCTTTCCCAACATCAGGGTCTTTTCCGGGGAGTCTTCTCTTCTCATGAGGTGGCCAAAGTCTTGGAGCCTCAGCTTCACGATCTGTCCTTCCAGTGAGCACTCAGGGCTGATTTCCCTAAGAATGGAGAGGTTGGATCTTCTGGCAGTCCATGGGACTCCCCAGAGTCTCCTCCAGCACCAGAATTCAAAAGCATCCATTCTTCAATAATAAAGTTAATTTGAATTAAAAGAAAGAAATGTTCAGCCTCTCATCTACCTCCCCAGCCAGCGAACCACTTCACTGCGTCCGAAAACATCTTGATCACAATCCGCAGTATGCAATAATAATAATAATTCATTAATTGAATTCCTATCAACCAGCCAGATTTTAATAATCCTCACCTACCTCCCCAGCCAGCGACCCACTTCACTGTTTCCCAAAACATCCAGGGGGCTGCCCCTCTCCTCAAGCACAGCGCCTGCAGCTCATCCCCCTCCTCTGGGCGTCTGGGGCAGGGGAAACCCCCCACCCAGCCCACCCTGGAGTCCCCCTTTATGATGGCGGCGATGACAGTTCCTCTGCCCCCTTGGGAGGAGGGGGAGGAGGGCTGCCGAGCTGGGGCTGCTCTGATCCTTCCCCTCCCCGGTTCCAAGAGCTCCTCTGACTCTGACAGAAACTGTAGGGTTGGAAAGGGCTCCAAGGGTCATCTAGCCCAACCCGCAGGCAAGGCTCCCCTGGCAGAACACCACTCCGCCTCTCTTTATTCATTTCTTTATTTCATTTTTTAAAAAACATTCATTAAATTTCATTTTTTTTAGTTTCAAAAAATTGACTTCCTTCCCCCTTTCTGCGGTTCCTTAAATTTATAAAAAGAATTCATTTCATTTCCTCCTCTGTTGGTCTGCTTTAAATATAGACTCCTCTAAAACTGCAGGTCTTTACAACTATCCTGCCAGTGTTTTTGTCTGTTGGCAATTTATCTTTCCATTTTTATATATATAAAAAAGTTGGTTATCTGGATTTCTTCTTCTCCCGGGAGGTTTCGCCTTTTCTGCCACATCCCCTTTTTCCAGCAGCCGCGACGCTCTAGCTAATTCGCTCTTCCCCCCCCTCCAGGAGCCGCGACGCTCTAGCCCGCTCTCTCAATGCCTCTTTCCCCCTCCCCTTCCGGGACCCGCGTTTCCGGCCGCGCCAGGCGGTTGCCGCGGCAACCAGGAAGTGCTGCCCGGCGGGGCTTCCGGTCCGCCGGTCAAAGCCTTCCCCCGGCGGGTTTCTTCTTCTTCAGCCATGGCCGACTCGTTCAAGGCGAGGAAGCTGCCCAAGGGGACGCGGCGCTCCCCGGAGCCGCACGCCTACGACCCGTGGGGCTGGGGGGACGCCGAGTGGGACTGGGAGCTGCCGCCGCCGCCCCGGGCCTGCTGGGAGTCGGAGAGGCTGGCGCCGCGGGGGAGGGGCAAGGGGCGGGGTTTCTGGGGGGCCCGCGAGGAGCCCCCGAGCTGGAGGGGGAGGGGGCGGGATCGGTGGGGGGGAGGGAGCCCCCCCGAGGAGGAGGAGGAAGAAAAACACTGGAGGGGTTCTCGCCGAGGGGGGCGGGGTTTTCGCAGAGGGGGGAGGGGCCCTCGTAGAGGGGGGAGGGGCCGGGATTCGTGGGGGGCAGGGAGCCCCCCCAAGGAGGAGGAAGAGTCGTGGAGGGGGAGGGGCCGGGATCCGTGGGGGGGAGAGAGCCCCCCCAAGGAGGAGGAGGAAGAAGAGCCCTGGAGGGGGAGGGGTCCTCGCAGAGGGGGGAGGGGCTGGGATCCGTGGGAGGGAGGAAGCCCCCCCAAGGAGGAAGAAGAGCCCCCCCAGCAGGAGCAGGAGGAGGACCCCTTTAGCAGGAGGAGCCGGTGGGGCATCCGGGAGAGGGAGCCCTCCTCGTGGGAGGAGCCGCCTCCGGCCAAGGCCCCCCGGAAATCCCACTGGGGGGGCAGCCCCACCAGGGAAGCGGGGACGCGGGTGCTGCTGACGCCGCCAAGGCAGAGCAGCCCGGAGCAGGGGGCCCCCCACAGGCCGCGGGGCAGGGGGGAGTGGGACTCGGCCAGGCACGGGGTCCGCTCCCCCGCCAGCCCCCCTCGGGGTGGGAGCTGGTGGGGCGAGGCCGAGAGGAGGCATGGGGAGAGCCCCGGCCGAGAGGAAAGGGGGCGCGGGAGGCAGGCCGAGGAGGGAGCCCGGGACCAGGCACCCTGGGGCGGCTCGGAGCACGGGGGCGTTTTGAGCAGCCTGGAGCGGCTGGCTTGGGAGCAGGGCGGGGACCAGTGGAGGAACCCCGACTGGGCCAAGGACCAACCCGCGACCCTCGCCAGGGGCGGAAGCCCCGCAAGGTCCGACTGGCAGCACAGCCAGAGCGGAGACCCCGACGGCTGGGGCAGCTCCGCCAGTTTCCAGAGCGGGTGGGCGGCCGACGGAACCGAGGAGGGGACCCCCGAGATGGAGGAGGAGGTGGGGTGGGGCGCGGCCGGAGAGGACGGCGTGGCAGCAGGCTCGGACGGCGCCCGCCCCGCCCCACAGGAGTGGACGCCGTGCCAGGAGGTGGTGGAGTACTGGACGAGGTCGTGCCGCACCTGCCTGAGTCTCCGCCAGAGGAGGCGACTCATGTCCTTCTGCCCGCGCCCCACCTTGCCCGACAGGAGCCACGAGACGCCCGCCCTCAACGCCGACATTGCCAGCCTGGGCGTTGCGCCGCAGCAGAGGGCGGAGCTGGTCGAAGCCCGGAAGCTGGGCTGGCTCCAGGACGAGGTTCTGGACACGCTGGCCCCGGCCATGAGCGTCTACGAGATGGCCGAAGAGGCCCTGGAGAAGCGGGTGCCTGTCGACCCCCTGGAGTTGCGGGAGTCGGCCCAGCGCCTCCTCCGCCTCCTGGGCAGCCTGAGCGCCCGGCTGACCCTCCACCGCCGCGTCAAGGTCCTGCGCGCCATCAACCCCCGCCTGCAGTCCATCTGCTCCAAGATGACCAGCCGCAACTGCAACGGGATGCTCTTTGGCGAGGACAAAGTCCAGCTCCTGAAGGAGCTGCTGTCCCGCTTCCCCCAGCTCATCCAGAACAACACCACCTACAAGCGGACCCGCACTCAGCGCCGGAAGAGCAAGGTGTACAGCGGCCAGCCGCCCCAAGGCGCAGGTAAGGCCGCCTTTGCCCGCACTCTAACGCTGGTGGCCAAGGCCAAGCCGGTGCCCACCCTCGCCCGACATTTTGGGCTGCGCCTCGGGGCCAACGGGGGTTCCAAAGGTTGGGGGACACCGGCTTGGGGATGCCCTGGGCAGCTCCAAAGTTGCGTGGCCTTTTAGCTGTTTAGCACGTGTCCGTCAGCCTCCAAGTCTCCCCGGATGTGGTTGGGCTACAACTTCCAGCACCCTGGAGACCCGGCAGGAGGGAAATGCTGGGAGCAGAGACACGTTTTAGTAGGGTGGCGCAGGGGTCTGACCCACGGAGCCTCTTGGGCTTGCCGATTGGAAGGTTGGCGGTTCAAAACCCCGTGACAGGGTGAGCTCCTGTTGCTCTGCCCCAACTCCTGCCAACATTCCAGTTTGAAAGCATGCCAGGGCAAGTAGATAAAGAGGTACTGCTCTGGTGGGAAGGTAAACGGTGTTTCCATGCGCTCTGGTTTCCGCCATGCACCAGAAGCAGTTTAGTTCTGCTGGCCACACGACCCGGAAAGCTGTCTGTGGACAAACACCGGCTTCCTCGGCCTGAAAGTGAGGCGAGCGCCGCAATCCCATAGCCGCCTTAGACTGGACTTAACCGTCCAGGGGTCCTTTGCTTTTACCTTTTAAACGCCAAATAGCACCAGCCCAGAAGGGCTGAAAACCCACTTTGACAGGAACCGAAGAAGAGCGTGCCAGCTGTGTGGAAGAGCTCTGTGGATTTCCAGTAGGCCTCCCTCACCCCAGAGCAGCTGGGGCTCCTTTCTTTAAGACGCCTTGGCTAGCAGTAGCCAAAGGCACTGAGCCCTGTGGCCTGTTCCATGGCGGTGCTACTCCTTGTGTCTTAACTGGAGTCCTTCTTCGTTGCTCAGCCTTCTTCCACAGGTGGCTTAGCTGGCCACTGAGAGGACCAGCTGTTTTTTCAGAGAGGAAGGGGCATGTTGCCTCCCGTTGAACAGCCAGGGGAACTTTATTTTTCTGCCCCACAGCTTTGGGGAGACAAGTATCTCCTCGGTTATCAAGAAGCCCAAAACAGGGTCTTTCCTGGAATCAAATTCCAAGCCGTATTATTATCATTAAGGGACGCAGGTGGCGCTGTGGTCTAAACCACTGAGCCTCTTGAGCTTGCTGAATCCCTGCGATGGGCTGAGCTCCCGTTGCTCTGTCCCAGCTCCTGCCAACCTAGCAGTTCGAAAGCATACCAGTGCAAGTAGATAAATAGGTACCGCTGCGGCGGGAAGGTAAACAGCATTTCTGTGCGCTCTGGTTTCCATCACGGTGTCCTGTTGTGCCAGAAGTGGTTTAGTCCTGCTGGCCATGTCCTGGAAAAAGCTGTCTGCGGACAAAGGCCGGCTCCCTTGGCCTGAAAGCAGAGATGAGCGCCGCGACCCCAGAGTCGCCTTCGACTGGGTCCTTTACCTTTTACCTACCATTAATTATTATTATTATTATTATTTACATCTCTACCCAACCTTTTTTGCCAAGGAACTCAAGGTGGTGGAATGCTTTGCTTCAAGGAGGAGTTCCAGCAGACGGACACCGTCTCACAAGGTGAGCTCCGACCCGCACAAATGATCACCATCTTGTATTAGGTGCTAGGAGCTGAGATGTATAAACGAAGCACCAAATGGCTCCTTAAACCAAGTTGCCAACACGGAACTTGCAGTTGCTCTTTTTTTATGCCAGATGGCTCCGAAGTCTTAATTTTCAAATGATGGCCTGGCACTGATTGATTCAGTTAAACATTGTGCTGTGGTCTAAACCACTGAGCCTCTTGGGCTTGCCAACCGTAAGGTCAGTGGTTCGAATCCCCGCAATGACGGGCTGAGCTCCCATTGCTCTGTCCCAGATTCTGCCAGCCTAGCAGTTTGGAAGCACACCAGCGCACGTAGATAAACTGCGGCGTTGGGAAGGTAAACGGTGTTTCCATGCGCTGGTTTCTGTCATGGTGTCCTGTTGCGCCAGAAGCAGTTTAGTCCTGCTGGCCACATGACCCGGAAAGTTGTCTGCGGACAAAGGCCAGATCCCTCGGCCTGAAAGCGAGATGAGCACCGCAACCCCAAAGTTACCTTGGACTGGACTTAACCGTCCGGGGTCCTTGACCTTTTTCCTTTTTCCGTACTTCTTTTTCTTAATGGTGACACAGACCACTAATAACGTAGGAATATTCTTCACAACGGTGAGCAGGGGGAAGCGAAGGCAACAATGCGCTCTAATGCCACTCGCCGCTCCTGCTCAGGCTGCCCAGAAAAAGCATTTTGGTTCCAGAAATTCAAAATCTAACTGATAAAATTCTACAGGATCTGGGTGTTAGCGTGTGAAAGCAGTCCAGATCCGGGAATCCCCAGATGACTATCGCAGGCGGCAAAATGCCCATGGTGAATTTCGAACGCCAGTCAGGGATAGCTCAGTGGCGGTGGAGTTTGTGATTTGCCCACACAAAGTCTGGGGGTTCAATCCCAGGTTTGGGGTTGGCCGACTCTCCTTCGTTGCCGGGTTCTAGGAAGAGGTTGGAGGGCTCTCTGCCAGGGGCTGGGCTAGATGACCGCTGGTGCCCCTTCCGCCTCTACAGCTCTGTGATTCTGTTATTCTAGGTATCTGGGCCGGCACAGATAGCTCCCTGCCTGAGCCCCAGCAGGACCATGCGCTGAACTGGTCCAACTTCGGTTCCTGATCGGTCGGGGACGGGGCGGCGGAAAAACCAATGGTGCCCGCTTGCCAACCCCCCCCCCTTTCTCAGGGGCTTAACTGGCCCCACAGACACCCAGAAGGAACTTACCGGGGCAGAGGGAACCATTTTTGCAACAGAGAGGGGGAGCAGAGGGGCCAGGAAGCCGGAAGCGGACCGTTCCTCTCGACGGAAGAGACCCCCCCCCGCACTTGCCCCCCCTGCCTGCTCAAGAGTCTGTCCCTTGGCGAGCCAGGCAGGGCCACCATTGAGCAGTTGGGGGGCCACAGGGCAGAACGGAGCCAAGAAGACAACACTTTTAAACACGACTCTTCCAATCCTCTCGACTCTGCAGCAAGACTGTCTTCCCCCCCCCGGGGGGGGGCGCAAGCTCAAGCAGGGGCGTTTTATTGCAGCCCCCCCCCCTTTTGTGTGAAAGGCCTCTTGGTTTAGAGAGAGAAGACATAGCTTCCTTCCATTACAAGAAGAGTTTTTTCTCCCAACGGTGCAAAACTGTTTCTGTTTGAACTTGATTTTGTTGTTGTTGAATATTTTCTGTGGTTTTTTGCGGGGGGGGGGGTGCTTGCTGGCAGCAGGAAAACCCAGACCCCTCCTTTTTAAAGGCCTTTTGCCTCGCAACAGGAGGGGGCAGCCTTTTCAAATCTTGGGCTTTCCTGCATTTTTGTTTCCTGACGGAGGCGTCTTGTGGCAGGGAGTTCCAGCTGGGCTCATATATTTTTTTGCCTACTTCCCCCCTCAAAAAAAGGGTTTTCACCTGGAGGCAGGAAACAGACCCACGGGCCTTTTTTTCTTTTTTGGCCGATGGTTTTCCCGTGTCAGATCTCTGGCGGACTCTCTTTTTTTCCTCCTCCACCCGAAATCGGCTGCTTGGCTGAAGAAACCACATCCCGACGGCTGAGGTCCGAGAGGAGACCCCCCCCCCCCAAGGTTAAGAGGACCACGTTTGCTGGATTCCTGCAAAGAGAGTCCCAGGGAACCGACCGATTCCTTATCGGTTTGCAACCGAAGCGGCAATCGGGACTGGAGCAAGACCTTGGAAGTCTGTTTCTGGGAACCTTCTCTAATTGAATAAATGTTCTTTTGTCTTCACAAGCCGTGTCTTTTCGTTTAATGCTTCCCCATCGCACCAGGAAACACGCCCCCCTCCAATTAAAATAGAATCACATTGGAATCATGGCTGTCGTTTTGGGATGTTGGAAGAAGGATGAGGGGCAAAGGGGGCCTTTGCCTACGAAACGGTTAAGCGTCTCGCCTGGAATTGGCCTGCCTGTCTCTGCGCTTCCCTGTATTTCCTTTTTCTTTTCTTTCTGTTTTGAAATAAATTCTTCTTGGTTTTGCAAATGCAAAATATATACAAACGCAAACTGCAAAAACAAATCGGTATAAAAGAGATTCTCCCCATCTCCCCTTCCTCTCCGTGGGGTCCCATTTTAAGCCTCTAAAACTGCATATTCATCCAGACGCCAATTTTTGTATCAGGCCATATTATCCGCAATAATTTTGGCACTACAAGTGAGTCAAAATCCTGCTCTGGTTTCCATCTGCTTTCAGTGGTCTCCTAAAAACCTTATAAATTATTTTATAAAGTTTTTATCCTCTTTGTCTCTTGAGTTTTCCAGTGAGTTTTGCCATCTTGGCATAGTCTATCATCTTGATTTGCCATTATTCTCTGGTAGGGACTTTTATTTCCTTTCCAGTTCTGGGCTAATAACATCTGGGCGGCCGTTGTTCCATACATGAAGAGTCTCTTCTGCTCCTTTGAGATGTCGGTACATGTAATTCCTAATAAAAAAAGCCTTCTGGTTTCCTAACAAAAGCTATTTTAAACAGAGCTTCCCTGTATTTTCAAGCCATAAAAGCCCTTTTTGTGGAATGCCTGAAAGATTCCTATTGGGACCCAAAAGAGAGAAGGGGGGGGGAGGAAGAAAGGAGTGTAAAAAGAGAGAAAGAGGGAAGGGAAAGGAAAGGAAAGGAAAGGAGGAAGGAAGGTAAAAAGATAAGAGAAGGAAATAGAAAGAAGGAAAGGGGAGGGAGGGAGATAAAAAATAGAGAAGGGAAGGGGAGGAAGGGGGAAAAAGAGTGAGAGAAAGAAGGAAAGGGGAGGGAGGAAGGAAGAGAGAGAAGCAAAGGGGAGGAAGGTAGGAAGATAAAAAAAATAAGAGAGGGAAAGGAGGGATGGAGGAAGGAAGATAGAGAAGGAAAGTGGGGACGGAGGAAGATAAAAAAGTAGAAGGAAAGGGGAGGAAGGAAGGAAGGGAGAGAGAGAGAAGGAAAGGGCAGGGAGGAAGAGAAGGAAAAGAGGAAGGAAGATAAAAAGAGAAATAGAATGAGAAAGGAAAGGGGAGGAAGGGGGAAGATAAAAAGAAAAGAGAAGCAGAGATAAAGAAAGGGAGAGAAGAAAAGGAAAGGAATGTGGCTCTGGGCAGGGGCCGGCCTTTCCCTCGGGCGCCACTGGGGGCGCCCTCCCTCCCCGCCCCGGACTTCCGATCTCGCGACACTTGCGTCAAGATGGCTACAAGGTAGCAGCAGCTCGGCCCCTTGGATGCTGCGCGAGAAGGAGGAGGAGGCGGCAGCTGGGAAGGAGCAGCGGAGAGAAGCAGAGGGGATCCCCGGCCCCGAGATGGTAAGGCTCTCTGGTCCCCCTTGGCAAGATCGGGGGGGGGGAGTCCCCTTTGAACCCCCTCCTCTCCTGGAGGGGCCGCAGCGATTGCATAACAACAATGCCCAGAGCCAGACACGCGAGTCGGGCCCCTTCACACGTGCACAGGGGGAGAGTGGAGCCGGGCAGGGAAAGGGGGACGTCGCTGCCCAGAACGCACCAAACCGGCTTGCAATGTTAGGCCCATGCTGTCTGCACTGGCCGGCAGCCGGGGCCAGGATCCGAACCCGGGGTCTTCTGCATGCCAAGCACCCGCTCAGAATAAACCCAGGTTTCCAGGGGGTTTCATGGGTGGGAAGAAAGGGCTGGTTTTAATTCAGAGATGCCCCCCGAGCGGCTTCCCTGCACAAGGCAGGGGCGCTAACCACTGAGACTCACAGCCCTGGCCTGAATTTCAACAGCCGATTTATACAACTTTTTACTGGGGTGTTTCAGCTATAAATATGGTGCGCATGTGGGATTATTGTTTTGTTGTTTTGGTTTAACTATTTACTTTTGTTTGAAGGTTGATCTATAAATGTTAATAATAATAATAATAATAATAATAATAATAATAATAATAATAATAATAATAATATATTATTTATACCCCACTCATCTGGCTGGGTTCCCCCAGTTCATAGTAGTAGTAGCAATAATAATAATTTATTACTTATACCCCACTCATTTGGCTGGGTTCCCCCAGCCACTCTGGGCAGCTTCCAGCAAAATATTAAACTACAATAATTAATCAAATATTAAAAGCTTCCCAACTTGTTTTGTTGTTTTCGTTTATTTACTTTTGTTTGAAGGTCGGTGTATAAATTTTCGTTAATAATAATAAGAATAGCAGTAGTAACAGAAGGTAATATTTTGCCTGAACACAACTGCCAGCAATATTTGAGCGCAGGGCATGTTCTGTAGACAAAAGGCCTACAAATCTTTGCTTGCCTTCCTCCAGCGAAGGGGCTTTTGGAACACCCTACCCTACAAAGCTGTTGTGGACTATATATATATATATATATATATATATTCAAATGTCAAAAAGAAGCCCTGCATGTTGGTTAGCGGACATCAGTGTTGATGCTTGAAGGCTGCCAGGGGAAAAATAAAACGAAAGCAGCTTTTTGAGACAAATTTTGGCTTCTCATTCGCTGCCAAAGAGTTCCTGTTTCTGCAGTTTTGCAAAACAACCCGCTTTTGAGATTCTGATTTGGGTTGCATGTTCCCCTCAATCCTCTAAAGGCTCGTCATCATCATCATTTTGTTTGCATTGTCTCTTCCCCCAAATAAGAGGCCAAGATCAAGAGCAAAACCCCTGCCTGTCTGAATAGGAAATCAGGTCAGCCAGAAAAACCCGATGTCTGCTTGGCGCCCAAAAATCAAACCCAGCCCACCTTCTTCAAATATCCCTTTAGCCCAGAAACGCTCTTTAGATGGTTTATCAATGCTAATTTATAATGGTTTTGCCCTTCATGATTTGATCTGACCACCGCTTCCCCGCAGGAGCTGCAAAAAGTGGATTAAAAAACCCCAACGACCAATTTTTAAAAACCCAAATAAAGGAATATATTGTGACTGTAATGAATTCACTGTAAGGGGGGGGAAATCACTCTCAATCAATTCAAGAATGCAAAGAAGCAATCTTTCCTCTCCTATGTGGGATAATAATAATAACCAGCTGCCCCCTTTCACCCCTCCGGCCAGGAGAAGACGCCGCCACCTGATGCCCCACTTGCACCCCTAGACCTTCGGGCGTCCCCCCCCAGCCGCGCCAGGAGCAAAGCGGAGAAGGAAGATGGGCCCCCGCCGCTGGTGACCTCTCCCATGGCCTCTTTGGGGGGTGAGTAGGGGAGGGAAATCAGGCCTATTCCCCCCCCCAAAAAAAACCACAAAGCCAACTTTCTAGTCCTCATGAAGGCTCAAGGAAGTGGCTCACGGCCTGGCAGCAATTCACATGGGGGCGATTCCCATCCCTACCCGGAGATGCCTGGGGGGTGTGGAGCTGGAGGGGGGGGCCTTCGCAAGCCCAGCAGGGACCCTGCCGCAATCCCCAGCCCGGAGGGAGCCACCAGTGACGTCTCTTCTTCCTAGGCCCGGCCAATTCGGGGGTTTCGGCGACCCACAGCCACCCCACGCCGAGCGGCGGGGGGCGGAAGCAGGACCTGCGGCTGCCCAAGAGGAGACCCCCAGGTGAGCTGGAGGCCGGGGCGGCCCTTTCTAGCAGGGGGCTAAGGAACGGGGCGCACGGGGCCTAGTTTGGGGGTGGCCCCCTCTCCTTTCTCCCCAAAGGTGGGGCCAAGAACCTTGCCCCTCCTCCCCGGCTCTGCTGCACAACACCCACATTTCCCCAGGCTGAGAGCTTTGCCTACGTTTTCCTCCGGCCCCCCACCACTGCCAAGAGGCCCTTGGAAGATTATCCAGGGAGGGGAAGACGGCCCTCGCGCCAAATAGGATTCCCAGTTTCCTATGGATCCTTTGGGTCGATGTGTCTTTTGCCCTAGAGAGGACGTGTGTCGGTTGTTCCCATTTCACAGAAAGGGAAAATAGAGGCACAGGGCTGTGAGCTGCTCCAGGCAGGGCTGCCAAGGCCTCTTGAATCGTAGAATAATGGAATTGTATTGTTGGAAGGGGCCCCCCAGGGGCCATCCAGCCCAGCCCCCTTCGGCTAATTCTCCTGCCTCGCCCTAGGGAGACGCTACCAGTGCTCTGGGGACGGCTGCCGCCTGGCCTGCCGCAACATGAAGGAGCTGCTGGATCACATTCGGGTTCATTATCGGCCCACGCAGTCAGTGGAGGGTAAGTCCGTGGGGGGGGGGGGAATCTCAAGCTGCCTTTGCTCCCTCACACTTTCCACCGCAGTAACTATTTTTGGGGGGGGCATGTGTAAAGTTTTTTCATTTTTTAAAATGAAAATAAAACGGAGAAAAATTGTAACGATGGAAAAGAATCGGAAGGTGAAAAGCAAGGCTATTGAAATGGGCTTGTAGAACGAATGATCCCAGCTGCCCCTCTCCTTTCTCCCAGGGAAGATTTTCCGCTGTTCCTCCCCGGGCTGCTTGGAATCTTTCCCCAACATGCAAGTTCTCATGGAACACATCAAGGTCCACTACAAGCCCAACCGCTACTTCAAGTAAGGCCTTATTCTTATGATGATGATGATGATGAAGGGCAGGATCTAGAGGGGGCCAAGTAAAACTACTCCCAAAGCTCAGGGGTTTTATCTGGTATTTTATGCATTGTGATTTGCTATTTCTATCCATGACAGAAGAGTCATTCTTTATTATAATACATGTATACTGTCTAATTAATTACTTGCTGGCGTTTGATTTTGGCGTTTACTATGGGATTCTAATGCATTATTGCACATAGCTTTATTTGGTATAAGCTGTTTATTTTAAAGTCGTTGTGGCTTTTTATATAGGATCCGATTGTTGTGGTTTGATGTTTTATTATTAATTTTGTGTGTGTTGGAAGCCGCCCAGAGTGGCTGGGGAAATTTAGCCAGATGGGCGATGAAATAGTAGTAATAATGATGATGATGATGATGTCAGGAGCTGCCCGAAGGCGTGGGCGATGGAGGGCCCCCCCCCCGTACACCCGTTTCTCAATCCTCCCTGTTTGGAGCAGCTGGGATTGAGCCGCCAACCTCCAGAATCAAAAGATGGGGGGTGTAGTGTGTGGGAACGGGCCCTCCAGAGGTCTTCCATCCCAACCCCCTGCAACCTGTCCCCCCCTCCAGGTGCGAGAACTGCATGACGCGTTTCCGGACGTACCGGTCCCTCTTCAAGCACCTCCACAGTTGCTCCTCCGCCGGAACCACCGCTGGTGCAGCCGCTGCCGCCGCCACCCCACCCATGGCGCCGGAGAAGCCCCTCCCGGAAAAGGAGCCCCCCGGGAAGCTGCTGGAGGTCCTCCCCAAACTGCAGGCGGTCATCCAGCAGCTCAGGACGGAAGCCATACTCCCCGGCGAGATGGAGGCGCCGCCGGTGGCCCCCGACCCACTCCCTGCCGGCCCCCTGGGGCCCTTGCCCGCCCTGCCCCCGGGGCCCCACGCCTTCCCTCTGTTGGAGCCCTCCCTCTTTGGACCCCCGCCGCCCCTGGCCAGGTTTCCGGGGCCGGCTCCCCACACGCTCCCGGGACCCTTCCTGCCTTACGTCCATCCGGGGAGCTACGCCTTGCCTCCCGCCGCCGTCCAGAGCCGCCTGCGGCCGTTCCTGCCGGGACAGGGACTCCCCATCTCCAACGCCGTCTGGAAGAAAAGCCAGGGTGAGCGGAAGACCTCCCCCCCCTTCGCTACCCCAGGAGGGTCTCTCTGCCCCCCATCGTTACCTGTCTGCCAGTCCAGCGATTGTGCCCAATTTGCTCAGATTTGAGATGGCCCTAATCCACGTTTCTAGTCCTCATGACTGCACCAGGGGGCGGGAATACTCAAGAGGGTTGGGAACTGCCCTTAAATGTTTCGCTCTCTGTAAGGCTCCGCTCAATCTGGAAGCTGCAGTCAGGGCAGGATGCTGCAGAGGAAGTGCTTTAAGCAATAACAGGCAACACGTGGGCTCATAATGTTCTAACAAAATATATGTAACCTGTATTATTTCACAGTTCTTAAACCATGAGTAGGCAAACTATCACCTTCTCAATTACATGAGAAGAATGTGTCCTTTTATTTCAAATGCATCTCTGGGTTATTTGTGGGGCATAGGAATTTGTTCATTTTTTTTCTTCCCAAAATATAGCCTGGCCCCCCACATGGTCTGGGGGACAGTGGACCGGCCCCCTGCTGATAAAGTTTGCTGACCCCTGATTTAAATCAATCAATTTGATTTAAATCAAAACCACCCTGGAGAGAAACCTCCCCAGATATTTAGGAAGTTGGCGCAGGTTTCCATCTCCTCTTAAGCGCATTTGTCCCTTTGCTCCGGGGCTGATCCTTCTCTTTTTTGCGCCCCCGCAGGGCACTCCTCCAACAGCCGCATCGTGTGGGAGCACACGCGGGGGCGCTACAACTGCCTGCAGTGCTCCTACTCGACGGCGTCGCGGGAGGAGGTCACCCAGCACGTCGAGGACCACCGCAAGAACCCCTCCCCGCCCGGGCGCCTGGACGGAGAAATGGGTGAGCGGGGGGCTGGCGGGTGACCTTCCCTTTGTCCCCGGCACCTGGGGCAGCACGGGAGGTGGCTGGGTTGCCTGGCAGGCGCGGGGGACCCCCGCTCAGGACTACAGCTCCCGTTGCCCCCGGAGTTGTAGTTTGGCAGCGCCCGGTTTCCCCAAATCCTACTCAGAGCAGAGCCCAGGGGTCTACTCGAGTTTGGCCAGTGTTGGGATGTAACGTCCGACACCGAGGAGGTTGGGCTACAACTCCCATCAGGCGGAGGTGAGGGGAACTGTAGTTTGCAGCGCCCGGAGGCCGGCTTCTCACTGACCTGGCTCTGCTCATTGGGAGTTGTAGTCCAACCATCTCTAGCTGGGAGCGCCCAGTTTAGCCAAGGCGATTTGACTCCATCAGTTGGGGTTTTTTGCAGTTTTTATCAGTTCTGCGTTTCTGCAACGGACAAGTTTTGCTTTGTGATGGATTTTGAATGTCCCTTAAAAACAACAACTGATGATTCCCCCTATTTTCCTCTTTCCTCCACCAGACTTTGGGGTGGGGCTCCCCTCGTTCCACCCCAGACTGACGCCGGAAGTGGAGAACACCCTCTTCTCCCCGCTGTGAGGCTTCCACGGTGCCGACCCCCCCTCGTTTTGTCACCATCTTCATCCCCCCTTTTAAGGTGCAGTAAGGATGGTGGGGGAATCCTGGCTCCTCCCCACCCCCCCAAAAAAGGGGTAGAGGGTGCAGACACCCCCAGGAGGTCTTTCCTCTCCACAAATGGATGGTGTTTGATGGAAAGGGGGTTGAAATTTAATTATTATTGATATTAATTTAATCTAGAACTTTTTCCGGTGCATTCTTCTTCCCTCTTTTTTCTCCCCCCCCCCCCAAGAAAAAGGTTTCTCTTGCTTTAAAGGCAAAATGCTCACCCCCCCCATTCTCTTGGTGAGGACCCCTCCAGCCCCTCCTTCCCTAAAGCCGATGATCAGGTTTGCTCAGGTTTGTTATAGCGGGCTATTTGCTGCTTTTGCAAAAAAACACAAAAAACCAGAAATAAAATGGGAATTGTACAGAAAACGTGAGCGAGCCTTCTTGTCTTGGGGTGTGTCTTTTGAGCCCTATTTTCAAGGGGGGGCAGTGACAAAGGCAAAGAAATACACCTACCTCTTGCCGGGTGGGGGGGCAAGGAACATTCTTTGTTTTTAAAAACCCCATTTGGTTAGATTTAAGCAACCCTCCCCACCCCTCTACTCACACACACAGAGAGAGAAACTGCTCAGGGTTCAAGGCGAGTTCCACCAGCAGAAACACAAGCAGAATTTTGGGGTGTGTGGGACTGCGAGGAGTGAGGTCTGCATGAGCAGCACCCTGCTCTCTGCTCCTGCAGGGATGAAGGGGGGAGCCCACAAGCGCCCCCCCCCCAGCCTTGGCCAACTCCCAGAGTCCAGCCCTGAGCCGGTCAGGGAGGCGCCTCCGTCCCGCTGCCAAGAACGACTCCGACTCCCTTCTCCTCGCTCAAAAAAGTGCACGGTTTTAATATGAACAACGATGCATCTCGTCTTCTTTTTGGTCTCTGTTCAAAGCGTTATTACAAAAACAACAACAAAACACAAACCCAACAGTTCTTGTAAACCACTTGGAAAGTCCTCAGACAGGACGGAGGAAGGGGATGCGAAATGGAAAGGGGGGGCATCTCTCTGCCCCCCGACTCCCCTCCGAGGGGTCCGGTCGGAGTCGGTCGGGAGAAAGGGTGGGCAAGGCACCATGGACTAGGGAAGAGGAGAAGTGCTAAGGCCGTTTCCCCAGGCTGCTCCCAATCGCCAGCTCCTTTTCCCAGGACGGGACTCCTCCGTAGGCAGAGGGCCAGGAGAACTTTCCTTGTGGGGCAGCTCTGGAGCCAGGCTTGCCAGAGAATCAGGAGGGTGGAGGAGATGTCCAGCCAGACCCCGGGTCCTGGGGTCCAGGGCTGCAGAGAAGCAGCTGGAGCTTGGCAGTTCACAGCAGTGGCCCTTCCTGGAGCAGCAACAGCAGCAGCAGCGGAGGAGGCGGCGGCAGCTCCCGCCCGGAGGCAGAGGGGGTGAGGGGCAGTCTTGCCCCGGCGGGGAAGACCAGGGTGCTTGGCGATCCGGCCGCGTCTTTGGCAGGTGGGGGGAGGCACCGGGCGCAAGGGGCTCACCGCTTCCTTCAAAGAGAGAACGGGGACACAAGGGGCTGTGAGCAGCCGGTGCCGTCCAAGAAATATCTCAGCAACGACGGGCAGGGTGGCACAGCACCGCCCAGTGGGTGGCTGGAGGGGGTCTGGGTGGCAGGGCCTGAGAACGCCCCCTGCCTGAAATCCCAGCCAGTGTGGACACCACTGGTGCACCAGAAGGCATGAGGACCAGAATTGCGTTCCTGTTTGAAGGGGAGGCGGTCAGAGAACGTCCCAGCTCCAAACCCGGGGCAGCGCCATGTTGGTGATGGGAAGGGCTCCTCCTGCCTTCGGACGTCTGGTGCCAGCGCTGGGCCAAGGGGGTGGGCTCAGTCCGAGGCAGGTTCCCCGGAAAGCAGAATCGGGCACCTTAATACTGGCTGTCGGGGTCCGGGCGGCCCCCTCGCTCTTCCAGCAGGCTCTCGGTGCTGGCCGACGTCTCCGAGTCCAGGTTCTCCTCATCGGAACCCCTCTGGTCAAGCTCTGGCAATCGGTAGGTGATGTCTTCCCTGTGGAAAAACGTTCCCCTCAGGCTAGATCTTGTGGGACGCCCAGATTGCTGCGGCAATCGCTGTCCCTGAAATGCCAGGGCAGCTGGGAGGGAAACTCCTCCTCTGACTCCCAGCCAACCCCCCCCTCCGCTCCCCCCTTGGAGGCCTGCCACTCACTTCTCCTCCTTGATCGACTGGATCCTCTCGATCAACAGCTCTTTCTCCCGGTTGTCCGTCTCCTCTCCCTCCGGGATAGCGCCCAGTTTCGCCGCAGTGCCATCGTCTGACCCAGCCTCTGGGGAGCCTTTGCTCTGGAAGGAATTGGGGGGGGTGAGAGATAGCAAAATCCGGTGTCTCTTCTGGGCCAGGAAGGAGGCAAAGGGTCCTTCAAAGCCCGTCCAGCCAAAAAGCCTCCTCCAGGGTTGCAATGAGACACAAAGCAGCATCCTTTGGGTGGGCAATTTGACGCTCGCCGGCTTTTCCCAGGCGGCAAAACCAACCGGTGCAGTGTGGAAAGGGCGCTGAGGAGGAAGGAGGATGATTCGGGGGCAGCGCAGGTAAAGGGGCCACTCTTGGGTCTACCTCACAGGGCTGTGGTGAGGCTGAACTGGGAGGAGAACCCCAAAGGTTTCAGTAGCCTCACAGCCTGCTCCACGCTTCCTGTGTATCCAGGAATGTTTGTTTTTATACACCGTGAGATTGGGAGGGGGGGACACACACCCGACACAGTGTTAAAGGCTGCTTCTGCCCATGTGCAAAGAACCTTCTTCCCTTGCCACCAAGCAGACACCAGCCAGACAGCGTATGCTACTTTAATTATAATAAAAGGCACATATATATGACTATATATATGAATAGAGCGTCAGGTGTTAGTGTGAAATCCTTTTTTTAAAAGAAAGAAAGAGTGGGGGTGACTTCCAAGGCAGCCCTGAGAAGACTAGCAGCAGTTTCTATTTTCTGAAAGAGAAGCACAGCTTTACAACCTCCCCACAAACCACAATTTGGACACGACTGTTGTAACTCGGGAAACGTGCAGCCACGCAGCATGCGGTACAGGTTAAAAAACAAAACGGCTCTGAAAAGTCGCCTTTTCTGGCTTTGGGGGTCATGCTGTGTGGCCGTCAAAGAGAAAGCGGGGGACGCACACCAATTGTCATGCACTGAGAGAGTGTCTACCTACCGGCGCTCCCTTGCGGGGAGAGGAAAACCCAAGTTTTACAGGCCATAGCTAGAAAAAGGGAGAAAGAGACGATGGCCACACTCAAACACGTCAGAGGCGCACACTTTCTTTCCGGACTCTCCTTGAATCAATTGCAAAATTGTCGGCGTGGTCTTGGTGGCCTGCCTGCTGCAGCAATTGCAACGTGCTGTGCTAGACGCAGGACGATTTCCAAATCTGTTTCCGTGGCTCCTTTCGTTTCTTTCCCCGCAGAATTCAAATTGCAAGACGCACACACAAAGATGTGATATTGGGAATGAAAGAAACATTCTTACTTTGTTTACTCCCAATGTTGTTGTTGCAATTTGAATCCCAGAGAACTGAAACAGGAGCACAACAAATTGCAAAAAGGAGCAATAAAAACACAAGGAAAAACTAGTCGTGGCGCAGGTGTACTGCAGAGCAGGGACCCCTGGCGGTGGGGAACACCTGCCCTGATCCAACCAGTCCATGTTGTATCCCAATCCGTTACACTCAGAGTAAACCCACTGACATGAATGGAGCTAAGTTCGTCACATCCATTTACTTTAATGGGTCTCTTCTAGGGATGCCACACTAGGAAGTGTGTTATCTTAATAAGCTTTTGGCCGGGTTTTCTTTTTCTAAATTTGTAAATTTGGGCCTGACTCTGCTGAGGGCTCTTTGGATGTTCTGAACTCCTGGAGGGGGCCAGCGGACGTGCCCGCTCAGACAGGCAGCGGCTCACACTTCACAAGCCACTTCCCCACCCCACCGGGCAATCCACAGCTTACCGAGTTCTGCCGCAGCAAGGAGAGCCGCCGGAAGGCGATGCTCTCGGCAGCCTCCAGCTGGCAGATCTCATCCATCTTCACCTTGTACTTCCGCATCTGCTCCTTGATGATCATCTCCACACAGCTGAGGCAGAGCAGTTGGGAGAGGAGAGTGAGGGCGAGAGGCTGGCGGGGAGCAGAACCCCCTCTCAAGAGACCTCTGGCGGCGTGGGTGGAGAGGAATGGGAGGGGAGGGGTACATGGGAGGGGGTGTGATGGGAGGGCAGAGGAGAGGGTGGTCACAGGCGAGAGGCACACAAGCCAAGCTCCGTTTTCTCCCTAGGCAGATCATCCTCACCCTTCCAGGAGGGACTGATCCAGGCTCTACAGCCTCACAGGAGGGAGGCAGCAGGGTCACAAAAAGGAAACCAGTTCCCAGCGCAGGAGCTGAGTCTCTATTCGTGGGGCAGCAGCTCACGAAAGGCCTTGTGGGAGCAAAGGAGGCGAGAGGACCCTCCCCTGCCGAGCGCCTATGAGCGCTGCTCCTCCTGCCCCACTAATCCCAGGCCGGGCTTCCCTTGGGCTCACTCACATGGTGGTTTTCGAGACGTCCTTCATGCTGGTGAGGGGGTCCGAGGTGTCAGGGCAGCGCAAGAGGCAAGGGGCAAAGACGATGGCCAGGGCGTTGGGAGACATGCGGTTGAAGTCCTCCACTAGGGCGACCCTGTGCCAGAGAGAGAGAGAGAGATTTTACACATTGGAAAAGAGAGAGAAAGGACACACTGGCGGTCTCTGTGGATGCTGCCAGCATCTTTTGCTGGCCCCGGTGGGAGGACAATGCTGTCTTAAGAGGTCACCTTGGAAACGCATCTCCCTCCTCGCCCTTCTCCCTCCCCTCCCTCTTTCCTTGTGTGCCTGCTTATCTGAGTTCTGCAAGCCTGACGCTGCGACTCCTCTCTTGCTTAGAAACCCACAATTAGTGACTTTGGAAAAGGATCGTCCGAAAAGCAGGACAAACACAAAGTCAGTGACATCCCTCTCGGGATTTCAGATGCGCATGCAAATACTGTGGAGCTGTGGCTACACACGGGGGGGACACGGAGCATGTGGGGGGTGCGCGGTGTCCTTACTTGACTAGGTGGAAGACCAGTCGCTCCAGAGTGTCGTGGTGGGCCTGTGGGAGCTGCTCCAGGACGCTGTAGATGGTGCAGAGCTGCTCCTGTTTCCCCGGGAGCTCTGTGGGGAGAAGGGGGAAGGTAAGAGGAGAGCATGGGGGCCCACAGGCAAGGGAGCCCCTCGCCCCCCGCTGCTGCCGACCACCCACAAGAGGTGCTCAGAGCTGAAGATGGAAGTTCTGCCAATTGAAAAGGAGGTCTAAACAGATAATTCCTAAAAAAAACCTGAAGCCTTTTTGCTAGGAATAACGGGGACAGGAGTCCCCAAAAAGCTGACTTATTTATGTACGCTAGAACTTTATATGCAGAAGAAGGAATGCCGCCAGCGAAGGAGGGATGGCTTATGAAACGGAGGGACTCTGCTGAAATGAATTAAGGCTTAAGGATGGAGGGGCGCTTTCTCTCACACAGGCTCACAGCCCGGCCCTCAGAAACTCACCCACGGCCCGCAGGAAATCGTGGTACTGGGCGAAGGTCATGAGGGGGTCGGGAAGCTCCCTCAGCCACTGCTTGAAGATCCCGGTGATGGTGTGGATGGGGTAATTCTCCAGCCGCACCGAGTTTGGGTCTGAGGAGGAGGAGAAACAGGAGGAGGAGGGAAGGTGGGTGATATTAGAAAAGAACGCTGTGGTTTAAGAAGGGACTTCCGGAACAGATTCACTTTGTAAACCAAGGTACCACTGTACTGTCCTCCTGCTCCTGGGAAGACTCAGGGTCTGGATCCAGAGCAGGGGGGGGGGCTCCCACCGCTCCTCCTCAGCACAGCCCCCTGGGAAAGCAAACACACCCACCCTGCTGCCGCTTACCCGCCTGGAGGGCCTGCCTTAGCTCCCGCATGCGGTTGGCGGAGCCCGACTTCCGGTAGATGCCTTCCGTGTAGAGGCCGTGCATCTCCACGTACTCCAGCAGCTTCTCCATGACGACGGGGACAGAGTTCTTCTCACTGGTCAGGGCGCCGACACCCACCCCAAAGTGGCGGGGCTCCGGGTCGTGGTCGCCCTGGGAACGGGAGAGGGGGCAGAGCGTGAGCCAAGGGGGGCAGCATATTTGTGTGAGAGAGACAGACAGACAGACAGACAGACTCTAAACCAGGCTTCCTTCAAGTGTTTTGGACTGCAACATGGCCGGGCCACCTGGGGCTGATGGGAGACCCAGCCCCAAACCCCTGGGGGGCCTGGGCAGGGGGAGTGTGCGTCGCCCACCTTCTTTCCAGCCGAGGACATGCATCCGCTCTGGATCTTGCAGAGGCACTTCTTGTGGCAAGTCAGCTTGCAGACTAGGAGAGAAACGGCGTAGCATTGGAATGTGACACCCAGTAAAATGGCAAAAACGTGCAGAACCAGCTCAAAGGTGTGCCGGAAATGTAAAAGGAAAGGGAGGGTGGCAGGTGGCAAAGCTGTGAGCCCCTCCCTCTGCCCCCCCCCGCACTTACTGCGGCAGAGACAGGCCTTCTCCATGGGCCAGATGTAGGAGCAGCACTGCTCACACGACTGCAGGATGTTCACCTGGTAGCTCCCAAACATGTGTCCATTCAGCTCTTCGATCTGCAAGTGGGACGGGCAAAGGGAAGGGGCGTTACGGCTCCGCCGCTTCTCTCCGGAGGGAACGGCGCTCTTAACATGCTTAGGAGCATGGGGACTCGGGGAGCTAGGCCCTTATTCCCACTTAAGCCACCAGGGTCGAGGGAATCTGAGCACTGGCGGAATGCCACTCACCACGCGCTCCTGTTTCCGCTTCTTCTTCTGAGCCTTGCTCTGCTGTTGGGGGTCGGGGGGGGGGGAGAATGAGAAGGAAAAAATATCATTCCCCCCTCTCTTTTCTCTTCCCATCATCCTCAGTGTCGGCACAGCTAGGGGAGGAAGGATGGGAATTGCAGCTCCCAACCCTTTTACCCGAGGATCCGGCCTGCCAAGAGTCAAAACTGGCTGAGGGGGACAATAAAAACAGCCCCAACGGGCTGAGGGAGGATATTCTGGGCACAGGTCTCCATCCCTAAGCGACCCATATGACCCACACCCACAAAACTCTCCTGGGACGTCTGGCTGGCCCCACAAGGGAAGGAAGAGCCGCCACAGACCTTGGCTGGCCCCAGGTCTTCCTTCTTGGCGTAGCTGCGGGCGAACTCGTCGAGGAGGGACTGGAAGAGGTTGAGGACCAGCTTGACCTCTTTCTCCTCCCTCTGCTTCGCCATGTTGACCACAAGCAGCTGGAAGTTCTCCATCAAGTCTTGGTAGCCGACGTGGATCTGCCCGTTCTGCGGAGAGAGGCCGCGCTGCAAGTTCACTCATTTAACAGCCAGCCGCCTCTGCCGCACAGGGCTCTGGGCTAGAGGGGCTTCCCCTCTGATTTGCTGGGGAAGCGCTTCCTCAGTCTGGAAAGGTGGGAGCAGGATGTTAGACACGAAGTCCCCGCTCCCAGTGCTACTTACGGGCGTGGAGTACATCGTCTTTATGTTGCCCCGGAACTTCTCGGTGGCTTCGAAAAACAAGCACTCGATGGCGGACTTTTGCGAATGGAGATCGTTTATCTGGGAGGTGCGGGGGAAGCAGAGACACGGATTTAATCGCCGATACTCTGAAGAGGAAGGTGCATTCTGTAATCTCTATAAAAACTGGATTTATCTGTTTGTGCTCTATCTGGTTAAGTCACTTTGATTCCTCTGTTTAATGATGCAGCCATCTCAGGCATCCGGACAGCTTTTTAAGATGAAGTGAAATCCAGAATAAAAAACCCTGACTTCTTGTGGCTGGGCTGGGCCACTCTCACCTTGTTCAGAAGAAATTCGTCCAAGTACTTCAGCTCGTTGGCGTTGGTGATATCCCTCAGGAACGGCGCACGCCACTTCTCGGGCGCTGTCTTCACTTTCCTGATCTTCAGGGTGCGGCTTCTCTTCGCCTTGCCCCCTTCTTTGGCTTGGCGCTCCTCCCCAGGGGGGTGGTCCGGAGGCCCGGAAGGAGCTGCGGGGGACAAACGCAGAGGGCAGGGCTCAAGGCGGCTCTTCTCTGCCAGACCATAACCCCCCTCAGCTAGAAACCCCTCAGAGAAGACGCACAAGCCTTCAGCTTATGTCGGGGAGGGGAAAACGCTTGTTGGTATGAGGGCCACATTCTCTCCTGGGCAAGCTTCCGAGGGCCGCCTGCGGGTGGCAAGGCAGAGCAACGAATGTGAATTGTATGTTTTGTACAGGAGGCAAGATGCTTGCGAGACCCGGAGGTCAACCACCCAGGAAAGGCTCCCTTCTTCCCTTCTGCCTGCCTGCCTCTCTCTCCTGACCACATACCCGGCTACTCATAAACCTCACCTTCTGCCGCCCTCTGCGCTGGACCCTCCATGGGAAGCACGCAGGCCAGGAGCTGGAAACTCTCGCCCTCGTCCGACACATTGGGACTCTCCTTGAGGTTCTTCCTCTCTGGCTTCGGCCCAAAGAATTTCCACAGGGGGCTCTTGAAGGCAGACCTGATGGGGGAAAGGAGGCTTTGAGGAGGAGGGTGGCGGCAGGATGAAAGGGCCTGCCAGCCAGAAGGAGCTGCCGCTGCTTGGGATTTTATTTCCAGCATCACACAGCAACTCCCCTTTCCCTCCAAGCTGCTCAAAGCAGCTGGCAGATGGGCGGGGTATAAATAATAATAAATCATCATACACCTGGCTTTCAATCCGGGTGGCTAAACTAGGTGGGGCTAATAGGAACCGGCTGGGGGGGACCTAAGGCGGAAGAACACTTCCCCCCACCCCACAATGACTCCCAGGATCAGGGGCGACTCTGTCCCACGAGGCCCAAACTTGGGGACGCACGGCTGGGCCTGTAGAAAACAAGGGTTGGGACCCTAAGAGGTGAAGAAGGAGCAGCGTTGCCAACCATGAATTTTGCACCAGAGCAGCTCTCTTTGTAGAACAACCGCTAAGTTGTTAGAGTGGGTCTGGGATACTAGGACAGCACGGGGGTGGGGTGGGGGTGGGCTCTCCAGCGCCAATGTCTGCACTGAAAGAGCCCTTTGGGTTTTCTGCCTGGACAAGCAGAGCATGAGCACATACCTGCTGTCCACCTGCTGGCCGGCGGTGGCTGTGGGGCTGGCTGCGTCCAGGACGGAAGGAGGAAGCAACTCCTGGGCCTGCCTGGGGGGTGAGAGAGGCTTCTTGTCGTTCCGGTCACCTTCCAGCAGGTTCTGAGGTTGTTGTGCGAGATGGAAAGAAGCAAACTGCTCGTGAGAAAGGAAGAAGACTCCAGCAGCAGCAGCTGGATCCAACCCAAAGGGGCCCGGCATCGAGTCCTTACAGGGACTGACCAGATGCCCCTTTTAGGAAACGCACAAGCAGGGCTGGAGCCCCACAGCAGCCATTCTCCTTGCTTGTGATTCCTAGCAAGCTGGTTTGATGCAGGAATAACACACTGGGGCTGTACTGACCCAATCCTACTCAGGCTAGAACCCCTGAAATTAACATGCACAAGCAACTTCCATCTGTTAGTTCCAGTGAGTCTTCTCTGCGTAGAACTCGGCCGGATGCAACTCGTAGGACCCTCTGCCACTCTTTGCTCAAACTGTGGTGGGGGGCAGAATTCTGTAACTGCCCCCCCCAACCAAACAAACCAGGTCCAATCTGCCTGAGCACTGCCCTTACCTGGGTGGGGACAGCGAGCCTGGGAATGTCGTCCAAGGAAGACGCCGTCTCCTTTTTCCTGCAAAGAGGGAGAAAGAGGCGTTTCAAAATGGAGCCACCCATTCCAGGGATCGGGGGGGGGGCCCTTTGGGAAGCCTGCTGCTGGAGGGCTGCAGGTGTTTCTTGGCTTTGGAAAGGGGGCCCCTTGGAGGCCAAGAACAGGCACGGACAAACCGTCAGCACAAAGCTAGCCCTCTTTGGCCACTGTCGTTTGGCTTTGATATCGCATTGTCTGCCTATAAAATAAGACAGAACTGGGTTGCTGCATATTTAGGGGTTGGGGGGAAAGCGGCTTCCCTATGGTCCTTTCAACACCCCTCTAAATACGGAGGCCGCAGCCACAAAATTGACAGGCAGGAAAGAAATCAAGCAAGTCTAGGGACAGGCACACAACCCTGCGTTATAGCTCTTTCTCTGATCCTTCTCAGTATCTCATCCAGCCGGGAGAGCTGCTCTCCTTTGGCTTATGTGACTCTACAAAAGCTCTCCTAGCCAGAGGCTCGTATGTCTCTATGGCCGTAGTTATAGCATGCGCTTCAAGCGCTGCGATGCTACTTCCTGGCTTCCCCTAAAGAGTCCTGGGGGACTCAGTGCTCCTTCCACCCCCTGGAAGCCGGGTGCAGCAGGCCTCACCTGAGCTGTGGGGAGGGAGACCGGGCCGGCTGCCCCCTCTCGTCCAAGGACTGGCTCTGCCCCTCGCTCTGCCCGCCTCCGGCCAGCCGCCTCTTCCCCTTCCACCTCTCCCGCTTGTCCCGCAGCTTCCCGGGGTCATCCTGGTACCGCTGGATGTGGAAGGAAGGGGGGCTGTCCAGCTCCTTCTGAGACGCCCGCCGGCCTTTGTCGGCCGGGCTCCGGAAGCTCCAGCTGCTGGCCAGGCCGCCAGGGTGGACGAGGGCCAGATCCGTGGGCCGCTCGGGGTACGTGAAGCTCTGGCTGACGCGGATTTTGGGGCTGTCCAGCCTCCCCAGCCCATTGGAGTCCTCTTTTGCCCCAGCTCTGTCCTCTTGCTTCAGTGCAGGGGCCGGAATGCCACTGTCCACAGGAAACCGGTCCTCCTTGCCGCCTGGAGCTCTCTCTCCCGGCACGCTGCCAGGATGCGCTTGAGGGGAGACCCCCGCCTCCTGCTCCCCTTCTGCTCTGGGCCGCTCAGGCGCATGGCCCCCTTCCCCCCTGGACGGGCCGCCTTCCCCACTGCTGCGGGGGTCGTCCACTGAGAAGGCAACATGCTTGCTCTGCAGCTCATTGTGCTGCAGGCCCCTCTGCCGGCGGAACGCCCGCTTCTCCCGGCTGCTGGCCAGACCTTTTTGGGAGAGCGGAGGGGACTGGTCCCTGCTGTCGCCGCTGCTCCCGGCTCCTTCCTCGTCCTCTGCCTTGCCTGCCTGGTCCAGGGACGCCTCCGTGGGCTCTGCCGGAGCCTGGCTTGAGACGTGCTCCTCTGGCTGGTGTAGCCCGTTCACCTGCTGCTGCTGCTGCTGCCGCTGCTGCTCCGCAAGAGCCTGCGCGACCGCTTCTTCCTCTTGCTTTTTGTCGGCGATCATTTGATGAAATCTAGATTGCAAGGTGTGTGTGGGGAATCAACAGTTGGTTTAATGGGGCATGGTAAGAGAAAATGAAGGGAGACACCAAGCGCAAAGGCTGAACAACGCCGGCCCTGGCGGACTTCTTGTCTGATCAGGCAGGGTTCTCTTCCCGCACCCCAGTTCCCCCCCCCCAAGGGCTCAAAATGCGCAGAGCGCGCCTTGCCCCCCTCACCTCTTGCGCTGCAGGTGTCCTCGGACCAGAGCCTGAACAAGGCAAATCCTCGCCTTCTGCTGGCCGTAAGACTTCCGCTCCCGGTACCCGCGCCACGCCGACTGGATGTAGAGGGCCGCGTTCTCCCTCTCCAGCGCCCTCCGGACACGGTAGGAACGCCAGCAAGCCTGGGGGGTCCAGGAAAGACAGGAGAGAAGCTGTGCGTCTTTGCTTCTCACATTGTATTGTGTTGTTTCCTGCACTGCAACTTGCTGCTGTTTTTACTGGCTACAGTTTAGAAGTTATTTATTGTAATTGTTAAGAGTGAATCTATTATTTGCTGATATTTAATTTTACTGTGCACTATTATATTGTAATGGACTACTGAATATTACTTTATTTAATATACGTTGTTTAAAATAATAATCAGATCCTATATAAAAAGTCACAATAAATTTTAAAAAAACTTATACCAAATAACGCAGTATGCAGTAAGGCATTAGAATCCAAGAGTAAACACTCAAATTAAACATCAGCAAGTACTGTAATGAAATGGAACGGCTGGGTGGGTGGGGTGTAAATAATAAAATTATTGAAAATATTATTATTATTAGCAGGTAGGGGCAGATGGACCACCTGGCTTCTGGTCGTCCATTTCAGGTGGTGTGGACTGAGTCTCTCCCCCCTGCAAATTAATCTGCTGCCTGTTGGTGCAGGAAATCCCTAGGAGGACGGGAGGACGGGCCGGACTCTGCGCAAGGGAGCGTCTTGTGTTTCTGTGAGGTGGGGAGAGGATGGACGACCCTCCTACCTGCAAGGTGACGGCCGCCTGCTGAGCCCGCAAGAAGCGCCTCCTCTCCAGCACCATCCGCAGCCAGCTCTGGAGGACGATGATCTTGCGGATGACTTCCTTGTGGAGAGTGTCCTGCAGTGCCTGCCGCACGGCCTCCTTCATGAACACCTGCGGGAGGGAGGCAGGGAAGGAGACGCCAGCCGGGGTCACTTGGGGAAAGACTGGCCCCATGTGCTGCTCAGGAGCGACCACGGCTCTCAAGCTATGCTTTCCACGCAATGCCCGTTAATTTATTTTGTAAAACTTATATACTCAGCTCGACTGCAGAAACAAAACAAAAGCTCAAAGCGGTTTACAAAAAAAGGTAAAGCAATAAAATTAACAACAGCTAAAGGACTTTTGAAAAGTTAAAAACAGACTAAAAGCTGGTTAAAACACACCAGCTTTCTAAACATCAAGGTAGGCTTGTCTGAACAAAACTGCACTTAGTAGGTGTCTGATATCAATAGGCAAAGAGCTATGCTTTTATACTTTTTAAAAGTTTAGTGTTGTGTTTTGGTTTAAATGATGTTGTTTCATGTTGTATACCACTTGTATACATATATATCCAGGGCTTTTCTCTAGTAAAAGTGGTGGGCGATGCTGAGCAGCCAAAGTTGATGAGCCTAAAGTGCTGTCAGAACACACCTGAAAGGTGCCAGAAATCCAGTGGGTTTCAGCTGAAAAAAAGCACTGTGTATATCTAAGATTAATATAGGTGCATGTAAGAATGGCTGATAAAGATGATGGACCAAGCCAAAATGGCGAAAGTGACCGGTAAAATCAGAGATCAAGAGGACAATAAATTTAATAAAGAACGGGGAAATTTTATAAGCTGCTTGAAAGAGCACTGTAAGCAATTAAAAACATTGGCAGGATTGTAAAAAAACAACACTTGCCATGAAGTGAGAATCATGGTTACCACTGAGTTTTAAGAAAATTTAGAGAATAAGATACGATGCAGTTTGAAAAGAATATTTAGGGAAACCATGGAGGGAAGTCTTGGGATTTTGAGAATCCTATTTGTAAAATGATTATGATCTAAGTATGATGACCATTGCTAAAAATGAAAACGAATAAAAGGTGCATGTGTGTGATTCATACAAGTTTTAAAAATAAATCAATGTACCCCCAGGAAGAGGGCTTTCTGTGCTCAAAACCCCCCTGGCGGCTTGCTCTCCACACACAAGGATTCTTAAGAAGGCTTTGCGGCTCCTGGAGGGAGATTGGGTCGGCTCAGAAGCAACAACAAGCCCCACAAGGACAGACCTTGGTCTTCCCGATCTGGTAGCTGCCGGCACCCAGCTGCAGCTTCGTCAACAAGGCCGCGATCTCCTCCTTACAGGCTTTGGCACTCTTGGGCAGCAGGACTTGGAACTGGTCGACAAAATCCTGGGGAGGCAGCGACAAGAAGCAAACAACTTAGCAAACACCTCCGGTTTCTGAAAAGGAGAAGGTGGCTCTGTACCCAAGACCCTGGAAAGATGCTGCCGGCCAGAGCGTATAAAAGTAGGGCTGTATAAACTAATTAAAGTAGGGTGGCCATATTTCAAAAAGTGAAATCTTTCAGTGCCCCGATGAATTGCAGAGGAGGGTACACTTTTGCCCCAGACCAAGCCAGGAATAAACCCACGATCTCTGATGGATGCTGAAGCAAGGGGGGTCTTCTTCCCTGGCATGAGGGCAAGGGAGAGAGCTGCCTGCTCCACTGCTCAGTGGTACCTGGAAGGTGAACTTGGCACTGTAGCCGGACTGGCGGATTCTCACGGTTTCCAGCATCCCCGTGTACCTGAGCTGCTGGAGGACGAGGCGCTCGTCGAAAAGGAGCTCCCTCTGGAACAGAAAGCAGGAGAGGGTCAAGCAGAGATCTGCCTGCGCTGGCCTCCCCTCCCCAACAAGAAGCCCCGTCCACCCCAAGGGACGTGGTTTGCTGAGGCCACCAGCACTCTCCGGATCCTGCACACTGGCAGAGCTCAAGTCCGTGCCTGGCAAATGGAAGGAGCAGGATTCGACCTCTCAGGGCTGCAACTAATCAGCCCATCATGCTAATTCAAGATTAGCCCATGTGGTGCCCCAAGAATCAGGTGGGACTACAGCTCCCATCATCCATGACTGTCGGGTTGCCTTGGCTGCTGGAAACTGAAGCCCAAAAGCACCAGGGCACAGATGGTCCTCATCCCCGATCTGAGAAGGGGCGCTCCCTGCTCTTACGTAGAGAGGCAGTCCTCCGTCTCTTGCGCACCACAGGGAACGCTACTTCTGAGGTTAGCAGTGGAGAACGTCTGTGGCCTTTCAGACGCTGCCGGGCTCCAGACTCTCGTCACTGTCATCCCCGCCCCTGCTGGGAGCCCAGTGGCATCGACGTCGGCTGCTCCTGCGCCAGCATAAGGCAACAGCCTCCTGGGGGAAGGCCCTACCTTTTCCGAGTTGGAGCGGATGCAGCGGATGAAGAAGGGCTCGGCTTTCCCCAAGGTCTCCAGGAGCTTGTTGAGAGAGGTCTGCAACGAGTCACAGGTGCGAGAGAGGAGTCAAGTGCTGCCCCTTGAGAGAGCTGGTCTGGCAGCAGGGGGTGGGGGGGGAGGCCAACCTAACCGCTTTGGGTGGGCTGCAGGCATACGAGTGGTTAGAATGTCGGACCAGAGCCTGGGAGAGACAAGGGTTCGAATCCTCCCACTGGGCCATGAAGCGCTCACTGGGTGTGACCTCAAGGCCTTGCCTCTCAAGCCTAACCCACCGCGCAGGGTTGTCGTGAAGATTAAACAAGCAGGGCAGGGGAATCGTGTACATCCCTTCAAGCTCCTTGCAGAAAAAGGTGGAATACAACCAAATAACTAATAAATAAGAGAATAAATCAAGGTTTCTCAAATTTGGGTCTCCCCAGCTGCTGCTGGACTACAACTCCCATCATCCCTAGCTAGCAGGACCAGTGGTCAGGGTTTAAGTGGTGGGGAAGTTGTGTGTCTCTGTTTCTCAATTTGACCGTTTTACATGGTTTTGTATGTATAGTGGTATTTTATGCAGTGATTCTTATTGATCACAGTTTGGTATTTATTGTAATTGTTAAGAATGAATTTCTGTGTAATTATTCTTTGCTGACGCTTTGAGAGTTAATTCTATTATGTGCTATTATAGATTATTGAATATTACTTTAAAGTTACGTTTTATCATGACTTTTTGCATTGGATCAGATTATTATAAGGTGCGTGTTCTTTGCTGCATATTTTTGTTGCCGCAAACCGCCTTGCGTTGAGTAATGCAGAAAGGTGGTATACAAATTAAAAGTGAAATGAGGGGATGATGGGAGTTGTAGAACAACAGTTTGAGAAACCCTGGAATAAATCACAGTGGCTGGCCGGAATCTCAAGGAACTTTGTGTCTCGGTTAGTGGAAGCTCCCTGCCATGTTTCCCTCGGAGGTGAGGGGCGCCTGCTCACCTGGAATTGAGCGCTGATGCTGGGCGGCTTCTTCTTCTTATGCAGGTGCAGGAGGGACTTGGTGGTGCGGTCGTGCAACGTCATGCTCACAATGAGCTTCAGGGACTTGGAGTCCAGCAGGTTCTGCAGCCAAAGGGGACACAGCTAGAGAGCCACACCCTCCACGGAGCGAGCCCCAATCCCTCTGCAACGGCAGGGGGCGGCTGGCACTGAGCGCGAGGGGTTCAGTTTGCACTTCCGCTGACATCGCGCAGTTGTGTGGGTGTGTTGGACAACAGCCAAGCACCGCTGTGCTCTGGCAATGGGCCTCAGCGCCCCTGATTCCCCACCTCCTCATGAGGACTGGAAACTTGGCATTTTGTTCCAAGCTAAGACTGAGCTGCCTCAAGTGCCTGATCTCTGATCAGAAGGCCTTGGAGTTAGTGCCATGTAGCAGATGGAGTGTCAGACTAGGCCCTAAAATCCACTCTTAACGGCCACACCACACCAGCTCTCTCATCTGCTTCGGAATATTGCTGCTTATTTGTTTTTAAATGGCATTCTTTGGAAGGGAGGGTGAGATGTAACTTTCATACATATGACAGAATCATAGCATTAGAAGGGGCCACTCAAACCCACAACCCTGAAACGGAGTCTCAAGCTCTCTCTATATTGCCTAGCAAGTTGACTCTGGTACTGCGTCAAATTCACACACATTTTGCAGGGCACGACAACGTGAAACTGACACCATTTATTTATTCTATGCTGTCTTTCATCATTATGCCCTCCAACCAGCCCTGAAACGGTTTCTCTTCCAAAGGAAAACACAGCCCAGCAAATCTCTGGACGTTCTCCACCCAGCTCACCTTTGGGATGGCCTGTTTCTGCTTCGGGCCTCTGCTCTTCCTGTTGAAATAGACACAGATATATCTGTATTTTCAAAAGTTACTGGCACGATGAGTGCTAAGCAGCAGCCCTGGTTTCGTTAGTTCAGCGAAGCCATGCCTAGCGAATTAGATGAAGCAAAGCAGGCTCCGTGAGCCAGATAATGAGCGGGCGACTCTAAGGGTCCTGCTCCAAAGGGTGGCATGGAAAGCGTGTCCCATGACACTAATCCCGCCTTGCCAACTCCTGCAATCCGGCAAGGCGCTTCCTTGCTTTGATTGTAAGCCCCGAGCCTTTGAAAAGTCAGAATTTCACGCCCTGTTTCTGTTACGCTTGAGCTTTTGTTGCGAGCAAGTCAGTAAGAAACCCGAAGGGTGGTCCCTGCAGCTGCTAACTAGCACACAAGGTAAGCTCTTCAGAGGATCTGCAAGCAGCTGCTTAGCTCCACACTTGCCACTCTCCTCCTCCGTGCAAATTTTGCAAAGCACGCAAGTCTTGGTTTTCTCTCCGCCCCCCCCCCCCGCCCCACTCCACCGCAAACTCACAGGAAGTGGCAAGTGGGCCTCTGGAGCCGGCTGAGCGATTGAAGGAGCTTGCGGGGATCTTCGCCCTGCCAGGGCAGGGCCTTGATAGTCCTGACTATTTGCTCATGCAAGTCCCTAAGACACGACACACACCCGACACGAGGAAACACAACACACACACAGAGAGAGACCGCCGTGAAGAGACAGAACCACCAGGGATTAAACGGAAGAGACCCATCATTGCCCGGCATGCTCAAAGGATGGGTGACAAGAGAGGAGATGGTCCTGGGGTTGACCTGCTGTTAAACGTAGAGGTTTGGGGTGTGTAAATGGGGGTGCTGCTGCTGCTTGACCACAATCACAATTTAGTGTCCTTAATATGCATGAATTATCAAGCATTAATTTGACAACATTGCTCCTCCCTCCAAGTTTTTACATAAAATGCCTGTTCAGATTCCTTCCAACACTGTTTGCAGAGCTGAATTATCTCAGGATTTATAGATTGTATATATCTCAGTTGGTTAGAGCCTGGCGCTGATAATGCCAAGGTCACTGGTTCCATAATCCTTGTACAGGCCAGCTGCATATTCCTGCACTGCAGGGGGCTGCACTAGATGGCCCTTGGGGGTCCCTTCCGACCCTAAAGGTCTCTGGATCCGCCCCATAGCCCTGGCTCTGCACAAATGCTTCTTGTTCCATGTTTAGCTCCCCAGGTCAGCCAAGGAAGATCTCCTCCAGCCCTCCACTCATGCACCATGCTTGTGGAGAAAGTGCCTCCACACACACACGTGCACGCGCGCGCGCGCACAAAACCCTTACCTTTGCCACCCTCCAGAGAGAGGCACAAACCAGAAAGAGGACAACAGAAATGTGTGAAAAGCCACTCCTGGGCAGATGAGCACTTCACAATGCTTCTGGGCTGTGCTGACGGCCTTCGGATTTGGATTATTTGCATATGGCATGTCCCCACCCCTCAATTTCTCAAAATGTTTAGTAGCTTTAGGGTGTAAACTGCTGCAATTTTTGCACCGCCGAGTAAGCTGAGAACAAGGGGCCACGGCGGCTGCTGCAGCCAGGACATTCTGAGCGGACAGAAATTAGCCCGATTTGGACCTTTACGCTATGGCAAGGCTGAGGTTAGAGCTTTGGCTCAGGGTGGGTGCCAGCTCCCTCTCCTGCTCTGCCCGCCCTGTGTGCCTGGTTCCCTGCGCCTGGCAGGCACGGAAGGTCCATCTGCCCAGGATAGCGTTCCCCCTGGCTGTCGAGCCCGCTCCTCCGCCTCTCCCCCACTTACTTCTTGCTTCCGTACGAAGCAAAGATGTCCTCAAAAGCGTTTATATCAAACTCCTCAGAGCAATCAAAGGAGAAATCAAGCACTGAGCAGCTGCAAAAAGGGAGGGGGACACATGCAGAGAGAGGCTAAATCAACAGAGTAATACAGAAGCGAGCAGAGAGAACAGCGGCGGCGGCAGCGGCAGGAAGGAGATCATCATATCCCTCCCCCCACTCCCCAAAGTCTTCATCCTCCACATCAATTGCCGGCTCAGATGCCCAGAGAGAAAAAGCGGGTGCAAGCAACTGATGCTTTTGGGTGGCAGAGGGCAGACACATACTCAGCCCCCCAGGAGGGACACAACAGGCTGAAAGGAAAGACACAAGAAATCTGGAAACCAGGAAGAGGCTGCAAATACACAGCTGCAGGAGAAAGGTGATGCCCTGGTTATTAGGCTAAGCCAGTAGTTCCCATACTTTGGGGGGCCGCTGCCCTACCAGTTCCATGAGCTCGCCCCCAGGGCCCCCTAGCCTACAAAAAGCTTTATTCAGAATTGCAGTTTGCACGACTCACTCAGGAAGTCCCCCTATCTCTCCAGATAACATTGGGACAATGCCTGGATCAGGGATGGGGGGAAATTGCATCCCTCCCCAACACTACTGGGAGACTGGAATGGTGGTGGGAGTTGGGGAGGCCACTGACACCTGTAGGGCTGCCCCCGCCCGGCCTAAAAGGGAAAGGACACATTTCTCTTTCAGAACTAACTTTTAAGTTCAGTTGATGGATCAGTGTGACACTTGGCAGAGTCATCCCCCACTTGGCCACTTCCTCATTAACTGTTCTTTCATGGGGCCAGGCGAAGGGAGAAGGATCCTGGTAAACAAAACTCCCCTGCTGCTGCCCACCGGCCTCCCTGGTGGCTCTCGGGGGCCCTGAAACAGTCCAGGGACACAGCTCTAGGCAAAAGAGAACCAGCAACTTCAAGCAGGGGAGCCCACCAACCCAAGCGTGGAGTCACGACACCCATTACAAAGAAGGGTGGGGGGGTGGGGGCTCTGGTGAGAGGCTGGATCAGAGAAAGGTGCCGAGGGGACCAGCCCACTTTAACCTTCCTTCCCCCCCCATGACCTCCTTAGCTACAGATTTCAGATGGTTAAAGGGGTGGGGGGATTTCATGGGGTGCCTACCTCTTCCACCATAATCCGAGCACTGGCTGGGGAGACAGGAAGGCAGAGAGAGAGAGAAAAAGAGAGAGAGAGAAAGAGAGCGTGTGTATATCCAGGCGGATGCAGAGTGCAGGTCACTGATGGCGACAAGGAGGAGGAAGGGTGAGGAACCTTAGGCCCAGAGAACAAATGCGCTCCCCCAAGTTTCTCTGTGTGGCCCTTGGAAGTGGCCACACGCCTTGCGGGCCCTGCGTGCTTCTGCCCCCCCCCCCCCGCCACTCAGAGGTGTCCCACTGAAAAGGGTTCCTCACCCCGGAAGCAGAGGGCCTGCGCACCCCTTCGGACTGCAGAGAGAGGGGCTTTGCGGAAGCGAAGATGCTATAAAGGGAAAGCCCGAAGAAGCCATGGGGGGGGGGGAGGCAGGGCCCCAATCCAGGCACAGCAGTGAAGGGGAGCAGCTGGCTTCCCCAATGCACGGACCCAGAGTCCTCAGCCCCTCCCACAAAACCAGGGCACCTCTCTCCCCACTTCACCCCAGCTTCTCCTTTCCGCTAGAGTTTCTTCAGGCTGGCCCCACACCCACCCACCATTCGAGGGATTTCCCCCCCCCCTCAACTTGTTTCAAGCTTGTGTGTTACAAGTCTCAAAAAGGCACCCAAAGGGATATTGGTGAAGGCAACAGGACTACTGGGATGTGATGAGAAGAAGGGCAGGGAGTGACACAATCCAAGGCCTCCCCTTTCTGGTCTAAAAGAAATAAAGAAAAAAAGAGTAGTAATCCAAGCCTACCGATAAACTCTCTCGATTGGGGTGTTGGCTTGCTGCAGTTCGCCCAGGGGTACTCTGGGTCCGTGGCGGACCACGCCTGGCAGGGGAGAAAGAAGAGAGAGAGACTCCGTTGGCACAAAATAGATTGCCTGCCAGGGGCAACAAGCGGTCTTTCCTCCGCCCTTTTTGAGGTTTTTCTTGGTTTCAGTCGCTCGGAAAGGCTTCCCGACAAAGGCAAGAGCCACTCGAAGAGGGAGCCTGCCTTCTCCTTGCAGGTGTCTTTGTTTTCAGGTCACCTCTTTCCTGGCCTGCTCCTCCAAACTGACTCCTGTGCGGTTTGTTATCGCGTAATCTGTTCTTAGTTTACAGAACACTTAATGCCAAAATAAGCTTCACAGTGGTATAAAAACCAGTTAGGAAAACATTAGCATCTGATTTCCCCTTCTCCCCTTGTGTGCTGTGTTGTTTTAGGTTGTAAGCCTACAGGGGCAACCTTGTCTTAATGGATTGTAGGTGAGCCGCCCGGGGAGCCCTCTTGCCTGAAGCGTGGAGTGCAAACGCTCTAAAACAAACATTAAAATATACACACACGTAATTAAAATGAACGGCAAAACAAACCCACTGAAACAACATAGTAATTAAAACAGGAGACTCAGGTAGAGAGGCTGAGGAACGCCTGAGCAAACAGATACGTCTTCAAAAGCCGTAGGGGATGACAGCAAAAAAGCCTGCCTCCCTGTTACCACAATAAAGGAATTAAAAAATACAAAATCAACTTTAAAATCAGGAATGCCAGATTTAAGGTGGAGGCAGTGCTGAGCCAAGGAGGTGTAGAATGGAAAGCGAGAGGGAGGAGGGCGTGAAAATAATAAATATTTAGGGGCGGAGCACCTAATCTTATCCTTGCTCAAGGCGCCATATTACCAAAGTCTGCCCCTGAGATGACGCCAGGGAAGGAACCTGGGATCTCGCGCAGGCAAAGCAGGAGCCACGGCCCCTCACAATGCAATAGCAGACGAGAAGCGATCAGGAAACTGCAGATAAAAGGAGCGGGCTGCAATAATTAATTCAAGGGCCTGAAAGAATAAAGGAAGGTTTTAGACGGCTCGATAAATGATATCAGCCTTGGCACAAGCTGCGCCTTCCTGGGGTCAAAGCTAGCGCCATTCTGCGGCAAATAATTGCCAGCCATTAAAGCTGCAATCCATCCCTTTTCCAGAGGAGAAACCCGGCTTTTAGGTCTGTTGCAGCAAAATGCAATAGAGGAGTCTTGGCAGCTCAATGCCACAGAGAAAAACAGGCTGTAGAGTGCTTGGGTTCAAGCAAGGCTTGGGTTCAAAGCTCGTTGGGTGACCCTGGGTTGCTCACTGTCCTCTCCTGACCTAACCTGCCTCGCAGGGCCGTTGTGAGGGGGAAATGTGTCCGGAGGCCATAGACAAAGTGCTCATTGCCTCCAGTCACAAAACATGCAGGGATGTATGGTATGCAAAATGAACCACGGAAAGAAAAGAAGGGAAGTAATTGACTTAAGGTTGTTTAAATGAACAACCTTAAATCAATTTAAGTGGCGAAGGGATGCGGGTGGGGCTGTGGGTTAAACCACAGAGCCTAGGACTTGCCGATCAGAAGGTCGGCAGTTCGAATCCCCATGACGGGCTAAGCTCCTGTTGCTCTGTCCTTGCTCCTGCCAGCCTAGCAGTTCGAAAGCACGTCAAAGTGCAAGTAGATAAATAGGTGCCGCTCCAGCGGGAAGGTAAATGGCGTTTCCGTGCGCTGCTCTGGTTCGCCAAAAGCAGCTTAGTCCTGCTGGCCACATGACCCAGAAGCTGTACGCCGGCTCCCTCGGCCAATAAAGCAAGATGAGCGCCGCAACCCCAGAGTCGGCCACGACTGGACCTAATGGTCAGGGGTCCTTTTACCTTTATTTTAAAAGAATATTGTGAAATGTCACACACACCTGCCATTTTCTGGGCTCTCTGGCGGCCGCCCTCCGCAAAAACGGCCATGGCTCGGATGGCGGCTCGGAGCGTGGCCCACCGGAAGACGGCCACGGGGTCCATCCCAATGAGCTCCCGGACGTAAGCGCTGTCGCTGCTCCGCAGCAAGGCGACGATGTCGGGCCGCATGTAATCCATGTTCTTCTCCCGGAAATCCTGCAGGGAAGGGAGGGCCAGTGAAGGCGAACGGCAGAGCAAGGCAGGCAACCCCAGACCTGGTGCTTCTGCCCCCCCCCTACCTTTATCTGGTACTTCACTTTGCCTGCAAAGTGCTGGATGATGAAGGCCGGCTCCAGGACGGGCGTCCCAATGAAGAACCTGTTGTCCTCGTGCTGCTGCTTGAACTTGGCAAGGAGGGTCTGGCTGGTGGCGTGCGGGAAGCTGAAACGAAGAGACAAACACTTCTCATATTGTTGTCGGTGGCGTCTGCCTTGAGAGGCAATGGAGTGTGGTTCCAGGCATGAAATAAAACTGACCAAAGTGACCTCCACGGGGCGCAGGCATGGGCAGCGTGCATGGAGGTCCTGGCCTGTCAGATCTCTCTCTCTCTCTCTCTCTCACACACACACACACACACACACACACACACACAGGAAAGCAGAGCAAGATGTTTGGCACCAGCTTGGCTGCAGGAACTGCCAGAAGGGACCCTCCATGAAAATGTCACTCTTTCCCGGGGTTTGCTCTGAGCAAAGCTCAGTCGAAGGCCAAGCTCTGCGCCAACTGAACTTACTTGCTTTCCTCGTCCAGCAGGTAGAAGAGGCCAGTGGGCTTCTTGCTGATGAGGTGGATGCAGGCCACGTTGTCGGTATAGTCAATGTTGTGCCATGCGATCCCTTCGCTCTGATACTCTTCCTGTGGACAAATGAAACAGACCCTTGAAAAGCCGATGTCCCCTGGCCTCATGAGATGGGAGCTGGGGAGGGGCGGCATCCAATGGAATTGACTGGCAGAGGGCAGGACAAATGGTCATGCGGTGGTTTAAACTTGTGCAAAGAGGTGGATGCTTTGAAGGAGGATGGTTTTCATTTCATGAAATTCATTTACTGCTTGACTGAGGGGAAACCCCTGAAAGCGGGTTTCCAAGCATGGTAAAACAATTAAATTATCAGTAAGATCCAAGCAATTATCCTCCCATCCAAGCAAGAAATGAGGCATTTCCATTCCCAGCAGGGTGAAAACCCTGAAAGAAGCAAGGCCTGGTGAGAGAGTTCTGTGGGCCAGAAAGAGAGGCCGGGAGCGCCAACATTTCAGCCCTGGAATATTGAAGCTCGCCCCCCACCAAGCGATTCCTTACCTGTTCGAGCTTGAAGATGTGCTGGTTGAAATAATACTGCAGCTGCTCGTTGGCGTAGTTTATGCAGAACTGCTCGAAGCTGTTGGTGTTGAAGTCCTCAAAGCCAAAGATGTCGAGCACCCCGATGGAAAAGCACTGTACAGTGAGAAGGAGGGAGGGGAGGGAGGGAGGAAGGAAGGAGCGAAGCAAAAGAGGGGGGCGTCAGAAGGACAGTGGGGCCCGTGATCTTTGCCAACTGCAAGCGGCAAGAAAGGCCATGCTCGTTGGGTGTGTAATTGGGGCAGAGAGTCTGCTAGGGCTGGGAAATATATTGATATATCGTCCCAAACCGATCTGAAGTCTGTATCGTGATATCGGTTTCATAACTGCTGCAAATCATGATGTGTGTGTCTGTGTGTGCGCTATGCAGAAATCACAATGTGGGGGAAACCGCAAAGCCCGCCAATGCCTCTACATTCCAGACATTGTGATATATCAGCATATCGCGATGTTTAGCTGGCAACGTTGAAAAGCAAGTATCGCCCAGCCCCAGAGGCTGCCATTGTTCCCTGAAGACATACCACCACAGATTCCTCCATGTCCTTCTTGTTGAGGAGTGCGTGGTTAATTCGCAGAACGATCCAGTCGAAAAGGGCGCTGTAGAGAGACTTGGCCATGGAGTCGCGAGCCGTGACGGCCTGCAGGTTGGAGAAAGAGGCACAGACGAAGGAACGTTGAGGAAATCTCGGAAGATCAGGCTCGATGGGGCCTCTCGGTCCTGTTCCCACACTGACTTAACCAGACGCTCGGAAGGGAAGCTTCCACGCAGGACCCGCGCTGCTCTTAGTGTTCTTTACTTGCACATCAATAGACCTCAGAGCAGTACACAGTATAAAAATACCCACAGCATACGAGTCCACCAAAATCAGTGTTGTCTACACTAACTGGCAGCCACTCTGGCTTCAAGCAGGGCATCGTTCCCCAGACTGAACCCAGGCCTTCTCAGCTCTGTGAGGACCCCTGGAGGGTTAAGTCCAGGCGAATTTGACTTTGGGGTGCAGCGCTCATCTCTGCTTTCAGGCTGAGGAAGCCGACATTTGACCACAGACAGCTTTTCCAGGTCACGTGGCCAGCATGACTAGACTGCTTCAAGCGCAAGGGGACACCGTGACGAGTGCCAGAGCGCATGGAAACGCCATTTACCTTCCTGCGGCAGCAGTACCTGTTTACTCGCACTGGCGTGCTTTCGAACTGCTAGGTTGGCAGGAGCTGGGACAAATCAACAGGAGCTCACCCCGTCACAGGGATTTGAACTCCGACCTTCCGACTGGCAAGCCCAAGAGGCTCCGTGGTTTAGACCCCAGCGCCACCCACGTCCCATCTGCTGTAGCTGTATCTCTGTGACTCCTGCTGTTATGACACTTCTCTCCTTTTTTTTTTTAGTTGTTTTCTTTCAAATCATGAGAACCGTCCTAAGGCAGCTTATGAAAACCTCGAAATAAAGAAGCCCATCAGCTCAGCTCACCCTGTGATCCAACCTACTCCTAAAAAAACAAATGTCGCCTTTCTCTGTGCTCTTATCAGTAACACTCGTTGGCCAGCTCTTGGCACACGCCATCTCACCTCGCTGAGGCTGTAGGGCAGGATCAGCTTGTCGTTCGCCGTCACCGTTTTTCTTTTCGTTAATACTTCCACCAAGATTTCACGTTTCACCTGGAAGAGTGGGGAGGGCGGGAGCAAGATCAGGAATGCTTGACCTGACAGAGCCAGCCTGCAGTGGCTTTGCTACCCCTCGGCCCAGAGTGTCCCCCAGGGACCTGCTCCCTCAGTCCATTAGATATATTGGAGTTTGGCATCTGGAGGCCACATATCTCCCCCCCCCCCAAGATAAACCTCCACCACTCCTGGATCACTTTTAAACTCTGGGGTGGAGAACCTCTGTGGCCCTCCAGAAAAGAAGAACGAGAGAACTAAATGTTTGGGAAGAAGAATAAGTAAAATGTTGGGTGTCATTGTCCCTTCCATACCGCCCCCCCCGGCAATCAATTGGCAGATTTTCTTAATGGGGGGGGGGGTCTGGAACCTTCAGGAGCTGGGAGAGAATGTCCAGCACTTCGGGGGGTCCGACCTCCAGGCCCTCGTCCCGACCTGCCGCCCGCTTCTTGTAGGTGACGTTCCCCAGGTACAGAATAGCAGACAGGACGGAAAAAATCCTGGAGAAAGAAAAAGACAGAAAGCAGAGTTGAAGACACCAGCTTGCATGTGCTGATTCCCAGAGCGGCTGGGGCAACTCAAGTCAGATGGGCGGCGTAATAAAAAATAAAACTGGCTGCAACTTTCTCAATATCTGGGTAGACTTGTCTAAACAACAATGTTTTCAGCATGGAAGGCTCCCTTTGGGGTGTCTAGTTATCCACGGTGAGAACTGACACCCTGTGAGCCAGCCTGACCCCCCTGCTGCAGGGCTTTCCCCATGTTCTTATGCACTTACTGCTTTTTGGTCGCCGGAAGGAAGCCGACCATCTCCATGGCTTGCTTAAGCCGCTCAAAGTCGTGCTTGAGGTCTTCCCCATCTTCAATTTTCAAGTTATGCTGCAAGAAGAAAAAAGCAAATGAACGGCTAAATCTAAGCAGAGAAACAAAATCGTGGTCTCCCTCAAAAGATGGCGCCTGTTCCTTCCCTGGAGGTTTTTAAGCAGAGGCTGCGGAGGCTTCAGCTGAGATTCCTGCATTGCAGGGGACTGGACTAGATGAGGTCCCACCCGACTTTACGATTCTATGATATGTGTGTGTGTTAGTATTAAATATCATGAATAAAACAAGGATAACTTTTTTTATTAGAAAAAGAAGAGGGAGGCATGTGGCGCTCCAGAGTGGGGTGTCCAGCTGGCTGCATCAGGCCTGACCCGGCGAGGAAGCCCTCCTCAAGACACGCGACCTCTGGCCTTCTGGGGCTGGGCAAGGCGATCCCTGCCGAACACTTGAGTGGGAACAAAGGAGGCCTGTTGGGGGTGTGCCCCCCCCGCCACTACCTCTGGAGCGTGGGGCAGACACAAAAGCGCCTTTGCCATCTGTCCCAGCCAGGCTCACATAAGGAGGCCCTTTGTGTACCTGGTTGAGGTAGAAATAGTCTTCGGGTTGCTTGAGGTGGAATTCCTGACGCTCCTCCTCGCTGACGCCCAGCAGCAAATAGTAGAACACATGGTAGTTCCTTCGGGAAGGAGAACGAAAACACACACACACAGAGACACGTCTGTTAACAGAAGCCGCTTGGCTCACTCTTTTCATAGCTTGTGCACCTGAAGTGGATCCAGATTGTCTGTAGAAGGTGGTCAACGGACCCCCTGGACAGGTATGGGCCTCTGCAGATTTGGGAAGTTACCTGCCCGTTCCTGTTTACACCCCTGAGTGTTCCCATTTTATCTTCACCACAAGCTACACAGAGCATTAGGCTTAAAGGCAGTGTCTGGCTGAAGAGATTTAATCCCAGGTCCCAGGGATTTTGCACGTCTTAATAGATTTCTGGCTTCTAAATTATTTGAGCCCTCCCTCGTTCATCCACCCTTATCTCTCCTCGGTTCCTACTCTGGGTGCATAATAATAATAATAATAATAATAATAATAATAATTTATTAGCGATGACTTTCCCTTTTCCAAAGTGTAAAATTCACCATGTATTTCAAGTTAAACCACAGACTTTCTCCTCACCTTTCGTTCTTTTCCCGGGACACCAAGCGAGATTTTTCAAGCAGGTACTTTTCAACCACAGCCCTGGAATCCACCAAGAGAAAAAAAGAGTGAATGGAGGAAAAGAAAGACCAGCTGCCCCCCCCCCCCCGCAACAAGGTTCTATGGTGCCAGAATCCGTGGAGCCAAGCAGGCCATTTCCCTTATGAACGACAAGGGGGGAAGGAGGAGAGGGGCTCTCACTTCCAGCCATATTCTGCTGGGGGAGGACAACTGCTTTGTGAAACAGCGAGGACAACGCTGCCCCCCCCCAAGAGCCTGGAAGCTGCACTCACCCCCGGACAATGCCGTTCTCCAAATAGTTGACCTGGATGAATTTCCCAAACCGGCTGGAATTGTTGTTGTGGGCCGTCTTTGCGTTTCCAAAGGCCTGCAGTGAAGTGAAATAATGAGGCAAATGTCCGCAGCAAAGTTCAGAAATGACTGACAGTAGCATTGGTCAGTTAAGTATTTTTACTTGTTTACTTGATGGGGGGCAGCTCCCCCTCCCCCCTCAGCTACACTCATGGGCAGTAGCTCTCGGGGTTTCTTGGACTGCTGACAATCCCAGTCCTAAATGGACCGCTGGGACATTCAGCGAGGAAAGCCTGCGCCCTATCACTGAGCTGTGGCCCTTGCCCTAAAAATAATGTACGATTCTAGTCCTCACGGTCGACAAACCATGGTCTATGCTTATAAAGAGCTGAATTGTTCCTCTTCTCTACTCAAATAACTAAAGGCAGCCAGGATTAAACCAGAGATTTTCCGTACTCAGCAGGTGCTAGGCTCTGCTGTTGACACTCGGATAGAGTAACAAAGCTCTCTCTCTCTCTCTCTCTCACACACACACACACACACACACACACACACACAGCTCAAAGTGCTGGCAGCACATCACCCAGTCTTATTTAAATCCAGAAAACCGTACTATATAAATTTATTGTGCTTGTAAAACAAAGTTCAGCACCAGTCCTCCTTTGGACCCCATCAGGGAGGCCGAGAGGGAAGTCTTGTCCCAGGTTCACTCTGTTGTCTCTGGAGACAGATGGATGCCAGAAAGGAGGCATGGAGGCTGGACCAAACAGCTTTCTCACCTACTCCCCTCCTGCAAGTGCGCACACACACACACACTCCTGCATTGTGGCAGGCAGCTGGCTGCAACACCCACAACATTTAGCATCTAGCTCACAGGCCTGGGCGGAAACCAACCCCAAACTGGGGCTGACTCATTTATCCTAGAGTCTCAGAGCCAACACAACACCCTTGTGACATCAGAAGAATAAGCAGGGCTCTTTCTTTTTTAAAAAAGAGGAAGCTAGGGCCTTCCCTCACCCTCCTCTCTCAGAAAACCTCTTGACTTGATGACCTCCTCCCCGTCAGCTGCAACCCCCTGGGCTGAGCCCAGGAAGAAAGTGAGAAACGGAGGGGAGAGAAGGTGAAGGGACAAAAACCACCCCAAACAAAGACCAAAGGTGGCTTTCAGAACAATTCAACTCCGGAAGGTTGCAGGAGGGAAGGGAGGGCTTTGGTTAAGAAGGCTCCTGCCACCACTGTCTCCTGTGGGAGGGAGTTCCACAGTCTAACCCTGCATTTTCTTTTGTCTGTCCTGAACTTTCCAACATTCAGCTTCACTTCATGAATTCTAGCGTTATGAGGGAGGGAGAAGAACGCGCTTTCTCCAAGCCACGCAGAATGTTATAAACTGGACAGTCACCTCTCACTCGCCTTTCCTCTTTACTACAAAGACCCGGATGCTGCAATCTTTCCTCACAGCTGCATGTCTGGTGGCTGGATGACTAAAGAAGGCTTTAGGTCAGGGGTGAGGAAGGTCTGTGGCCCTCCAGATGTTACCAGATGCCATCATCATCATCATCACCACCACCATCCAAGACCTTTGACCCTACTGGCTTCAAGGACTGCTGAGAGCTCAATCCCCAACTCCCTCCCTGCACTTTAGGTTACATTCCTAGATTTACGCAGGCTCCATTTTGTTGCAAACCGACAGGTTTTTCGTTGTTCCAACAGGATGCATTGAGGTCATTTTGAGAAACACCATGAATTTTGAACTGGGAAGCCTGGGTTTTAAAGCTCAGTCTGCCCTGACCGATCTCCTAATTTCCTTTCCTCTCCGCCCCGTTTTACAATTACCCATGTAAGCCGCCTATGGTTTTCTGAAAGGAACCCAAGAGTGTGATGACCTCATCTGTGTGGTATTTAGCCCAACTACAGAGCAAATTCTCCAAAGCTGATTAAAAAAATTAAAAAATAAACCCAAGCTGGGCCATATAAAGTCCCCAAACCATGTCCGTGGCAGCGAAATGTGGCTATTTTTGAGAAAGGGTACCCACCTATTCTTACAGCCTCTCAGAGAGAACCCCCCACCTCCACCCCCACCAAAACCCAAAGTAAGTTGCTAGATTAAGAGAACGAAAAAGAAACACTCTCCAAAATGCTACCCGCAGTGTCAGGACTCTCTTCCCGGCCCCCGGCCCCCATTTCATTGGGCTTCATCCCCTGGCGAGTCCGGTGGCACGGAAGAAGTCGTCCCTGAAGCCATGGAAGCCAAGGGCTTGAGATGAGTCTGGCTCAACGCAGAACTCTCTTCCCCGTGCCAGAAGGCAGGCATGACTCCGAAAGCACCGGAGCAAGAGCCCTTTCTCGGAAACTTCCAAGAAATGAATTTCTGGAGGCAGACGTGTGTGTGTGTGGGGGGGTGTTTCTTCCCAACTACTGCACAAGAATCCCCGCTTCCCAGACAGCCTGCAGCCACACAGGCATTCTGGGAGGAGTCCTCACATTTCCTTATGATATTTCAGAGCACCTGAAGACCCTTCGTACCATCTGCTGGGGGCAGCAATGCTACCAGTTGCAGGAAACCACAGGAGGGGAGAGGGCGCTTGCGCTCACGTCCCCCTAACTTGTGGGCTTCCCAGAAGAGCCGTCCAGTCGGGGCTGGACTAGATGGTCCGCTGGCCTCAGCCACCAGGCTCTTCTTAACCTTTCCTCAAATGGAGCCTGAAGGCCTTCCCTTCCCCTCTCCCCCTCTGAAAGTCTGAATGAGTGAGCAGCAACCAATGCCATGCCATCAGCTGATCCCGAAGGGGCTCCCCGCAGCGACCTCCTTCCTGTTTTGGCCGACAGACCACAAGTGGAAGAAGCTCAAAGAGGTAGCCAAGCCTCAGAGATCTTCACTTCTGCTTTCTGGCGGAGGTGGGGAGGGGAGGGGGAAGGACAGGCGCGCCATGCAGGAGCTCTGAAGCATCCTGGCCAAGTCACTTTGTGAATGGAAGCAAGGTTTCTTTGGGGGGGGGGCAGCGCCTGTCTCTGTTTGCCAGCTGAGGTAGATCCTCCTTACCTGGGCTTAAGAAATCAGAGGTGCTAAGAGAGCGGAACTTATTTAGGTGTCAGAGCAAAATCGCACGCCTTGCTGAGAAACTCACTAGAGCAGCCTTTCTGCATGTTGCTGGACTACAACTTCACTGGTCCTGCTAGCTAGGGGTGGTGGGAGCTGTAGTCTCAACAACAGCTGGGGACCCAAGGTTGAGAAAGGCTACAGAAGAGGACAGGCAGAGCACCTGTGGCCCCTCCAGATGCTACTCCCATCCTCCTCCTCCTCCTCCACGGAAGACTGGGCCATGCTGGCTGTTGGGTTTGATGATGCTTGGGAGCAGGAGGGCCACAAATGTTTCCCCAGCCCCAAGTTAAAAGCTCTTGGGCTCAGTTCCTGCCTGTGGGTTTCCTGCAGGCATCTGGTAGGCCACCGTAAGAACAAGGACACTGCACTAGAGGGGCCCCCTTTGGCCTGACCCCGCAGGCTCTTCTGTTCTGGTGATCTCAAGCAAGCAACCACAGACCTGGGTGTTCCACAGTACAAATAAAATATTCAGATAAAAATGCAGAGACATCTGGACATAAGGGGCGAGGACAGCAAGAAGCCTGAGCCAGCTGGCCTGAAAGCTCAACAGTGGCTGTGTCCCGTCCCCCCAGTTGTTATTTTCTGCTTTTAACAGTATTTATTGTATTATGTTTCTGGAACCCCGCCCAGATTAAAGGCTCTGAATGCAAATAATAAATAGAGCTGACTGGTCTGCAGCACAGGAAAAGGATTATTATGCTTATTCTGAGGAAGGCAAGAAACTGTCTCATCCCAGTTCAGACTAATCCTTTGTTTAGCCAAAGGTGGTCTGCGCTCTCCAGGAGTCGTTCCTTCCTACCAGGAGATAACGGGGAAGAACCAGGGACAGTCTGCCTGCAAAGCAGCTGCTCTGCTACTGAGTGACTGGCTCCCTTCTCCAGTGGTCCTTAACACCTTGAAGCCTGAGCTGCAACCGGAAGAAAGTCTCTCAGATGCTCCTCCCAGAGTGCTTTCCCTGCATGCTCCTGAGCTGAGCAGATGCCTTCTCTTCCCATTTTTAAGCACCGGCTGGGAATTTGTCTATTCCTTCAGGCAACTAGGAATACACATTTCCACAACAGCTGGCTCATTTTTTTTACATACGGTTTTATGTACTACTATTGTAAACTGCTCTGGGGTGTACAGGGCGTTATGGGGGGGGAGACCTCTGGTGGGGGACATGTCATGCTCCTTCTGGGGGTAGTTTGTCCACCTTTGGTCCCCACCCTGCACTCAGCTGTCAGCGTGCAGCAACGGCCGCACTCTGGGAGCGGCTTCAACTGGCTGGCTAAGCCAGGCGAGGGCTGTTGGTGGGTCTCAAACCCTCAGGGGATTCCCTTGCATGTGAGGACAGGCTGCAGAGGATGGAGTGGGCGAGAGCAAGAGGGGCCCCAACGGTAAATAAGGGGGTTTCTGCCCCTGTTGTAGAGGAAAGTGAGGGGCAGGTGGGGCTTGCCCATCTGGGAGAAGGGAAACTCTGACCCTAAATCTCCTCTACCTTGTGGGAGATCTTGGGGAGAAGAAAAGGCTCCGGAGCAAACCTTCCGCAAATCCAGAGTCCCTGAGGCACTTGGACGGCGCCTGGTGCGCTGAAGTGGTGAAACGGCGCAGGCTGGTGTTGGGAGCCCCCTGGAACTCTGCAAGGACCCAGGAGTGACGGAAGCCGTTCACCTGAGCTGCAGCCAGCCTATTTGAGGAAGAGGGTTCTTTGCTCTCCGAGGATTAGGAAACAGAAGCAAGCATGTGACAGAAAAAGAGCAGTTGGGGGGGTGAGAAAGAAAGGCCTATGCAAAGCAGAGTGCAGAAAGGCTGGGTCTTGGTGGAGACTTTTGCTGCCTCTCGCTCTGATTAAGTGAAACCAAGCCGTGAGGTCAGCTTCAGCTCAGGACTAGAAAAGAAAACGGCAGCCAACATCCAATGACACCCCCCTCCTGTTTCTTAATCTCCATTTGTGAAAGACAGCATGGGTCAAATATGAGTAAATAAGGAGAGGTCTTTGAAATCCCGGGGAAAAATTTGGTGAGGGGGGGAGGAAGATGCTGCTAAGGAGAGGGTCAGGAGGAGAGGCCTGCACAGAAAACAAAGCAGCGCCCAGCACAGAGGAAAAGGCCCCGTCTTAATACTTCCTTCCTCAGAGCTGTCCAAAACCTCAACAGTGAGCGGCTTAAAAACCCACATCAGAACATCCGAGGAGCCCTGCAGCAGCTGAGTCCAGGCACAGCGAGCCCACGTAGACCAGCCTCCCGTCCTCGCAAAGGGAAGACTGCAAGCAGGAGCTGGAGACAACAGAAGCACCTCTCCTCACTGGTGAATCAGAACACAGCCTTCGCAGCCTCGGCAGCCTGACGCATTTGTCAAACCCTCTTTCAAAGCCATCCAAGTTGGGCGTCATCATGACAGCCCGTGGGAGCAAATCCTACACTGGCTCCCCACTACGCTTCCAAGTGTTGGTGCTGACCTTGAAAGCCCTAAACGGCCCAGTATACCTGAAGGAGTGTCTCCACCCCCATCGTTCAGCCCAGACACGGAGATCCAGCTCCGAGGGCCTTCTGGCAGTTCCCTCCCTGTGAGAGGTGAGGTTACAGGAAACCAGGCAGAGGATCTTCACAGTAGTGGTGCCTGCCTTTGTGCAACACCCTCCCGACAGATGTCAAGGAAATAAACCACTATCTGAGTTTTAGAAGACAGCTGAAGGCAGCTCTGTATGGGGAAGTTTTTAAATGTTTGATGTTTTACTGTGCTCAATTTGATTCATTTGTTGGAAGCCACCCAGAGTGGCTGGAGCAACCCCGGCAGATGGGGGGCATATCAATAATTTTGTTGTTGTTGTTGTTTAGCCAAGCACTGGGTAAAGCTGTACTGTACTTTCTTATGCCTGCCCTGAATCTCCCGTAAGGACCTAAGAAGATTCAGAGCGAGCCCATCTGGACCAGCCACCCATCCTGTCCCCCCGTGGCCTGAGCTCCACAGAAGCAATCCTCCCCACTTGAGACCCCCAGAGACCGAACCCATCCTTCCCGGCTACAAAAAGGACTTGACAGCAGAGAGAGAGAGAGTTTTACGGGTTGCTTTTCACCTCCAGCACCGGCCCAGCGCCCAGAATGGTCCTCTCCACCCCGCTGGCGTAGCCCTTCTGGCTGAGGGCGGTGAGGCAGTGGATCAGGAAGTTGGTGCTCTGCGTCTTGCCGGAGCCGCTCTCCCCGGAGATGACGATGCACTGGTTGACGTGCTTCTTCAGCATGGTGTGGTAGGCCACGTCGGCGATGGCGAAGATGTGGGGCTCCAGCTTGCCCAGCGGGTGGCTCTCGTACATCTGGACGTACTTGGGGTTGTAGATGGGCAGGAACTTGAAGGGGTTGATGGCGATGAGGATGCTGCCGGCGTAGGTGTAGATCTTCTGCTTCAGGAAGCGCCGCTGGAGGTTCTCCAGGAGCGTGGCCTCCGTCAGGTTGGGCAGGTTGCACAGGTCGTTGACGTCCTCCTGCAGCCAGGGGAGGAAGCCCCGCTCGACCAGCCGCCGCGCCTCCTCCCGCCCCTTGTCCTCCCCGGAGGCCAGCTGCAGGTGGACGTACTTGATGCTGCCGTCCGTGTTCCTCTCCTGCAGCAGGAAGTAGTAGCCGTCCTGCCGGGGGTGCTCGTCTTGCGCCCGCCGGGGCCACAGCAGGACCCTGTGCACCGGGGAGTCATTCCCGTCCAGCACCCACTCCTCCCCGCCCGACTCCTTCACCTCCACCAGCACATAGTGCTTAGAGACGTCCAGGCTCAGGGAGCCGATGACGTCCCGGATGACGTCGGCGGTGGTGGCGTCTTTGGTTGCCGTCACGCGGCAGCAGGAGGCGCTTTCGGCCGAGAGCTGGGGGTAAATATGAAGAGTGTAGGCCGCCTTCTCGGGGCAAGCTGCACCGCCGGCATCTTTCGCGCTCATCCTGCCTCGGCATACCGCCCTGGGCTCGGCTGCGGGGCTGGGTATCTGGAAGGAGAAGGAAGGAGAGAGGCGGGTCAGGGGAGGAGCCCAAAGCGGAGGCGCTGGGCAATGGGAGACCGGGGTTCGAATCCCCACTCGGCCGTGAAGCTCACTGGGTGACTTTGGGCCAGTCACTCTCTCCCAGCCTAACCTACCTCACTGGCAGCGTTAGAAACACAGGATATATAAGCAGGACACAAAACGGCTCCTTAAACCGAGGTTGCAGTCGCCAAAATGGAATGTCTAGTTGCCATTTTGGGGCAAGACAGCTCATTTTTTCAAATGATGGACTGACTGGGACTGAGTGAACATCTGGCTAGTTCAGAGGGCAACCTTGAGCTAGGTGAAGAACTTTGAAAGATGGCGGAGATGTCAGGCGCCACCCTTGGTCTGACTTGAAACAAGGCAGCTTTCTGTGCTCCTATGAACAGCAGCAGAAGCGCCTGCAGAGACGAGGTGGCCACTGTGGCTGGAAGGGGGCCAGGGCCATTGCTCCTGGGGAAGAGATGACACGCACCCTCACAGCGGGAACATTCAGTTTGCACTGTTTGCTACAAGCTGCTCCGAGTCTCTGCGGCAAAGCCTGGGCAAAACAGACCCAAAATCAAACTCTCCAATACACAAAGCTGCTTTGGATGGGGAAGATTCAGGAGAAATGGCAAAGGGACACATATGACTTTGTTTTTTTAAGCTCCTTGAAGACACCAGCGTTGCTCCAGGTCTAGGCAAGCCCAAAGTATCATCACCTTGGATTTCTGATGTCCCAAGGGACATGGTACAATGTGGGGGATCTTTCCCACCTCAGGGGAAATTTCTACAACACATTTTTCAGTGGAAAATTTTCTCCCATTTTAAAAGAAATCTGTAACATTAGCTAGTGACATTGTAAGATGCCAAACCAAGCAGCTGGAATGAACACGGCAGTAATCAAATCTGCAAATCAGAAGCTGCAATTAGCTTCTTTCACGTGATTAGTCCGAAGTGGTACATACATTCACAGTCAAGGATGGTAACAATTCCAAGTGCCTTCACTTTTTTCCTTAAAATCCGCTGTAAGGAATGTTATTGCCATATCTTGAAACATTTGCAAGCATTTCATTACAAAGTACTTTCCAATGGTTGTATCGAACCAAGTTCTACTCAAGAATAGACCCCCAATGATACAGATGCAACTGAGTTTGTAATGTCCTATAACTTCATTGGGACTACTCGTTTGATACAACCCTTAAAAAAGCTTCCAGTTTGTTTAGAGCAGGGAGGCAGAGAAGCACGAGGCGACAGCAGCCACAGCCGTCCAACTGCCAGGCCAGTCTCAGCCTCGCTGCCCAGGCGCAGAGGGACCCCAACGTAGAAGCCACCTGCGCAAATGGACAGTGACATTTTTTTAAAGAGCCCTATGCACACAGAATTAACTTCAGTTCTCGATGGGAGGAGCCACACCTTAAGACAACTTGTAAAAACAGCCCAACACCGAGCTGTGAGAGAAGGTAAAAACTCAACACCTAACCAGGTAGGCAGGGTGAAGGAAAGCAGCCCGGCCAAATCGCCAGGGTCAAGCTGAAAGGGGAGTTGGAGTGGACGGCCCTTTGCACCCCACTTCCAACTCCACAACTCTGTGATCCTGCTATTCTCCAGAACATTGACTCGCAGAGCCAGTCACCAGGGTCGGTTTCATACATTTTTGTGCCTGGAGCAGAAGAGGAGATGGGTGTCCCCTTTCCCCAAGCGTACCCTCCTCTGACCAAGTTATTTTGGTGTCTGAAACAAGAACACCTCACCATCACCTGTCCTGGGGAGCAAAATGACAGCATTGTGTTAAAAACTTAAGAGAATAGCTTGCAATTCCCAAAAACTGACATTCCGAGGCACCATCATCGCTTACAGCCTTTGATGGTATATTTGTCTCGATTTTGAGGCATGCAAATTAGAGATCATTACTAACATCTTGTGGGAACAAATTCCGCAGTGCCTATGTGAATAAGGACTTCCTTTCGTCTGTCCTGAACCTTCCAACATTTGGCCCCAAATTCCAGTGCGACAACGGGAGAAGACCTCTCCCTATCTGCTTTCTCCACACCACAGATATACAGCTTTTAGCATGCCCTCCTTGCTAATACAGCAGTAATGAACCATTTACAGCCTTTTTGTGACACCGAAAGTCAGCTGTCAGCTGCCCATCACGTTGTGCTCAATGGGAGAGGCAGCCTGGCAAGGTCTGGGTTCATCTGTCACACCAGCCACACTCAATTGACATGACCACAACCGGCCCTATCATCTTATCATCAAGGAGCACTTGCCCTCCAGGATCTTCTGAGCCACAGGAGGAAACAAGCAGCTCGATAACCCCCAGGGTTTTAGCAGGCAGCAGTGCCATTCCAAAGATGCTCTCCAAAAAGCGAGTCCTAAGCCTGAAAAGCAGCCAGGCATCATCAAAGCAGCACAAAAGAAGGCAGGAAGAGCCAGGCCAAGGGATGAGCGTTCGCTCTCATTTGTTCTCCCCAAAGGAGACAAGAGAACAAAATGCATCACTGGGTCACTGGGTCCCACAAGTGGGGAGAGTTCTTCTTGAGCTCCCCTGCCTCTGCCCCCTTTTCCCAATGGGTAGGGAAGTGGCGTTTCTCCTTCCCTCCCGTAGGAAATGCAAAACAATATGGGCAGCCTTGTCGCAAATCCTGGAAGGCAGCGGGACAGTTTACCTGAGCCTCAGGAAGATGGCAGGAAAGGGGGCCGCAAAGAGGAAGGGGTGAACGGCTGCCTCCTCATTGGCAGGAGTGAGGCAAGGCACCCACCCCCAGGCCGTCTCTGTGACCCGTTGATTTAGCCAAAGCAGGCACCCCGTGCTGCCGGAAAGGAGAGTCCAGGAACAGACGCGGCTTTGTCTCTTGCTGCCCGTGGGCTCTGGCGGAACAAACCGGCTGCAACGTGACCGCTTAGGAAACACGCCTACTTAGGGGAGAAGTCAAGGGTCAGGCAAATTCTCCTCCCCAGGCATGTCTTGAGTTCTTACCGGAGTGGAGGGAGGCCGCCCCGCTCTCAAGGCAGATGAGGACCCGGAGAGCTCACTCCTTCCTCCCTTCCTTCCAAGGGGAAGGCATGACACATAGGAAACTCAGCTCACTTCTCCTTCAGCTAAGCCACGGAGGGGAAGCTGTGGAATCTCTTTCCTCTGGAGGTTTTCAGAAGGCTCTGGTGCCAGCGAATGCCCTTTCCTGGGCACTGAGAGCTACAGCTTCTTCCAATTTGGAGCAATGGTCTGTTTGCCAAGGGAGGGCCGCTGGGTTAAGAGGAGGGAGCTGCTATTTGGGCTAGAGCCGAAGCAGCAGAGAAAAGGGAAGCAAATTTCTGGCTTCGTAGAAAGTAATTTGCCGGAGCCTTTTGCAGACAGAAATTCTGAGGCTGTTTCTCAAGGCCCAAGGCTTCCCAGCACAACCTGACAGAAAGCACCTCGGCGTCAAAGGATTCGCAAAGTGCGCAGAGAACTCTTACCTTGTGCATATCACAGCCTCTGGAAAACACGGCAGAGTGTCTGTCCCCATCCCATCCCGCCAATCTGTCCGAGGCAGCGGTTTAGTCTACATAAACCCGTAATTTTGAGCTGCATGTTTAACCAATGAATCATGCCAAGGCTAAAAAGGGAAAGCTACCATTATAGCAAAACTGGGCAGCCGGGGGGTGGGTGGGGGAATAAAAGACACATTTCTGCAAGTGAACCACTTTGGCTCAATAAGTTCTTCCCTGCTAAACTGGGATTTATTGCCGCCCCCTCTGGAGGAGGCAGAATTGTCACAGAAGCAACAGCCTCAAATAACTCATTCCAAAAAAAAACCCTCCATCGACCCACACACTTTATTTACAAATATGGGCCTTTCTGTCCCTGCCGACAGAGATGGGGGATTTCTGAAGGCCCTGAGTTGTGAAGGGCAGAGATCCCAAAACTATGGCAAAAGGAAACAGAAAACTCCTTCAGACTGCTGAAAACATTACAGGTCCGCTATAGAGGAACTCCAGAAGCTGCTCTGTACCAGATCAGACCATTCACTCCACCCAGCTCAGTATAGTCTACACTGACTGGCAGCAAAATCTCTCCTGGATTTCGGACAGGAGACCACTCCCACCCCTACTTGGGGTTCCTGCAGACTGAACTTGGGACCTGTCTGTCTGTCTGTCCACCCCTGAGCAACTTACTTGATTTTTATGAGAAGGGCAGTAAGATTCTATTCCTCATGATTATGACTGAAGGACTGGTTTAAACAGGCAGCTGCTGCACAGAGTCAGACCACTGGTTCACCTGACGCTCAGCATTGTCTACACTGACAGGCAGCAGCCCCACCTGGAGATGCCTGGGATTGAACATGGTGCCTTCAAAGGCAAAGCTGGTATCCTACCATCCAGCGACGACCCTTGAGCATCTCGGTCTCCCTCCTCTGCACGCCTTCCAGCTTGCCAACGTCCTTCTTAAATTGTGATGCCCAGAACTGGACACAGGATTCCAGGTGTGGCCTAACCAGGGCAGAACAGAGTGGGACTATGACTTCCCTTGATCTGGACACTAGACTTCTGTGGATGCAGCCTAGAATAGCATTCGCCTTTTTTGCTGCTGCATCACACTGTGGACTCGTGTTAAGCTTGTGGTCCACTAGGACCCCCAGATCCTTTTCCCATGTCCTGCTAGTGAGCCAGGTATCTCCCATCCTCTATTTGTGCATCTGGTTCTTCCTGCCAAAGTGCAGAACCTGACATTTGTCCCTATGGAAATTCATTTTGTTTGGGTCAAGTTCTCCAATCTGTTGAGGTCACTTTGAATTCTGATTCTGTCTTCTGCGGTGTTGGCTACCCCTCCCAGTTTGGTGTCATCTGCAAATCTGATGAGCATCCCAATTCCTTCATCCAAGTCGTTTATAAAGATGTTGAACAATAGGCCCAGGACAGAACCCGACAGCACCCACTTGTTACTTTTATCCAGGATGATGAGGAACCATTAATGTGTACTCTTTGGGTTCAGTCGGTCACCCAGCTACAAATCCACCTAAGAGTTACTTCATTCAACCCACATTTTACCAGCCTCCTCACAAGAATATCATGGGGGACTCCGTCAAAAACTTGACTGCTATCAAAATACACTCTATTCGCAGCATTCCCCTGATCCACCAAGCTTGTAACTCCATCCTAAAAAGAAATGAGGTTTGTCTGACATGACTTATTTTTGAGAAACCCATGTTGGGTCTTAGAAATCATGGCATCCTTTTCTAGGTGCTCACAAACCAACTGTTGAATTTTCTGTTCTGGGACCTTTCCTGGTAGCGATGTCAAGCTCACCGGTCGGTAGTTAGCTGGGTCTTCTTTCCCCTTTCTGAAGATGGGAACCACATTTGCCCACCTCCGGTCTGTAGGGACCTCACCTGTCCTCAAAGAATTCTCCAAGATCATAGACAAGGGCTCTGAGATTACATCCGCACACTCCTTTAGCACCCTTGGGTGCAGCTCATCAGGCCCTGGAGATGTGAATTCACTTAAAGCAGCTAGGTGTTTCCATTCCACCTCTTTTCCTACACTGACAAGTTAATGCAAAGTTTTGCTTTTCAAAAGCAGACAATTCAGCTTTGGCGGACTCACACTATTGTAAGATAGCACCTCTCTCTCTCACACACACACAGAGAGAGATCACAACCATTAGGCCTGGGCCTAAAATATTTAAGGAGCTTCCCTTTGAAAGGCAACAGGACCACCTTTGTCTGAGTGCTGTATTGTGTTACAGCAGCTCCGCTAAAGTCCAGAGCTTCCATGCTCCATTTCACTACCAAAAAGGCTTCTGAGAGCGTTAGGAAACAGAACTAAGCACACACACACAAGAGGAGGACTTTGTAGACATGAATGGATTTTTTTTTTTTTGAAAAAACAAACACAGACCCAAACAACAACAGCAAGGGAGGATTTGCTAATCCCTGTGCAAACACTGGGCAGTTCAGTGCCAAGGGCACAGGACTGTGCGTAGTTGCAGCACAGTGTTTTACAGACTGCAACTGCTTCACTGATTATCTGTTAATTATTCTATAGAATTTATGCTGTAGTTGCGATGTTCTATTGTGCTCTCTCATGCTATTGCTATTTATTGATTGTGAGCCGCTTTGGAGTCCACTGGAATGGAAAGCGGCATAGAAATATGGGAAATCAAATCAAAAGGAATCCTACACTGATCATGTCTGCATAGGTTGTGTATAGGAAGGCTGCTGAGTGAACCGATGGTTGCAAGTTTTTCCCAGCTGCAGACTCAAAGACTAGGTGGTGGTGTCAGTTTCTAAATACCTCATCGCAGGTCTTAGTCAGAACAAAGAGAAAGAAACACATAGCTTTTTTAAAACCTAGAGCCTTGAATATGAATGCTCGAGATCAGCCATTGAGGGGCTGCTCCCACCGCCCCGTATGTGATTTGAACCCAGGGCCTGCAGCCAAGATTGCTGCCCCGATCAATACTTCCATAGCGGGAGTGAAGCCACAGAACTTCCCTGGCAAGCTGAGACCTCAAGTCCTGGGGCAGGGTCGGAAATCAGATGTCTAGCGCTGAACTCTCAAAGAAAAGGTCCCCACAAGGAAATTTAAGATCTGTCCGGGTTGGAGTCTCCTGACCCATGAAGTGCAATAAAAGGGTAGGTAACTGAGGGCTAGAAGCAAGCGACTCAAGCGGTTTATTCATACTCTGGATTATTCAAGCTAACATCGTCCATGAATCACTCTTTTCCACAAAAAAGGGCTGTCTGCTTGAAGTTTCAGCCACCAGATATGTGCGTCTTCTTTTTCATACACACTTCAGCAGACAGCGTGTAACCCTCTTTCAATTATTCAGGGAGACAAATGTTGAAGGTTGTGTGGCAGGTCTGAGAGAGGAGCCCAGAGGCCTGGCGCTCTGCCCCTATCACACAGCCCAGACGCTTTGGGGTTTGGTTTGAGTGACACAGAAAACGGACTGAGTCAACCTCTGAAGGAGGGGGGGGGCAGGCGGGAGAGAAGAAATCTCTTTGTTTAGTCAGCTAGTCATCCTCCAGACGCAGAGAGCAAAAGGCATGGCTCACTTAGGAAGAGAGAGGAAGTTATCAAGAACATCTGCAGCTGAAAAATGCAGAGGGGAAGCGGGGGGGGGCGGAGAGGGGAGAAGGCAGCCTAGGAGGCTCCCGCATCAAGGGGCCTCCTCCAAGTTTGGAAGAAAGAAAGTGGGGACTCCCCCTGCCTTCCCCACCCCACGCAAGAACCAGCGCCTCTGAAGTCGGAGGTTAGGAAAGGTCTTGCAGCGAGAGGTTGAAAGCAAGAGAAACCATGCAGAAACTTTTAAAGACTTTTTTTTTACAGCTGACAGCCACACACAGCTACCCAAGGTGTCTGCTTATCAAATGGAGAGCACGGTGTATTTAATCCGCATCCCATCACTTCCTCAAGCCAGTAGAGACAAGAGCTCTCTCCCTCTTGTTCTCCTGAACACCTTGAGGGAGAAGGGAGGGTTAGAGGTGGTAGCTGCACGGCTGGCGAGGGGGCAAGGACGGAAACCTCGCCAAAATCCCATTTTAAAAAATACAATCAAGCATTAGAGGCCTCCTAACCAAATTTATTGGGCATTCCTCAATTCAAAACGAAACAACACCCTGCTCTCCCTCTCTGCACAGAACATCCATCAATGACGCTCTCCTTGTGTGTTGACACCCGCCTTCCCTCAGAAGCACCCAGGGGAAGCGCCTGCACCATGAATTTAAAGCGCACCCTGCCGCAAATTAGAATTCTGGAAACTGTAGTTTGCCCCTCACAAAACGACAATTCGCTAGATTCTAAGAGTGCTTCCATTGAGCCACACTAGTGTTATGTCGCGCCCCCCCCCCCCTTTCTCCTTGACAGGGAACTTTAAGAAGTGAAACCTCTTCAAAAATAGAGCAATCCAGAAGGCCTGGCTTGATATTTCTGGTATTTCTTGCCCTAACTTATCCCCTCCAGATGGGGGGGGGGCTGGTATGTGCAGAGGGGGTGTGAGGGGGGGGGAGAGAAATCTGTTGGTTACAAAGTTGAGGCAAGACGCAGAGGCTGCTGCCCAAGCCACATAAGGGTGTGAGCGCTCTGCTCTGCCTCATGAGATCATCTTCGGACGCGCACACAACCCAGCCTGCCCTAAAAATCTCTGCTCTCTTGAGCGCTGGCGAGTAAATTTCAAACAGACACACACAGAAAGGGGGGGCAGCTAGGAGAGCAGTGGGGCCAACTGGCTGCTTCAAGTTCTTCCTAGGTCTGCCGGGGGGGGGGGGAATAAACAAAATCAGACAGCACCACCAGCCCTTTCCTACCACTGTAGTAAATCCAGGCGCATTGAGGTGCTCCGAATGGGGCGGCCCGATTAGTAATGCATCCGCGAGGCAAAGTGATGCAAGATGGCACAGCCCCCGCCGGATGGGGACTGCTCTCCAGAAAGCGGGATCCGTGGCCCCAGGCTGCTGGCGGGAGAGCCCAGCCACCAACTCCCAGCCTTAATTGCAGGGAAGGGAGAGGAGTCACCCCAAGGGCCTGGCAGAAAGCGGCAGGAAACAGCCAAGATCTCCCAGGTTGTACACACCAGGCCCGGCACCTGAAACAGAGGCGGCAGAAGAAGGGCTCCAAAATGATGCCACTTCTTCCTTCCAGCACAATGAACCAATTACCGTATTTTTCACTCTATAAGACGCACTTTTCCCCTCCTAAAAAGTAAGGGGAAATGTGTGTGTGCGTCTTATGGAGTGAATGCAGCCTGCGCAGCTATCCCAGAAGCCAGAACAGCAAGAGGGGTTGCTGCTTTCGCTGCGCAGAGATCCTTCTTGCTGTTCTGGCTTCTGGGATTCAGAATATTTTTTCCCTTGTTTTCCTCCTGCAAAAACTAGGTGCGTCTTGTGGTCTGGTGCATCTTACAGAGCGAAAAATACGGTAAGTGGAGCAAAAGGTAAAGATGCTGTCACTCACACTCAGCCCTGATCCGCATAGACAAAAAAAGATATATAAAGGCAGCTCACAGGGTCCCTCTCTGGATAAGCAACCTCAAGACGGGTAGTCTTGAAAATAATAATAATAATAATAATAATAATAATAATAATAATAATAATAATAATAATAATAATAAAGCATCCAACTACCTGCAAACCCCCCTCTGTGCCCCCAAATCTCTCGGCTTTCAGGTAAATCCCTCACCTTGGGATCCAGGACTGACGAAAGCAATCACTGTATCACACACAGTATGCACTGAAATTATGGGATTCACTCTCACAATATGTTGCGATGGAGGACTCTAAAATAACAAGAGGATCGTAGAGATGGAAGGGTCCCCTGAGGGTCATCTAGCCCAACCCCCAGCAAGGCAGGAATGTTTTGACCAATGTGGGGCTCAAAAATCACTTTGTTTTCTTACCTCTTTAATGTGATGATTTTATATTTATCATTGTTGTAACACTATTTCCCATTGTTTTTAAATCTTTCATAGTATACTTAACGTATCATGATGTGTTTCCTTCCATATCTTCTCTACTGGTCATTGACCGAGAGAAAGCAATAAAAATATCATACACACACAGTGCTTTTTTCTGGGGGGACGTGTACCCCTAAACATTATGTGAATCTTTGTACTTTGTCTGTTTACTGTATTTCCCCCCCCCCCCCCAATTTGAACTATAAAATGGTGATTTTCTGGAGTCAAAATGAGAGTACCCCTAAGCATTTTTTAAAGAAAAAAAGCACTGTATATAATAATATAGCAAAATATAGTACAGTATAGTATAGCATAATGTAATGTAATGCAATGCAATATATATTATATAAATATACACACATATATGTTATACACACACAAACATAGCATATCATACCATATATTATATTGTATATGTATGTACTGTATAACACAGTACATACATTATATATACACACATATACACATATATATGCTACATATACACAAACATATCATAGCATACCTTGTATGTACTGTATAACATAATGTATATATTATATATACACACTCATATACATGTTATATACACACAAACATATTAGACCATACCATATATTGTATTATATTATATATGTTTGTACCCTATAGATATAACATAATATATATACCCTATAAAATATATAATATGCATTATATATACATATATAAACCCCCCCACAAAAGCCCCTCCCCCGCAAGGAACCCCCCCCCAAACTACCTCAGCAAACAGAAACCCCCATGTATGTCTTTGCTGCCCCCTTGGAGATAACATTGGGGGGGGGGTCGGGGGAGCTCGACCACATGACACGCCCCCCCTTTGAACGGGGCTTCCCTTCAACGTCTTTCTTTGAGGCGTGTGTGGAAGAGAGCGAAGGGGCCTCGGACCTGGCTTTATTCTTATTCTTATTCTGGGGGGGGGTGTCTTCTAAATGCCTCCCCAGGAGAAAACTCCTTCAGCCTCAGTTCCCCCCCCAAGGGAGACCCTTCTTAGAGGGGGTACACGAAGCTGAGGGGGGGAGAGAGAGAGAGAATTGTGCCCCCCTCCCAAAGCCAAACATTACCTCATAAACCCCCCCAAATCACCCCATAAAGCCCCATATTTAACTCAGACCCCCCCAAATTCCCTCAGACCCCCCCAAATCACCTCCAATCACCTCAGAAACCCCCCAAGTGAACTCCTAACCCCCCAAATTGCAGCACCTCAGACCCCGCCCCCCAGAAATCACCTCAGAAACCCCTCCCCAAAATCCCCCCGTGCCCCCCCATTTACCACAGAGCCCCCCCCCATTCTTTACCTCTCTCCGCCCGCTCCGAGCCCCGCGGCTCCTCCGGGCTCCTCGCTCCCCGCGGCTGAGAGAGGCGACGGCCGGGAGCCGCCTCGTCCCGCCCCGCTCCCTTCCCGCCCACAGCCGAGGCGGCCACTTCCGGGTTGGACGACGCCACGGCGCACGCGCGGAAGGGGGAGCAGGAAGCGGAAGGAGAGGGACGGCCGCGCAGGCGCAAACCGCGCAGGCGAAGCCCGAGAGCCGCCCGGTGCCCTTCCTTTCCTGGGAATGGTTAAAAATTGGGACTCAATGGGTTTTTTTGTCAATTATTGATTATTCAGAGATACACAAAAAATATGGATATTTCATTTTGGGGGAAAATTGTGTATTAAAAATTTATTATTATTATTATTAAAATGTTATATTGATATTTTTTTCAGAAACATACCAAAACGCATCCCCATCACGAAGTATCTTATTAGGTATTTTGTGGTTAAAAATATATATATTTATTTGCATCAGCCGTCGGCCACAGCAATAAAACAACAATGCAATATTGAAAGAATAGAAATGAAAAGTCAATTATGTAAAATACATTTTAGGGTTTTGACTCGTGTCAAATAGTGGATCGTACTCTGATTGCCCCAGCTAAAAACCTTGCAACCTTTGCTGTCCCCTGCTCATCTTGATCTGCCAAGAGAAAGGACATTGGGGCAGTGGCTGGGCGACCCGGAATGGGCAATAAAAGAGGGTTTTGCATCTTGGTTTTATTCTGTGAACCGCCCCTAGACCCCCCGGATATGTTCTTGTTGTTTAGTTGTTTAGTCTTGTCCGCCTCTTCATGACCCCCTGGACCAGAGCACGCCAGGCCCTCCTGTCTTCCACTGCCTCCCCCAGTTTGGTCAAACTCATGCTGGCAGCTTCCAGAACACTCTCCCACCATCTCATCCTCTGTCGTCCCCTTCTCCTTGCGCCCTCCATCTTTCCCAACATCAGGGTCTTTTCCAGGGAGTCTTCTCTTCTCATGAGGTGGCCAAACTATTGGAGCCTCAGCTTCAGGATCTGTCCTTCCAGTGAGCACTCAGGGCTGATTTCCTTAAGAATCTTTGATCTTCTTGCAGTCCATGGGACTCTCCAGAGTCTCCTCCAGCACCAGAATTCAAAAGCATCAATTCTTTGGCGATCAGCCTTCTTGATGGTCCAGATCTCACTTCCATACATCACTACTGGGAAAACCAGAGCTTTAACTATACGGACCCCCGGATATAGGGCGGCATAATAATAATAATAATAATAATAATAATAATAATAAATAAATAAATAAATAAATAAATAAAAACAGGCCAAAAGGAAAAAAATTCCTTCCAGTAGCACCTTAAAGACCAACTAAGTTAGTTCTTGGTATGAGCTTTCGTGTGCATGCACACTTCTTCAGATACACTGAAACAGAAGTTGCCAGATCTTTCTATATAGTGAGAAGGTGGGGAGGGCTTTTACTCAGAAGGGTGGTGGGAATGGGAGATTGGCAGATAGCTGAGATGAGCCTGTTGACGACTCTTAACGTGGCCAAAAGAAGACACTGTTGCAACCAGACTTTGCAGTGAAAGAGTGATGTGCTTTAATACAAAAATTCAATTTAATACAAAAATCCAAGCAGCCTGGCAGAGAGGGCGGCTTCAGCTGCCGGGTTCGGGATGAGAGGCCTGGGGGGGGGGCCAGCCTGGGGGTCGGGGCCTAGCCAAAGTAGAGCTGCTTCATCCTCTCAACCCCCTGGGCGTCTTCAAAGACCTTCTGGCAGCGCAGGGAGGCCTCTTTGCCAACATCGGCCGACAAGTCCAGTCCGTGCGCGAAGGTCCTGGAGGAGGAGGAGGAGAGCGGGAAATGGGAGCAGAGAAGCAGACAGGCTCATCTCCTTGCGAAAGATCTAGCAGGACCCATTGCTAAGAACATGGGAGCGGCAGGTCCTGATGACAGCTCAGACCGACCAATGTTCAACATTGTCGCTCCAACCAGGTGCTTCCTCGAAGGAAACAAGGGCCTTCTGGAGGTTCCCTCCCTGCGAGAAGCGAGGTTGCAGGGAAACAGGCAGAGGGCCTTCTCGGTGGTGGCGCCCGCCCTGTGGAACACTCTCCCATCAGATGTCAAGGAAATAAACCACTATCTGACTTTTAGAAGACATCTGAAGGCAGCCCTGTTCAGGGAAGTTTTTAATGACTGATGTTTTGTCGTGTTTTTAATTTTATCGTGTTTTTAAGATTCTATTGGGAGCTGCCCAGCGTGGCTGGGGAAACCCAGCCAGATGGGTGGGGTATAAATAAATTATTATTTCTTCTTCTTCTTATTGGTTCCATTGCACCATCATGGCGAATGACCACTCAGGGATCTCCAACCGTACCCAAAGTACACCCAAGGAAAGCGGGCACGTCCCTTAAATCCACTGGGTCTGCTCTGACTAATCCCTTCGTTTCCAATAAATAAATGAGTTTGTAGCCAGCTTCTCCTGAATAGCATCACGTGGATGAGCCTAAATCCTCCCTTTGAAGCCGCCTGAGCCTGTGGCAGTGAGTCCCATGGGTGAACGGGCTGCTGAGTGAAGAACAACTTCCTTTCGGAAGCACTGGGCGACCAGTTCTAGTACTTACGAGCAAATGAGAATACCTTCTCTCTACGCATTTGTTTTCTGCAATTTCTGCCTTGTTCTTAGTGTTCTTCTAAGCCGGTTCCAAAAAGGCCCACAATCTCACTGTTTTGTATAGTGAATCTCCAAGCAAAGCAGATGCTCTACTTCAGCAGGAGGGGAAATGGGACATCATATTTCTGTCTCATTCTTGGAAAGTTTGTGTTCCCAACATGGAGGAAGTCTGTATTCCCAACACGATTCACCAAGATCTCTCTCAGCCCCTTAAAAACTTGCCTCTTCCTCCTCCTCCTCCACCACCCTACCAAACAGGAACCAAGTTCCTTAGGTTCTTTTAAAATGTGCTTTTACTCTAAATACCTTGGCAGCTCGGCAGCCACCTCCAAGGACGTCTCCTCCAGCTCCTTTGTGACGCTCAGGCCCTTGGCGTTTTCCTTGGCGTGCTCCGGCAGGGCTCTGCGCAGAGCTTCCTGAGTGGCGGCCAAGGCCCTCTGCAAGTCGTCTGCAAGTCGAGGGAAGAGATTCAGAGAGAGGCAGAGATCCTCTTAGATGGCAGGCATCAGACCAGGAACCCTCCCCATTGAAAAGCAGATTCTTGGAGAGGATTGTTCCCAGTTGCTGCAACTCCTGCCCTCGGAGGTCTCGCAAGGTGCTGCAGGAGGCGGCTTGTGAGGGCTGTTTCTTGGACCAAGCTGAAACTGCAAATCACCCTCGCTGTCAGGGTGGATAAAAATCGATGATTTTTTTTATTTAAATCAGAATTTTTTAAAAAAATTAAATCGTATTTTTAAAATAAAATGTTTTTGGAGGGAAAATCTGCTCCCTTTCTCTTTCCCCAATCTTCTTGTACATTCTGCCTGCTTCCTGCATCACCTGGACTGGACTGCTGGCTGCCACACCTGTTCCCCAGGTTATCTCCCATACGGGGTAAACCTGTTTGTAACTTAAAGCCTTAAGCCTGCCTTCAGGGATCACACTGCGCTCTTCCTGGTCGTGAGTAAAACGACTTTTTGTTACTTATGAATAAGCCTGCGGTGTCTTTATTCTTTTAGGAGGGATTCAAGGGGTCTTACCAGGAAAATAATAGAACCCATTTCAATCTGGCCAAGCCAGATGGAATTGCTTATTGTCTTAAGAAACTCACACAAGTTTGCAACCAGCTTTCTGCTGCGTAAGAAGGGGAAGGCGCTCTGCTAGGTGAAGGAACTCGCTAGCGCAAGTTAGGAAGGATATTAATAAGCAATATATCCTCTCCTGCCACCCTCAACGTTCCCGCAAGCAGATGCTTCCTGACTCCACATGGGGCTGGATCCAGGAGTCTCTGCCATTGAGGTGGAACCACTCCCCTACCTAGATACTGGCTCTTGTCCTCGCCCAGGTAGATCTCGTTCACCGGCAGCTCGTGTCTCGCCGTGTCCAGGGCGGTGGCAAAGTGCCTGTATTCCTCTTCAAATGCCGGGCTCTGCTCAAAAACGGGACCAAGCGCTTCGAGCTGGAAGCCCGGGTGTTGGAAGGAAGGAGAGACGTTAGCCGCAGGACAGACTCAAGCCGGTCCTGTCCTCACATCTGCCCCCTGGGAAGCAGGAAGCCCCCATACCTGTCTGCCCAGCGACTCGGAGAGCTGGCGGTCTTTCCTTAGGCGCTGCAGCCTGCGACGTTTCTTCTGGGCCTCCGCCTGCAGCCTCGCAGCCTCCCTGCTGAGGGTTAACAGGCTCCTCTCGGATCGCCCTTCCAGGAAGGCGGTATTCTTCTCCATCTGTTTGCGATGCAATGTTGTCGGGTTTCGAACACGCGTCCACAAAAGGCAAGTGAAAGAAGAAGTATTTAGTGCAGGGGCTTTTAAAGGGGGGGGTTCTCCCTCCTCCTCCTTTATATACCACTTTATATTTTAAAGGGAAAAAATCTCAAAGGCATTTACAACACATTAAAGCGGCATATGAAACAATCCAGAATAAAACAAACTCAAGGGAAATATTTCAGATCCTTCTATAAGTGACGTTTTCCCGCCGGCTCTCAAAGCAGGGATAAGACGGTTGGTCTCTTACCTTTAGGGAGGCATAGGTCAACAGAAGTGTCTCCGATTCCAGCATCCGAATCAGGTCGTCAGAATCAGGAGAGACCTGGAAGAAAACAAAGCCGATTCTTTAACAAGTCAAACGGGTGGGAAACTGTCAAGAAAAGCAGGGAGGAAGGGCGAATCTGCTGCAATTCTCTTTTCATGCTTAAGAAAGTATAGCACTGCAGTTTTTTAAATGATAGAAACCTTAGGTCCCAGATGCTGGTGATCATTAAGCTATGAATTGCCTTCTAAACCGGCGTCTCAAAGCGATTTACACATAAGATAATTAAAGACAACTAAAAGCACAAAAACAACAAATGCATTCAAAACAAGACAAGTGGACCCTCGTGGCCAAGACTGGCTCACCCGTCTGGGAGAGTTTACTGCCACCAAAACGCCTCCATAACAGCAGACTTAAGAGTATCTGTTTGACAACAAGAACCTGTAGCCCCTCACTAGAAAATAAAATCTGCATTCAATGTCTCCGCATGACTCACCAGGCTCTGCTTTTCTCGGGGGGTGGATTTTAGGTGGTGTTTCGAACTCAATGCTCTGGGGCAGCTTTTGCCTAGAAGTGGCAACCAGAGAAAAGACAAACACACACACATACATTCCAGTTAACAGTCAAAAGCTGATAGGAGACTGGGCTGCAACTGGGAGGAGGGAACCCACAAATGGCTGCGACAATGACCCTCCTGCTTTTTCCATTTAGTGTTTTCCTGTGCTTTGTATACTTGAAGGTCTCCACCCCCATCATTCTGCCCGGACACGGAGGTCCAGCTCCGAGGGCCTTCTGGCTGTTCCCTCCCTGCGAGAAGTGAGGCTACAGGGAAGCAGGCAGAGGGCCTTCTCAGTGGTGGCGCCCTCCCATCAGATGTCAAGGAAATAAACAACTAAATGACTTTTAGGAGGCATCCGAACTTTTTAATGTTTTGAGGTTTTGTTGTGCTTTAAAATATTCTGTTGGGTGCCTTGGACACCTCTGGGGGTGGCTAAACTAAATTTGGGGGCACCAGGTGGATCTTTGCACCCCGGCAGTGCATATGCTAAAGACGTCTCTCGGGGAGAGCTCAGGCGGTCTCGTCCTGGACAAAAGGAGTTGCCTTATATATCCCACATGGGGGGAAAGACATCATTGAACCCCTGGGTCTTCTGCGGGACATGGCCCCCCACCCCTCTGAAAACCACGCAGAAGTTCTCTCATTGGGGGCGAGAAAGGAGGCCAGCACCTCTGCAACCAGTTCAAGGCTGGAACTGGAGGGAACACACGTACTTTTGATGACAGAGACCTCCAGTTCAGGCCGGCATCTTCCGTGGCTCTCCACCAGAGTGGACTGCAAAACCTCGTGAGGGTCTAGAGGAGGGGAGGAAAACCCAATCATACGTGGTCTCTAAGGTGCTACTGGAGATGGAGATATAGATATAGATATAGATATAGATATAGATATAGATATAGATATAGATATAGATATAGATATAGATATAGATATAGATATAGATATAGATATAGATATAGATATAGATATAGATATATATACACCCCAATTATCCTGGTTTGCCGGAGCGGCTCCCAAGCGGTTTACCGGCGTTGAACTAATTGCATGATAGAGACAAATAAACACAGATCAAAATCAGAAATGGCTGAAATGAAACCGCAAAGAATAGACCTTGTCTTCCAAGAGCCAGTTGCATAACGAAAGCGATGGGGGCTTCTTGTATTCCAGGAGGGAATTACCAACCCAGATGGCCTTCTCGACAGATTTAACCGTGTCGGAAGGAACCCCCATCATGTGAACTTGCCCCCGAGAAAGGCAGGTGCACCTCAGAGAGCACCTTCAAGATACTTGACACCCCCCCCAAAAAAAAACTCACCAGCTGTGGCTTTGGCAGCGGCCTGGAAATGAAGAATAAGACATGGCAAGTTAGGCATGGGCTGTTATGTCACGGTTGGGGAGTGTGAGTGTTTCAACACACTCCAGCAATTGGACAAATCAAAATAAAAGGGTTTACACCTCTCCCCACACCCACCCCAAGCACGTTTCGGTGGATTTTATTTCAAGGATTATTATTAATTATTAGATTTATAAACCGCCCTTTGTCATAAGATTTCAGGGCGGTTCACAGAAGAAAACCTGGGATAAAAACAAGTAAACAATTAAAGCAAAACAGCAAAACAGTGATAGCCCCCTTCTCACAGACACATTTAAAAAGCTGTAGAATATTAATCAGCCCAAGGCCTGGCTGAAGATGAACATTCTCGCCAGGAGCCAAAAACCTATAATAAAGGCACCAGGCAAACCTCCTGAGACAGCGATCCACAAACCAGGAGCCACAACCCGTTTATTAGCGATTATTTTACCAAAGACTTCTCAAGAGCAAGTGACACACAAACCGAAAGCGGAAACGCCAAAGAGAGGAATTTCACATCCCGATCTCACCTTTCCGGATCCTTTTTGATAGTCCAGGTATCGCGAGGGCACGATTCTTGCCCCTAAGGAGGCAGAAAGGAGGCAAAAGGGGAAAGCGTGAAACGGGAAGAGGCACGGTGGCTCTGAGCACGTCAGGAGCAGCTTTTCTGAAGACTGTGGCAGGAGGGGGCAAAGCGCCTCCCCTCTCCAGAATGGCAGCAAGCACGTGCAGAGTTCCTCTTGCTCCTGTGGGGCCCCTTGCCCTCCCCAATGGGCATAGCCAGGGGGGCAGCTGCTCACCCAAAATCAATAAAAATTCTGAACTAGTTGAAGTTCTGCCTCCCCCAACATAAATCAGGACTATGCCCAGGCAGAGGGCCTTCTCGGTGGTGGCACCCTCTCCCTTCAGATGTCAAGGAAACAAACCACTATCTGACTTTTAGAAGACATCTGAAGGCAGCTCTGTTTAGGGAAGCTTTAAATGTTTGATAGTGTTTTTAATATTCTGTTGGAAGCCACCCAGAGTGGCTGGGGAAACCTAGCCAGAAGGGCGGGGTATAAATAATATATTATTATTATTACGTGCAGAGGCCTCTGTCCCCCCTGCGTATCTGCATCTCCTTCTCCCCCACCCACAACATGTGCATCACACTTACCCCCATAACCCCCCCCCCCATCATACGGGTCTTATTTTATATTATAATTAGATGGATCTTCCGCCCTTGCTCAGGGGATCTCAGGGTGGCTTACAAAATAAAGCAAACAAATGATTAAGACAAAACAGCAACCATCCCGACTAGGGAAGAATGGCAACCCCAAATTGCCGGATTATGCCCAAATTTGTTTTATTTATTTATTTCCTATACCGCCCTAAACCTGAAGGTCTCAGGGAGGTTCAGGTGAAATAGCTCAATGGCTAAACTAACCAAGGAATCAAGAAGATAAAAGGCTTTTAAAAAAAATGGGGGGGGGGGTTTATAACCTATCTAGGAGACCGTTGTAAACAGATTAAAACGTGAGCTGGAGTTTTAAAAAAATCACTTGTAAAGAAACGAAGTTTGTGGACCATTCAGAAAAATGAGAATTATGGAAACTGTATTGATGTGTAAACTTGGGAAAATAGTCATTAGGGTCCATTTAAGAGATGGAGGGAAGTCATAATTTGTTGCAAAATACATTAAAGAAAAAATAATTTGTTGCAAAATTGTATACGTAAAAATACATGAAGGAAAAAAGAAGCGGCGGTGCTCCCGAGCATGTGCAGAGCGCGGGCGCCTTCTCCCCCGCGCATGCGCCGAGCGGCCCCGCCGCCCCCGAGCATGTGCAGAGTGCCGTCACCTCTCGGCTTGGGCCGGGCTCCCGCCTTCTCCTCCGACGCCAGGCCGGGCTCCGCGCGGAGAGCAGCGCCGCTCCGGAGAGGCGAAGAAGCCGCCGCCGCCTCCTTTCCCGCCATGGCCCTCAGACGAAAAGGGCCCGCGGCGCATGCGCAGGGACACCGAGACGGAGGAAGCCGCGCGGCCAGAGCGGTCCCCGACCTCGCTTCCGGGCGGGCGTCTCCTAGGCGGCGTCACGTGGCTCTGCCGCTCACGTGACCCCGCGGAGGCGGAAGCGGGATGCGGCGGCCGTGGCTCGGACTCTGACCCTCCTCGTGTTCCCCTGGGCTTCCCGCGAGGAGGCGGCGGAAGGAGAGGCCCGAGGTGAGAGTGCCTCTGAGCATGCACAGAGTGCCGCAGGCGGACTGGCGAGGGCGGGCGGAGGCCAGGACGGTTGTTGCTCTTGCTCATATTCCTAATTAATTAATTAATTAATAATAATATTAATTATACCCCGCCCATCTGGCTGGGATTCCCCAGCCACTCTGAGCGGCTCCCAACATAATATTTAAAACGCGATAAAAAGCACACTAAAGCTTCTACCTAAAACTACAGTGGTGCCTCAGGTTACAGACTCCGCTAACCCAGAAATAGTACCTCGGGTTAAGAACTTTGCTTCAGGATGAGAACAGAAATTGTGCTCCGGCGGCGCGGCAGCAGCAGGAGGCCCCATTAGCTAAAGTGGTGCTTCAGGTTAAGAACGGACCTCCTGAACGAATTAAGTTCTTAACCTGAGGTACCACTGTACTCAGTTGGTCTCTAAGGTGCTACATTATCATTTTTAAATTCTTCTGGAAGGATTCCTTTAAAGACTTCCTTAGCTCATATAACCTTTTTGAAGACTTGATTCTTTTAAAGGAGTTTTTAGGCTCTGAAGAAGAGTCTTTTTAATTAGCTTTTTAAAGAATTGCTTTAATTTATTTTGACTACGGCAGACCAACACGGCTAGCTACATAAACCTAAAAGACTTCCCCAAACAGGGCTGCCTTCAGGTGTCTTCTAAAAGTCAGAGAGTTGTTTATTTCCTTGACATCTGATGGGAGGGCGTTCCACAGGGCGGGCACCACCACCGAGAAGGCCCTCTGCCTGCTTCCCTGCAACCTCGCTTCTTGCAGGGAGGGAACCGCCGTGGGAGGAAGCTCACCATCTTGTTTGTGTCCCCCCTCTCTGCTGTTCTCCCCCCAGCCAGCCGCTGGGCCTGCGACGAAGGGCCGAGATGATGGCCCGCGGCCGGCAGATCTTCTCCGTCTACTGGAAGCCGCTCTTCCAAGGCCGCCTCCTGCTGGTGACCAACACCGTCAGCTGCGGGGGGCTCCTGGCTGCCGGGGACACACTCCGCCAGGCCTGGGAGATGAGGCAGGATCCCAAGCGCAAGCGGGATCTGGCCCGCACAGGTGAGCCCTGCCTGCCTCTTGCTCGAAACTGCCTTTCCACGGTGCTGCCTGGGATTTCAACCCCGGGGGTGCAGAGTCAGGCCATCGGTCTGTGAGTCATGGCCATTAAGCCATGCTCCTCGAGAGGTCAGGAGGGCGGCAACACGAGAGCAGGGCCTTCTGTATTACACTGAGATCTGTCTGTTTTTGCTATTAATTTCACGTTTCTGTGGCTCTTTTTTTTATTTTGTTTTTGTGACTGTGGAACCCAGTTTAGCTGCCGATTGGTTGATTGTGTGACTGCAGTACATTGTTTATTGCTTTCATTTTATGGTCTCGTTAAGATAGTAAAATTCATGCTAAACGGCTGTCTTAGGGGTTGTTTTTAATGGTCTGGAATGGATTAATCCATTTTTGCATTCCTTTCTATGGGAAAGCGCGCCTTGGTTTGGGAACGCTTTGGTTTTGGAACGGACTCCTGGAAGTCCCCTCCACCTCAGCTTTTCACAAGCGCTCCATTTAGACTTCCAAGTGATGGAGCCTCTTTTCTTTGCCTGTGGTAAAGGTAAAGGGACCCCTGACCATTAGGTCCAGTCGTGGTCGACTCTGGGGTTGCAGTGTTCATCTCGCTTTATTGGCCGAGGGAGCCGGCGCACAGCTTCTGGGTCATGTGGCCAGGATGACTAAGCCGCTTCTGGCGAACCAGAGCAGCGCACGGAAACACCGTTTACCTTCCCGCCAGAGCGGTACCTATTGATCTACTTGCACTTTGATGGGCTTTCGAACTGCTAGGTTGGCAGGAGCAGGGACCGAGCAACGGGAGCTCACCCTGTCATTGCGGGGTTTCGAACTGCCGACCTTCTGATCAGCAAGTCCTAGCCTAGGCTCAGTGGTTGAACCCACTACAAATATGCCTTCTATTCCTCCTCAGCCCGCATGTTTGCCATCGGCTGCAGCATGGGCCCCCTAATGCACTACTGGTACCTGTGGCTCGACCGCACCTTCCCTGCCGCCGGCTTCAGCGGGATCCGCAGCGTCCTCAAGAAGGTTTTCATCGACCAGATTGTGGCCTCCCCGGCGCTGGGTGTTTGGTACTTCTTGGGTGAGTAAGGACATTGACACCGCTAGGAGAAAAATCCGGCTTGGGAGGGATTGTATGCGTGTGGAGGGGGTCAGGTAGGGCCCAGGACTGGCATCATCCTGCACCCCCCTCCCAAGCATTTCCTTTCTCTCCCTGCAGGGATGGGGTCTCTGGAGGGGCAGACGCTGGACCAGAGCTGGCAAGAGTTGGAGGACAATTTCTGGGAGTTCTATAAGGTAAGACTCTTCCCTCCCCCTCCCTGACATCACATCCTGTCCCGTGGGGCAGCTGACCCCCGTTTCCTTTCCCCGCTCGCAGATGGACTGGTGCGTGTGGCCCCCGGCGCAGCTGATCAACTTCCTCTTCCTGCCCGCCGCCTACCGGGTGCTCTACATGAACGTCATCACCCTCGGCTGGGACACCTACCTGTCGTACCTGAAGCACCGGGTGGGTAAACTGAGGCAGCGGCACAGGGCGCGCGTTTGGGCTCTCCGGTGGAGAGAGGTTATCCCAGAACTGCAGCCTCAGATCCTTTGAATCAGGAGTTCGGGGGCCATGTTCTCTTGCAGGGCAGAGGTGGGCAGGACAGCAGAATCATTTCTTATTTCTAGCCCACCCATCTGACTGGGTTTCCCCAATATTTTAAAGCACAATAAAAACCTCAAAACTCGGCCCTCCATGTTTTGGGACTACAATTCCCATCATCCCTGACAGTGGTCCTGTTAGCTAGGCATGATGGGAGTTGTAGTCCCAAACAGCTAGAGGGCCGAGTTTGGGGCTGCCTGCCTTAAGGGATCATTTCAGCAGGCTGTGGTCCGCCCAGCAGCAGCTCTCCCGGGTTTCTGGGTCAAGAGGATACTCTCTGCTCTAGCCAGAGATCCCACCAGCTGCATAGATCCCCAACTGATGAGATCCCACCCCGCTTTCTCTTTAGCCTAAGCACCCATCACTCAGCCTGGAGGAAAACGAGGAAGCCGACACAGTCGAGATGGAAACGACCGGGTGAACGAGGGCCACTCCCTTCTGCCAAGGTTGGATCCAGAACTCGTGCCGGAGCCAGCAGGGTGCCCCACCAGATCGGTGACTGGATCCGGGAAGCAGGCGCCGTCGCCCGGGTGCGCAGCCTTCTCTCCTCCCAGCCGAGGCCTCGACTCCTCTTCCAGCAGCGCCTCGGATCCTGAAACGGGCTGGGGGGCAGATTTGGCACGGGCATCTCCCGACTGCCAACCCCGGTCCTTCTCGATTCATTCGAAAGTGCCAGATCTTTTTGCGCTTCCCAATTAAAGAAAAAGTAGGTGGCCTTTTTTTGCCCGCCGTTGCCAAGACAGGTGGTGGTTCTCTCTGGTTGCCGTCGGGTTCAGGCGGTTTGTCCTTTTAATGACTGATGTTTTAATGTGTTTTGAATCTGTTGGAAGCTGCCCAGAGTGGCTGGGGAAACTCAGCCAGATGGGCGGGCTAGAAGTAATAAATTATTCTTATTCTTCTTACTAAATTATATTTTGAGTGCGGCGGAGCTGCCAGGCTCCGGACTGCAGTCGAGCGGCAACGGCTGGCCACACGCCAAGCTTGCAGGTTTGATCCCCGTATGGGACAGCTGCGTATTCCTGCCTTGCGGCGGGTTGGAATAGATGACCCTCTGGGTCCCTTCCGACTCTAGAATCCCAGTCTTTCCTCGTTTCTAAAAACTTACTCAGCCTCCCAGCCTCACCACAGCCAAAGCCCCCTGCGAGAGCAACAGCGTGGCGCTCCCTGCTTGCGGTTCCCAGCAGGTAGACTGCCTCTGTTGTTGGAGGCGCAGCCACACCACTAAGCCCCAGCCCACTCCACAAACTGGGGGAGAAAACTCCTTTGAAAAGCACCCGGCCCCCCTTGCCACATCAGACCCCCTTCAAGTGCTCGGCCTCCCCCCTTCCTTCACAGGGACTTGCGGCATGGAATGCTTCTCGTGATCAGAATTTTATTTCTTCACAGCTCTCCTTGGTACCACGATATTGGGATTTCCTTTCCACCCCATAGCTTTCCATTGTTTTTGTTTTTTTTAAGAAACTGAACTCATTTTGACACTTCCGACAAGTTTTCTTTTAAATACAGTACAGCATATATATATTTTTATATTTATATATATATATAATTTTCCCCATAGAAGTAAACTTCACAAAGAGAGAATGTTTTGTGTCTAAATATCCGCCAAAACGAGGAAAAAACCCCAAAACCGTACGTAGCATTTCCATGAAAAAAGAAAAGGGGGGTCGTGGGATGGAGGGGGTGAGGAATGAGAGAAAAAGGGAATGTTTTAAACAGTGAGAGTTTGGTCGTTTGAGAAGATTGAAAGGCAGGAGTTCTCCAGGTGAAGCGGGGAAAGATCGCTTGCGGGTCCGAGGGGGCGGGAGCAGCAAGTGGGGACAAGGCAGCCTTTCCCCCCTCCTACAGCACAACAGCCTCTTCCCCAACCACCAGCCTTGGGCCAAAGGGGTTCGGGTTCATAGGAACCGCGGTCCAAGAAAAAACCTGGAATGGGGGGTGCAGGGAATGTAGAAGCTGGACAGGGGAAACCAGCCTTCCAGATGTTGGCTAGGCTCCCAACAGCTGGCTGCTGAAGGGATCTGGAGCCCCAGAAGACCCAAGGGGGCAACAAGTTCCCCCTCCCCGTGTTGGAAGGGAAGGCAAGAGTCCTGCTCCAGAGTAGGCCCATTGAAACAGGCCGCCCTACGCCAGCCACGTCAGTTCATTTCGGGTTACAGAGGCTGCATCTGAACTCTACGCGGAGAGGATACTGCAGTCACGGCTACCCCCCCTTCCACCCCAAAAAGCTGGGAGCTGTAGTTTTCAGGGTGCCGAGAGCTCTTAAGAGACACCCCGCCTCCCTCAATTCCCCTTAGGATTTCCAGGCGGCATTATGATCTCTCTTTTAGCGCTTGGGAATTCTCCTCTTGCAACCTTTGACCCTGTCAGCATTTCCCAAAACTTGGGCCCTGTGTGTGTTTTCCAGGACTACAACTCCCATCCTCCCTGGCTAGCAGGACCAGTGGGTCGGGGAGCGCTGAAAGTATGCTGAGAGTTGGTAGGGGACCCCGATTCCCTTTGCAGAGCCTACCCTTCCCCCCGTTTTCTGGGAAGAGGGGCTGGCTCTGTGGTGGAAATCTGTGCCTCCTATTCCCAGCTCTCAGCGTCCTTGACAAACAACGCTTCCCATAATCCTTTAGGGGAACCTATGGCTGCTTAAAGTGCAATGGTGCTGCCGTGGCTATTCAGTGCAGACGGGGCCGGAATCTGACTTCCTGCCCTGCAAAGTACAGAAAGCCAAAGCTCACAAATTCCCAATTGCAAATCAGTTGCGTCGACACAACTGGGTCTGGAAGATCAACAGGACTGGATCAGACTGGTGGACTTGACTGGGGACGGTGGTTCCACAAAAGTGGACCTGTGTAATTTGAAAACGTCCAGAGACCCAAGTTTGGGGAACGCAGCCCTAAGTGGTCTGCGCCATCAAGGACCCAAACATGCTCCCAGAGGGTATATGTCAGGGCAAAGAGGAAGCTGCGTTATACAGAATCCCATGTCGCTCAGGACTGTCAACACTGACTGGCAGCAGCGGTCCAGGGTTTCCAGCTCTGTGCAGATCACAGAAACTGAACCCGGGACCTGTCACTGGAAGAAACTTAAGACACTGGCCCTCATTGGCCAAATGGAAAGGATGGAGTTGCCTGTGATGGTGAACCCACTCTGGGAATTGTAGCTCCGTGAGGGGATGGGGGTCTCCAGTTCCCAGGGATCTTTGGGGAGGGGTTTTGGAGTGCTTTAAATGCTGCCCTACAGTTCCCTGGAAAGAAGAGTTGATTGTTAAACCGATTTGGGAACTGTAGCTCTGCAAAGGGAAGAAACTACTATTCCCATGTTTCTTTGGGGGGAGTGCGGGCAACTCTCACTCTTTAAAGTGGTGCGATACTGCTTTAAACGGGGATTAATCCGAGGAGGAGTTTAGCGGCTGCTTCTGTTGCCAACCTCCCTTCCTCGGCCCGCCTTATTCTCGTTCATCTTATTAAATACGGTGTTGTTGTTGTTTTTAAAAAAGAGAATAACCTACAAGCAACTGAAAAACCGTGTATGTTAACATTTTCTTTAAATAAATAAAAAAAACCCCAAACGCACGCTCACACGCACATGAAACATAAATAAAACCACCAGCAGCACAAAGCACGGCACGGCAAGAGGACCTCCAAACACACACACACACACTTCAGAGTCTACTTCTATTTACAGGGAACGGGCCTTGGGGATTGCATTTCCTTTTTCCTGTACACCAAGGAAGACGGGAGGAGGACCGGACAGGGGTTTTTGCAGGGGAAAAGAAGGGAGAGAGAAAGAAAGAGAGAGAGACACAAGCCATCCTCTGCAGGGCAGCGGTGGGAATCAAGGAAAGCTCTCCTGGCGGCATTTTGGCCACGCCGGACTGGCAAGGAGGGTCTTTGCCCTCCCTGGCTAGCCAGCCTGCGAGGCCAAAAAGTTTGGAAAGCTGGGAGATCTGTGTCCAGACAAATCGGAGGCCAGGAGATCCCCACAACTGCAAATTGAGCCGTTTCCTAGATTGTGCCTGTCGTATGAAAGCATACAGAGCCAGGCGGCGTTTTCTACGCTGCCGAAGGAGGCTTCAGAAGGGAGATCTGCAGACCTCCAGATTTTCTGGGGTTCCCAACTCCCTCGCTGACCGCCAGCCACACTGGCTAGCAGGTCAGGAGCTGGACGTTGCCTGGAGGGCCGGAAATGTCCTGCCCTGAAGATGCCACAATAGCCACACGCCGCCTCTTCGGGAGGAAGAGAGACGGAGAGGACTGATTTGGGGGAGGAAGGACCCCACAACTGCACAGCCGGAGGGGCAGGCACGGAAGCAGGTGTGGGCCTCCCCACTAGCGGCGCTGCAGGACCAATCCTGCTTTGGAGAGAGGCCAAATGGGGAGGGCGGCAGCTGCAGAATTGAAACACGGGGGCTTAAGTAATTCGGCTTCACAGGAGTCAGACCGTTGGGTCTGTCTCGCTCGGTATATTGTCTACACTGACCGGCAGTGGCCCTCCAGGCAGCGGCGGGGGGGGGGGTTGTTTCCAACTCCACCTAGAGATACCACTGGGGACTGAGGACCGGAGGGCAGGTGCTCTACTGCTGAGCAACGGCCCAATTGATTTCAACGAATATGCCTTGTGAGGAATGAAGTCACTGGTCCATTTAGCTTAGCGCTGCGCCCACTGGCTGGCAGCATCTCTCCGAGGTTTCTTTCCCCCAGCCTTACCTGGAGCCGAGACCAGGGACCGGAACAGGGAGAACTTCCTTCGGCACAGAAAGCAGCCGCTCTAACCGAGGAGTCAAACTCTTGCAGCAACGGCAGGTCCAGGCATGGGGTGCCTGCTCTGCTCTCTTCAACAAGACGGGGGGTGTTTTTTGGGGGGAGACACACAGAATGCATGGACAAAAGAACCAGCAAAGGAAGGCGGAGGAGGAGGAGGAAGAAAGAGGAACAGCGGTGGACACCCAGATTTGCCAAACCAAGAACAGCTACAAATCGAGAGGCGTGTGGTCCAATAAATAAATAAATAAATAGCATAAAGAAGAACCCAGAACAGTGGAAACAGCTTCCTCTCGACGCTGACCACCTGCCTCCCCAGCCCGCCCCACAAAGAAAAGACGATCCACACAGAGAAGACAGGCAGGGGGCTTAATTCTCACCCCTCCCTTAAAGGAGAGCGAGGGGAGGTGGTTTGTTTTTAAGCTTTGACACCCCTCCTAGGTTTGGGGTCTCGTCCCCCCCACCCCCACCCCAAAAACCAACAACCCCACAAAGGATAAAGCAATGGGATGAGTCAATGGGGGTGGGGAGATGGCTAGGCCAGGACTCCATAGTTACTCGGGAGGTGGCGGGGGGGGGGGGAGAGATGAGGCAGGCAAGGAGGAAGGTGCGGCAGGAGGGGGGCAGGGGAGGTTTGGGGGGCTCCGCCTGGGAGTCTCTTCAACAGGCACAGTCCTGGTGCGGGGGGGCTTGCTGGTCGGTCAGCTGCGGACCCTGCTTGGCCCCAGTGACGGCGGGGTCGGCCGTGTCCAGCGACTCGGACATCTTTTCGCAGATAATGTCCACCAGGCGCTCAAAGGTCTGCTTGACGTTGATGTTGTCTTTGGCGCTGGCCTCAAAGAACTCGAACCCTGGCACAGAGGGGAAGGGGGGGGTGCAAAAATGAAATAAAATAATGAACACAGAGAGAGACAGAGAGCAGGGGGGGCAGGAAATGCAGGAGAGCCCCAGAAGGAGAAACAGGGATCTCAAAACGCCTAACAGGACCCCCGACAAGGCAGAGACCCTCCTCCCTTGGCCAAACACAAGAGGGGGGGAGACAGAGACAGAAACTGCCCCCTACCTGAGGGTGAACCTCTCCCATATTCCCCTGCCTCATATTCCCCCCCTTCTTCTCCTTCCATCATTAACACCATCCTCATCCTGAATCGTCTGATTATTATTATGATGATTATTATTATTATTGTAACTGTTCGCATTATTTCATTTATATGCAACCAATCAGGGCGGCCCCCGACAGAACATTAAAAACACAACAAAGCTGCCTTGTGGAAGATGGGAGCCAGCTTGTTTTCTGCTGCTCTGGAGGGCAGAACCTGAACTCATGGCTTCAGGTTCCAAGAAAGAACTAAATATCAGGCAGAACGTTCTGACAGTAAGAGCCGTTTGACAGTGGAAGAGTCTCCCTCCTTGGGAGGGTGTGGCCTCTCCTTCCTTGGAGGTTTCCAAGCAGAGCTTGGGTGGCCATCGGTCTGGGATGCTTTAGCCGAGATGCCTGCATTGCAGGGGGCTAGACTGGATCCAGGGCCCCTTCCAACTCAAACAATTCTATGAATCACCATTCATTATTGTTATCATACCACTTAGTATTGCAGTGGCACCTCGGTTTTTGAACGTCTCAGAAGTTGGATGTTTTGGATGTCAAACTCCAAAACCCGGAAGGAAATGCTTGGGTTTTCAAACGCTTTTCCGAAGGCAAACATGCTATGCGGCTTCCATATTGAGTTTAAAGGTCAAGGGACCCCTGACCATTAGGTCCAGTCGTGGACGACTCAGGGGTTGCGGCGCTCATCTCGCTTTACTGGCCGAGGGAGCCGGCATACAGCTTCCGGGTCATGTGGCCAGCAGGACTGAGCCGCTTCTGGCGAACCAGAGCAGCGCACGGAAACGCTGTTTACCTTCCCGCCGGAGTGGTACCTACTGATCTACTTGCACTTTGACGTGCTTTCAAACTGCTAGGTTGGCAGGAGCAGGGACCAAGTAACAGGAGCTCACCCCGTCACGGGGATTCGAACCGCCGACCTTCTGATCGGCAAGCCCTAGGCTCTACTTCCAGAAGTAAATGCTTCGGTTTCCGAACGCTTTTCGCAAGTCGAAAGGTCTTCCGGAATAGATTACGTTTGAAAACCAAGGTGCCACTGTCTTTTAGCCACCACCACCACCAATTATTAATATTACCATCATTATTTTTATCACCGTTGCTTTTATTACTCTCCTCTCCATCGTTCTTATTACACTAATACGCCCTTTTCCTCCAAAGAGCACAAGCCGCTGCTCATGGGCCTCCCCCCCCCATCGTCACAACAAACCTGCGAGGCAGCCTAAGCCATCCTTGGCGGCTCAGAAGAAACCTTGCAAAGCCCTGAAGCCTCTCCCCCTCCTGGATTCCTGCTTTCCCATCTCTCTCTCATTCCCACAACCCCCAGAGCGCCTTCTTCCGGCTGCCGACTCACCCAGGTGCTCGGCTAGCTGGCGGCCCCGCTCCGACGAGACGACCCGCTCGTCCTCCATGTCGCACTTGTTCCCCACCAGCAGGACCTGGGCATTGTCCCATGAGTAGGTCTTGATCTGGGTCGACCTGGCGGAGAGACGGAAGCAGCAAGGGGGGTCACGGGAAGACTGGACAGCCAAAAAGACCACTCACCGCCTCCCCTTCCTGTGGAGCTTCTAAACCAGTGATGGCCAAACTCGGCCCTCCAGCTGTTTTGGGACTGCAACTCCCATCATCCCTAGCTAACAGGACCAGTGGTCAGGGATGATGGGAATTGTAGTCCCAAAACAGCTGAGGGGCCCTTCCAATGACTGGACTATGTGCTTCAGAAGCTGAGAGATCTCTGGCCTCCATCTGGGCTAGCAAAGAGCAGCCTTAAGTCTCTTTCTCCCCCAGAGTACACTTCTGTATTGCCCGCACTCAGGGTGGATTTGATTTAAATCAAATCGATTTAAATCACGATTTAAATCATTAGTAAGACTTGATTCAAATCACTAGGCAGTAAGACTTGATTCAAATCACTTCTTTTTTTTTACAGAAAGACTCATTCTTGCTGGTATAATCTTAATATTTACAACCAGAGGAAGGCTTCCTTTTTGGAATAATAAATTTTCAGAGTCGTTTTTTACTGATTTGGTTACACTATTAGAAATACATTGACAGATAATTATGAAATCATGATGAGGTTTAATAAGTCAAGAGTTTCTATTTGGACAACTTTTCTGCTGTACTTTGTTGGAAGGAGGAAAATAATCAATTCCTTAATAACAATTTAAACAATTTATTTAACTAGAACAATAACGTTATAGCATGTACACGGAAAAATACAGTATATCTTGGTATTGTTACAGTGAGGCTATTATTGGATTATAATGGAAAATTAGTAAACATTATTATCAAAAAGATGAATAATAGTGCAGAGGCTGGTGACACCCCCCTCCCACCCCCAGGGTCTCCCCCGGGACTCACCAGTCCTGGACGGCGTTGAAGGACTCCTCGTTGGTGATATCGTACATCAGGATGAAGCCCATGGCTCCCCGGTAGTAGGCGGTGGTGATGGTCCGGTATCGCTCTTGCCCGGCCGTGTCCTGGGGAAAGGCCAAGAGAGGCTGTTACAGAGGGGCCTGGCAGGATCAGGCCCCCAATTCTGTCCCCACATCAGCCGGAAGGAGCTCTTTCTTGGCGGAGAAATGGGGCGGCTCTTTCAACCACATTGAAAGATCACACCTGAAGGCAGCCCTGTTTAGGGAAGCTTTTAATCTGTGATGTATTACTGTATTTTAATATTTGGTTGGAAGCCGCCCAGAGTGGCTGGGGTATAAATAATAAATAATAATAATAATAATAATAATTATTATTATTATTATTATTATTATTACTACTACTACTACTACTACTACTCCTTTTTTCCCTTAGCGAGGGACCCTGTGAGGCGGGCCCTTTCCTTACCCAGATCTGCAGCTTGATCCGCTTGTCGTTGCGGTAGATGGTCTTGACTTTGAAGTCGATGCCGACGGTGCTGACGAAGGCGGGCGTGAAGGAGTCGTCGGCGTAGCGGAAGAGGAAGGAGGTCTTGCCGACGCTGCTGTTGCCGATGATGAGGATCTTGAACATGTAGTCAAAGTTCTGGTCGGAGGACTCTTTCTGGCCATAGCGGGCGTCGGTGGCAGAGGCCATCTGAGGAGGGAGGGAGGGAGGGCAGGAAAGGTGGTGAGACATGGGGGGGTGACCGGGGTGACCCTCGCTAGCACCCCAGGAGACACCCGTGGAAGCCAGAAAGGATTAAAGAGAAACCAAAGCAAGAGCTCATGCGCTCTCTGTGGGGCTCCCTTGGAAGGTGACCCAGAAACGGCAACTAATCCAGAATGTGGCAGCCAGACTGGGGACTGGGAGTGGAGACCACATAACACCGGTCCTGAAAAACCTACATTGGCTCCCAGGACATTTCCAAGCACAATTCAGAGTGTTGGTGCTGTAAGTCCTCAACGGTCCAGTAGACCTGAAGGAGCATCTCTACCCCCATCATTCAGCCCGGACACCGGGGTCCATCTCCCAAGGGCCTTCTGGAGGTTCCCTCCCTGTGAGAAGTGAGATTACAGGGAACCAGGCAGAGGGCCTTCTCAGTGGTGGCACCCTCTCCCATCAGACGTCAGGGAAATAAACAACTATCTGACTTTTAGAAGGCATCTGAAGGCAGCCCTGTTTAGGGAAGTCTTTAAGCTTTAATGTTTTAACATGTTTTTAATATTCTGTTGGGAGCCACCCAGAGTGGCTGGGGTAACCCAGTCAGATGGGTGGCATATTGATAAATTATCATCATCATTAGAGATCTGTTTCTCAAAGGAGCCTCCCTCAAAGGGCTGTTTTGGGCAAAAATAAAATAGTAATGATAACAAGGCTCCCAGCCCTGTCTTTCCCCCTTATCTTAACCATGCAAAAAAGGACCAGCGTCATTAATGGTGCAACAGACTGGGAAGAAAACGAATCCCAGTTTCCGTTCCACATCCACCTTCCTCCACCCACTCCTGCAAAGCAGCTCAAATGCGAGCTGGCAAAAAATGCTTGAGGAGGAGATAAATAATAATGAATATGTGGTTGTTAGTCAAAGTGACACCCAGAGAACGGCCTTCCGCTGGGGGGGAATGTCAATGCGAAGGCAGCAAAGGCTTTCGGCACGGAAGCCTGTTCGGTTCCCCTTTCAAATCCCATCATTCGTTGCCATGTTTTGCCGGGCACGATAAAAAATACAGCATCTCCACCTTTGTAAATAAATGCATGTATTTAAACGTCGGTGGGGATGCATCAACCCCAAGGCAAGTTTTAAGAATCCGGAACAGAGAAAAGGACCGTTCATTTCCGGCCAGGGGCTTTCCACGAATCCGTCGCCATCTTTTCCAATCGAGCCCCCCCCCCATCTCATTCGCCCACTGCCCCAGATCCCTTTCTAACCCTGTGGGATTAAAACCGCTGAGCGAAATAAATTTGCAAATCTCTCTTTGCGGACAGCGTCCACAAAACGCTGCTTCTGGCCAGATTTCCCCGGGAGTCTGGGGGTGGGGAGGGCCGCAGCCCTATTAAACGGCCCTTCAACCCGCACGCTTTGTTCCACGGCCTACTTTTCCTTCTGCATAACCCTTTTAGCTAATTAAACGGCCAGCCGCTCGCATCAGGCAAATCTTGGGGCCGCTGAGCCGTTCCTACAGGAGGCGTCAAAGCGACCTAAACCGGGATTTTATGGGAGGGGGAGACACATTTGCACACTCAGGCCGGGGAGGATTAAATAAATAAAAAACCCAGATCCTAGTTAGCGGTATTTTCGTGCATCGGGGGGGGGGGGTCCCCAAGCTGCGTTGGGAAGGATGCTTCCCCCGGTTCACCCCAAACCTCCAGGAATTTTAATTCTGGCAAAGAAGCTAAACCCCCAAAAAGGATAACAAGGAAACAGGATTAAGTGAGATCAAGGCAAGAGACGGGCAGCTTGCTTTTGCCAACGCAAAACTCCTTATTTCCTTCGAAGAAATGGAGAGATGCCCTCCCCACCACAGATGACCGACAACTTGCGCCCCCCCCCACTGCCTGCCTGTTTGTGGCATGTAGGATTAACACCACCAGATAAAAGGGTGACTAATTTGGGAAGAGTCTGGATACGGGAAGAGGGCTGATCTGCCTTTTTCAGGCTACGGCTATCTCAAGCCCTGACTGCAGTGGGGTGTCAACGCAGCGCCCCTCCTTCAGATGCCGTTGCACTACAAAGCCCATCATCCTTCTCCTTCAGCGGCACTGGCCGATGGGAGTTGTAGTCCAAAAACGCCCCAGGTATTCTTGCACATCGAATCACACTTTCCCCCTTCTTCCCAGCAAGGGAGAAAAAATTGTGCCTTTGTGAGCAGGCAAAGGAGAAGAAGAGCCACGTTTTCCTGCGTCAGAGGAGGCGGTCCGGAAAGCTAAATTTGCCCACGCGGGATGTTCTGTCCCTGGTATCGGGAACAGGCTGCCTGCCGGCTGCGATCCTGCGGGGTCTGCTTCCTTCTGCAACCCCGACGACACACACAGAGGGGTAAAAGAAGCTGTCTTATGTGGAATCCAGACCAGCTTGCCTACCTAGCTCAGTGAAGCCTGCTCTGACTGCCAGCAACGGCTTCCCAGGTGGATGAACGTGGGACCTGAATGCAAAGCAACTGCATTCAAACTTTCACGGGGGGGGGGAGGAAACGCCCTGCTTTCAGCTCCCTCCCCACCCAGAATGGGGACCCCCACCCACTGATCTTGCTTACAGGAAATGAATATAGGCTGCATGGCATATTATTGTTGTTGTTATTGCTATTATTATTTATTGAATTTATATACCGCCCTATACCTGGAGGTTATCAGGGCAGTTCACAGAATAAAATCAAAATATAAAAATACATAAAATAAAAACAACAACATATCCATGATTATAACAATGTTACATGTCTCCTCTTTCTTCCAAGGATGACTGAAGTAAGATTACAGCCGTTTCACTGCATAACTCACATTTGCCCCAAGAATTGTTCTGATAATAATGATAATATTATTATCTGCTCTGTATCCCATATTTCCTCTGAGGATTACTCGATATAGATATCTCCTCTTCCAAGGATGATCGAAATAATATTATGGTTATTTATTACATAACTCACATTTGCTCCAAGAATTGCTGTAATAATCATAACATTGTAATTTATTGTGTATTCCGTATTTCCTCTGAGTTCTCACATATTAAAATTGTTTATTAGATATCCATATTTATGTAATTATTCCACTTCAACTAGGCCTTTGGCTGATTTGACATCCAATGCCCTTTTAAAATGTGTTGGGGAGTTGGGGCGCGATTGGATTGCTCTCATTTTTATTTTTATTCTGCATGTTGTGGTTTTATATTGCGATTTTATCTTGTGAACTGCCCTGAGACCTGCGGGTATCAGGCGGTAGACAAATTTACTTAATAATAAATATATTTATTGCCTGGCCAACCACTCCTCCCAGAATTCCTCTAATAATGCAGAAAACAACTATTCTACTTATTATGCAGCGTCTCAAACATTGTAAATATTTGTTGCATTTCCTCCAGGACGCTTAATTTGCTCCCACCCTCCTCTTCCCCATTTCATCATCACAACAACCCTGAGAGGCAGGACAGGATGAGAAGACACTCAACAGCCTCCAAGGTCACCCGGCGCATGGCTGAGCGGCGATTTGAACCCGGGCCCTCGCCTGCCTTGCTTCCCCCTATCCTGCCCTCCCCGCCGGCCCTGCGTGGCCCCAAGGGCCACACTGTGCGCTGTGCAATTGTCCCAGGGGCCGCACGGCCTCACGGTGGGTGGGGCCAGGAGCGGGAGGAGCCACCAATGCAAATCTTGCCTCCAAGAGGCCTGGTCCGAGAGCAACATTCCAGCCAGTCCAAAACCAAGAGGAGGGTGCCAAGGGCCTGGTAAGAGAGGCCCCGGGGCCGCATGCGAGATTCGATCGAATCCTGCCCAATGCAATCTAACAGCCGACAACAACGGAGGCGGATCCTCAAGCAGCAGGGCCCCATCTCTTTGCCTGTCCGCAGATAGACTGCTCCTGAAGAGGGGGCTCCGCCTGAGCCACCCACAGGCCCTCTCCTCCTCCCCACACATTTGGGACACACACACACACAGCCCACTTTTAAATGCCACCCAGGCAGGGCCGGATTGAGGTCTGATGCGGCCCTCAGCTCCTGAAGGTAACGGGGCCCTTTCTATGTCCAGCTGTTCTTTGTCCACTACAAATTGTCGCTGTTTTTGGTGCTGAATATATGCTAGATGGTCATTGATGGACCTCATAGGCATCTCAAGCCATTTGCACATGCAGAGTGTCGGCACCCTATATATAGAAAGGAGCAAAGCAGGGATCTTTGAGGGAGCAGGCGGGGCCCATGACTTACATCCCAGGAGCCGACACAACATAAAACACAGTTGCTGGATGTAGGTTTTCTTTCACTTGTTATGTTATATTTTGGAAATGGACATCCAGTTTTTTCTCCCTTTAATTTTTTGGGGGGCCGCCAAGAGAGTGGGGCCCTAAGCTAGAGCTTGCTGAGCTTCGACGTAAATCGGGCCCTGCACCCAGGCTAACAGCCATCATCAGCCCCGGTCCCCGCAGAAAAGATGTCGATCTTGGCGACATCAATAGGCCCCAGCTTCCTGGTTGCCCTTGGCACCCGGGCATCAATCATTCATATGCCAGGCGTTGCGTGGCAGCCCTTTGGCCTGGACAGCCGTCCATCAACAGGACACACGCTCCTTTCTCCCCCTGCACAAATCTGATCCAGTTGCAAACGGATGAAAACCAAGAGGATAGGAGGTGGAATTGCAAAAAAGGGGGCACATTCTGGAAGCAAGGGATGTGTGCGATGCTTCAATAGGTCTACTCCGAGTAGGGCTAAGGCTGGCCCAATCCATTCCATTTTCTCTCCTTCCCGTGCAAAAGGCAAGGAAAGCACCCCAAACCATCATCTCCTTGCCTACATTCAATGCTGCATCGCTCACCCCCGAAAAGCACGCAGTGGCTTGCAATTATGGTCTGCCAAAGGGGGTGGGGGTGGGGAGGGGATCCAAAAAACGTGAATGAATTGCCTCTCTCCGCCTTGATTTTTCGTTTTTTAGCTTTGCAACTGGCAAGCTCTCTCTGCATCAGAGGAATTGGAAAAGGGGGCAGAGGGAGAAAGAAAAAAAACCATCTTAAGCTCGTTCTTCTCATCCGAAAGGTGAGCTCCTGCCAAAGCGATTCGGATCCAGCTCCTTACAAAACGCAGAGGTTTGGGAAGGGTTTTTTTTTGCTTTTTTGAGTTGAGGTTTTTGCTTTTTTTGCAAAAAGCAGCCTCCCCCCCCCCCTTGCAAATAAGGCCCACCAGATCTGGCTCCTTTTCCAACCTGCGCTGCTCGCTCCCCCCCCCCGTCCCTCCTTTCCCAATCCGCCTGTTTACCATCTGCATCGCCGAAGCCTCTTTTGCCAGGCCAGCATTTCCAGCTTAGCCCATCGCCGCCCATGGCCAGAAAATGCATAATAAAAAAGGAAAGCACCGCTCCCGTTAGCAAGCCAGCATCATCCCTGTCCAAAACACCTCCATTTTTAATTATATCTTTTTGGTAAAGAATCCAGCGCTTTAGGCTTGGCTTTTTTTCTCTCCCTCCCCCCCTGCAATTTTGCATCTTCTTTTTTGCATGTGTCAAATGAAGGTTACCAGCCCCCCCCCCCCGAGACGCGTTCTTTCGCATGCAATGCAGGGATGCAAAAGGTGCAATGCAGGAAAGGGGAAAAGACGGCCCCGGGGGGGGGTGCAAAGCTTGGGGGGGTTGCCCAAGGCGCGCACTCACCTCGGGAACGCGCTTCGGGTCTAGCAGCAAATGCAGCAGCAGCACAAGCGGCGCGAGGCGACGGCACCTGCCTGCAGAACCCGGGCTGACGTCACCAGCGCTCCGAAAGGGGAGGGCGGCTATGCAAATAGGGCGGGTGACGTCAGGGAGCAAGGCGCCGCCTCCGCAGCTCCTGGAGGCGGGATGGGTGGGAGCTGCCATCCCGCCACGCGATTGGAGGATCGCCTAGGATTGGCAGCCCCGTCACCAGCTCGCTTGAAACCCAACGGGGCTGATTTCTCAGGAGAGAAGCCTCGCGAAACCTCGCGAGATTTCTTTCTCCCGCCATTTTTTCCCCCTTACCCCCCCAGGCGTATCTATGGCGAGGCAAATCACGTGACCCTGAGGGAAAATTATTTATTCTTAAATTCTATTTTTATTCGAGGGCTATTAAGCTATTAAGCCCTCGAATAAATGCTGGTCCTGAGGGGAATTTATTTATTCTTAATTCTGTTTTTATTCAAGGGCTATTAAGCCCCCTCAGAGTCATTTCAATGCTGCTCATCCAGAAATAAATCCCGTAAAGCAGAAGAAGAGAGACCAGAGGGGAATTTCTGACCAATTTTCCACCTCAGGATAGTCTGCTGTTGTGCTTTTCTGTTCAATTATCACCATGGTTTTTATCTCACCAAAAATGCTCGCCTGACGTTTCAGACAAAAATAAAATACAATGCCACATATAGAAGCCCGCTGGTGTCAAAGCCATTATATAATCCACAAATCTATGAGGAACGATGCTGGAGATTGTTCTGGCCATATAAGATCAATTATGGATTGAGGGGTTTTTTAATAATAATAATATCAAGCCAAATACACGTTTATTGCTGCTGTTATGATGAAAACATCCATCTTTCAACATGGCAGCCCTTAAAACTTTGGAACTCCCTGCCTCTTGACACGATTGACATTTTATTCTGGGTTTTATTTGGTGCCTTAATGTATCTCGTCAACCGCTTTGAGATTCTTTCCTTAAAAACATAAAGAGGTACAGAAATGAAATTAATAATAATATGATGCCAACATTATGACACCACTCGTATTAGCTTTCAAAAGCTTCCCCCCCCATTTTATCTGTGTTCCATTGATAATTTCTTTTTTAAAGAAAAATATTGTATTTTCCCCATTTCTCATTTTACCGTGTTTCTCCATCTGAACAAAACCCAAAATTTCCTTCAACTTCCCTCCTCCGCTCTTCTCTGCGGTTCCTTGTTTTATATCACCACTTCCAACCTGTTTATAAATGTCATCTTTTTGCTCTCCAGAAGTTTATTTTTTACGCCTCATGTTTATGTCAAGCCTGCTAAACTTTTTAATCGCTTACAGTAATAGCACTATTGTTATAAGAAAAAACACCCGTATAGAGTCCTTATTTAGGGCTGACCAAAATTGTTGAGCTTTTAAGGATTGAAGAGTTGTTGAACTTTTTATACAATTTTACACCAAAGTTGTTGAGCTTTTAGGATTGAAGAGTTGTTCAGCTTTTTTTTGGGGGGGGGGATTTGACCCCAGGACATATACTGCCACGGGGGCTGAATGATGATGATGATGATGATGATGATGATTATTATTATTATTATTATTAATTTATACCCTGCCCACTCTTGGCTGCTTCCCAAAAAATTAATATTAAAATACTATAATACATTGAACATTTAAATCGACCGGCGGGCAGGATTAGGCCCCCCCACTGGACTTTGGACATGCCTGCATACAAATACTGCAAGGGATTTATGTATAAATGGGGGGGGGGTTGCCCCTCCAGCAGATCTCATGCACATGCCGCCCACTACCAAAACCAGCACCATCCCTTGGGTGACTTGTCTCCACCAAACCCTTCATCCCCGTTTCTTCCTGTCTCTTCCAAGGGCCTTTGCTGCACGATACACCAAATGATCCATGTCTCTCTGGACTGGCTCCCTGGGGAAACTTCAGAGGTTCATCTAGACCTGTGAGCCCCTCGGCCTGAGGGATCATCCCTGGCCTCCCGAGGGCGCATGCAGAGATCACAAGCCCAGATGGAGACCAAAGGGGGGGGGGATGAACTGGGCTGGGAAACAGGGAAATGGGAATACAGTGGTGCCCCGCAAGACGAATGCCTCGCAAGACGGAAAACTCGCTAGACAAAAGGGTTTTGCGGTTTTTGAGCTGCTTCGCAAGACAATTTTCCCTATGGGCTTGCTTCACAAGACAAAAACGTCTTGCGTTTTTTGCAAGTTTGTTTCCTTTTTCTTAACACCGTTAATACAGTTGCGACTTGACTTCGAGGAGCAACTCATAGAACGTGGTGTGGTAGCCTTTTTTGAGGTTTTTGGTGATTTTTGAAGCTTTTCCAAAACTTTCCCGACACCGTGCTTCACAAAACGAAAAATTCGCTAGACGAAAAAACTCGCGGAACGAATTAATTTCGTCTTGCGAGGCACCACTGTATCTCTTTTGTTCCACTTGATGGGTGTTTGGTGGAGGGCAAGGAGAACCCTTCCATGATGGAGTTTGTGGGGGGGGGGTGTAACATGGGGATGAGCAGCTCATCCAAGTTTGGGTTCTCTTTTGTTCTGGGCTTCCATCTTGTTCCACCTGGGGGCAGGTGGGAGTCCTGGCGCGACCGTCTTCCATCAAGACCAAGCCGACTGGCTGCTCTTTTGCTCTGGGATGCCTTGTTTTTTGTCCAAGGAGCCCTCAGATTTCTCCCTTAACAGATACACCACAGAGGGAGGCAGGTCGACAGCAGAAATCCTGCCGGCCAGGAGACCTCTTGCTGGGTTGACCTGGCTGAGAGCCCGGCCCTCCTTTGGTGAGGATCCATCTTAATTCCCCTCTTCACCCCCAAGGTGCCCTCAAGGCAGGATTGGGGGCAGGGGGGAGACAAGGGGGAAGCTTTTCCCCTCTCCATCCCAACTGCAGAGGAAGAGTTGAGGCCCCGGAAAGAGTCCAAAGGGCTTCCGGACTCTCTTCCTGCCCTGTTTCAGGCATGTGGCTCATATACTTATGGAGGTGTCTGCCTGGTACGTTTAGGAACATTTATTTGACACCTTAGCTCTTCTAATTCTCATAACATTAGTTATGCTTCTTAATTAGTCCTTGAGCATCACCTGAGTCGCAGCATCTCTTTGGCTTGGCGCTTGCTGGTCATTTTCTGACAGGAAATTTCCCTCCTTTTAATCAAATAGCTCTAGCACTTTATGAAACTGGTTCTTCTGTGTCTCTGGGTACGTTTCTCTGTGGGCTTTCACTTCGTATCACGACGCTGCCACCAATTAATATGGGCGCAACAGCCCTTTCCCCCCTGGCGCCGTTGGGCTGTTCTCTCGCTTCAAAATGGAGGCCCGCCTCACAGACCACCACTTCTGCTCAACTTTATGCTTCTCTTTCTCTCCTTCAGCTTTAGCCAAGTCCCATCTCAGTCTCCTCATCTCTCATTCAGGGGGAGGATTTTCCTCAGATGCAGCAGCTCTGCACTGGGTCACCCTGAGTCTCTTTCGCTTGGCGCTTGCTGGTCATTTTCTGACAGGAAATTTCCCTCCTTTTAATCAAATAGCTCCAGCACTTTATGAAACTGGTTCTTCTGTGTTCTCTGTGGGATTTCACTTGGTATCATGGCGCTGCCACCCATTCCTATGCAACGGCCTCTCACTTCCACCAGTTCCCTCCAACTCCCTCAGATGGTCTTGGAGGGACTTTTGTGAGGTAAAACTTCACCATGAGGAGTCTCCGGCAGGATTTGTTCAAACGAAGAAGAAGTCCATGACCCGGGGGGATGAGACTTTGGAGACCTCAGCTCTTCCAAGGTTCTTTCCCTTCAAGCTTTTCTCCCTTGTTTTGCGCTTCATCCTCTGGCTCTGAAGAAGGGGGTCCTTCCTTCCTTTCTGTCCGTTCCTCCGGAGGGACCTCCAAGTCCCAGACCCAAGAGATCTCTTTCCAGAAGAATCTCTCCCCTCCGGAGGAGACCTCTCTGTCCACCTTCTCTTCCTCCTCTTTCCGCCTCCCAGTTAATTCCTGGCCTGATTACTCTTCTCGGTGCTTTGAGAATTGTAAGCTCTGAGGTAGAAAATCCAGTGGTGCCTCGGGTTAAGAACCTAATTCGTTCCGGAGTCCGTTCTTCACCTGAAACCGTTCTTCACCTGAGGTACCACTGGAGCTCATGGAGTCTCCCGCTGCCACTGGCGCACAATGTCTGTTGTCATCCTGAGGTAAATTCTTAACCTGAAGCACTATTTCTGGGTTAGCGGAGTCTGTAACCCGAAGTGTTTGCAACCCGAGGTGCCACTGTAAATGGGCCAGGCAAACACATGCATAAATATATAAGCCGCATGTCTGAAACAGTACAGGGGAAAAGTCCTGAAACCATTTTGCCTCTCCCAAATGGACCTCAAATGTTTCTTTTGCAAGGACAAAGGAAATGGGGAAACCTCCCCATTGTGTCTTTGCTCACAAATCCTGCCTTAAGGGCCTATCTGTGTGTGAATAGGGTGAGCCTGTGACCTGGGTTCGGGAATTGAGTATTTGCCAGCACAAAGGAACGGCCCAAAAGACGTCTGAAGGCAGCCCTGTTTAGGGAAGTTTTTTAATGACTGGTGTTTTAATGTATTTTTAATCTCCTGTTGGAAGCCGCTCAGAGTGGCTGGGGAAACCCAGCCAGATGGGCGGGGTATAAGTAAATTATTTATTATTATTATTATTATTATTATTATTATTATTATTATTATTATTATTATTATTATTATCTTCCTACCCAACCTCCCTCCTCCACCACCCCCTAATTCCAAAGCCTCTCCTTTTAAACTCTCTGTTATGTACTAAGCTTGGATCCTAGACCAATAGGCAGGTAGGATCCTATAATGCAACCACCTGATTGGCCCAGTCAGACCCCAGGAGGGACACATAATCAACCAGTCAGACGGGACACTGGTTGTGTAAATATTAAAGCCCGGGGTTTGGGGGGGAATTCATTCAATAAAGAGCATGAAATCTGAGTATCTTTCAATCTCCCTCCTGGAAGCACAGCCAATCAGGGGCTGGCAGGAGAAAAAAGCAAAAAGAAACACTTGTGGAACCAACTTTTTCCGTCACAAATGTCCTCTATACTGAAAAGGTCCACTATTTCTATTATTATTATTTTTGGTGCCAGAGGGGAGAATTTGTATCGGTTCATAAATCGGTTTGCAATGTGGCGGAGGATTCTACAGACTTCCCATGTGGCCACAAGGTGGCAACCGAACTCCAATGTTAAGTTTAGGTTTTGGAAACACCCAGGTTGTTGCAAGGATCCTGGAAGAATCCCTTCGCAGCTGCTGCAGAGGGGAGGCACTCTGCACCTGCACAGAGGCACGGGTCCCGGCCTAGCTGCTCCACCCTCCGAGCGCCCCTATTTCCCAGGATGATTTCTCATCTGATCCTGCTTTTCTGCTGTTTAGGGAAGCTTTTAATATTTGATGAACTATTGTATTTTAATATTTTGCTGGAAGCCGCCCAGAGTGGCTGGGGAATAAATAATAATTTATTATATTATTATTATTTCCTTAGCACCTCCCTATTTTCACGGGAGAAATGCTGGAAGGGGGTGGAGTTATGTGGCCCCCCGCACCAAGGAGATAAGTGGCCATCCAACTTTTAGAAGACATCGGTTCTGTTTCTATGTATGTTGGAAGTCGCCTGGAGAGGCTGGGGCAACTGGTCAGATGAGCAGGGTACAAAGAATAAAATATTATCGTCATCATGGAACAGGACATTTCCCTCTCTATGTTGGAGGGTATGCCTTTCATCTGTGCTGCCCTTGCCGTTTGACTTCCCCTGTCTCCATTGCCTCCTTCACACCTCCAGTTTTTTTCTACGTTTCACATGAATTTGCTGTTTTAGGGGTTGTTTTTAAAAGTCTTCCCATCTCATTTTTGACCACATCCAACTTACCAAGGTTCATGGGTCTTACATTCCAGGTTCCTATGCAATATTTTTCTTTACAGCATTGGACTTTCCTTTCGCTTCCAGGCATATCCGCAACTGAGCGTCCGTTTCGCTTTGGCCCAGCCGCTTCATCAGCTCTGAATCTACTTGTCCTTGTCCTCTGCTCTTCCTCAGTGGCATGTTGGACCTGAGGGGCTCATCTTCCAGCGTCAGAACTTTTATATGCCTGTTGTCTTTGTCCATGGAGTTTTCTTGGCAGGGATACTGGAGTGGGTTGCGGTTCCTGCTCCAGGTGGATCACCTTTGGTCAAAACTCTCCACTATGACCCGTCCATCTTGGGTGGCCCTGCACGGCAGAGCTCATAGCTTCTCTGAGTTATTCAAGCTCCTTCGCAAGGCAGTGATCCACAAAGGGATCACTTTGGCCACCTCAGGAGAAGAGAAGACTCCCTGGAAAAGACCCTGATATTGGGAAAGATGGAGGGCACAAGGAGGAGGGGACGACGGAGGACGAGATGGTGGGACAGTGTTTTTGAAGCTACCAGCATGAGTTTGACCAAACTGGGGGAGGCAGTGGAAGACAGGAGGGCCTGGCGTGTTCTGGTCCAGGGGGTCACAAAGAGGCCGACACGACTAAACATTTAAAAGTCTGGAATGGTTTTGCATGACTTCCTATGGGAAAGCGCGCCTTGGTTTTGGAATGCTTTGGTTTTGGAACGGACTTCTGGAATGGATGAAGTTTGAGAATCAAGGGACCCTGTATATATATATGAGAAATGGGAGCTCTTGCAAGCTGGCCCAACTGGCTCCCCAACTGCAGTCCACAAATCCTCGTGGAGACATCTTGAACCGGGCGTTGACATGCATGCAATGAATCAAGGGTGCCGAGGGGAAGCAGCAAGCCGGCAGCAAAGATAAGCTGTCCCACCTTGGGCTTAAATATTTATGTTATTTGGAAGCCGGGCCTGTCAGTGACGGATTTGCAGAGAGGGAAGGAGGGTTGGGGGTGAGCGGGGAAAAGGGGCATTTGTCATCTTCTCCTTGTAAGGCGGCCTTACAAGAAGAACGTCAAAAGCCCCGGCAGAGCCTCTCTTCTTCCGTGAAAGAGTGTATCATAAGACACGGCTTGCCCTCTTGATAAAGACTTGAGGAATGAGATTATCACCCCTCTTTTATCGTCCATTCCAGGTCGCCCAGCCACTGCCCCAGGGTCCTTTCTCCTGGCAGATCAAGATATGAGAAAGAGAGAGAGAGAGAGAGAGAGAGAGAGAGAGAGAGAGAGAGAGAGAGAGAGAGAAAGAAAGAAAGAAAGAAAGAGAAAGAAAGAGGAAAAAAGGAAGAGAAGGAAGGAGGAAAGAAGGAAGGAAAGAGAAGGAAAGAAGGTGAGAGAGAGAGAAGGAAGGAAGCAAGGAGGGAGAAAGAGAGAGAGAGAGAGAGAGAGAGAGAGAGAGAAAGAGAGAAGGAAGGAAGGAAGGAGAAAGAAAGATAGAAAAAGAGAGAGAGAAGGAAGGAAAGAAAGAAAGAAATAAAAGGAAGGAAAGAGAGAGAGAGAGAGAAAAGAAAGGAAGGAAGGAAGGAAGGAAGGAAGGAAGGAAGGAAGGAAGGAAGGAAGGAAGGAAGGGTCCTTCAGGGGTCAGCAAACCTTTTCAGTGGGGGGGGGCAACTATATTGGGGGGGGGGGAATGAACGAATTCCTATGCCCCACAAATAACCCAGAGGTGCATTTGAAATAAAAGGACACATTCTACTCATGTGAAAACACATCCGGGGGCCGGATTGAGAAGGCGATTGGGCCGGATCCGGCCCCTGGGCCTTAGGTTGCCTACCCCAGGTCTAGTCCTCGTGGTTCTGAAGAAAGGAGCTGTCTCAAGAGCAGTGTAGGAAGCCGTGGCTCTGGAGGGCTTTGGGCAGAGTTTCTCCCTAGAGTTGCCCTGAAGGACTGAGCGACTGAAACCGTGTTACGGAAATGACATGGGGGGGGGGGGCACATCTTGAAAGTTGTTGCAATGGTACAACTCTTATGCCTGAGTGTATCCTTTCGACGTGACAGCCCAGGGAAGATGCCTAGCTTCATCAATATGTGGAAAATCCATACTTGAATCCACTCTCCTCATTCCAACGCCATTTGAACCCTGAGAGAAAGGTGAGTTGGGGCTCCACCTCCCTCCATGAACCAAGAAGCAGGAACAGGGCAACCCGCCAGAATTCCCCCAGGGCAACAAGAGACCTCCGCAGAGGCAGGTGTTCTGAAAGCCCATCTCCAGACCAGTGCGGAGGGCAAGGAGATGTCAAGAGTTGTCTTGTTCTTTCCGTGATGGGGACTTCAGAGGCCGGGGGAAAGGTGTCTGATCAAGAGACCTAATGTCAAGCTTGTGTAACCCTTGTATACCCCTCCCCTAGGACACAGGGGGTGCTTTGGTCTAAGCAAGGCACCTCCAACAGGTAGATAGTGATCTACCAGTAGATCACTGGATGTCTGTGGTAGATCACTGGCTCCCCCCCCAAAAGTTAAACGTTTAAATTGCCCTGCACCCCCCACAAACAGGGCTTTCGTCCTCCCTCCCAAAATGGGGCATTTCTTCCTAAAAAAAGCTCAGCAACTTTGACCTGAACCCCCCCAAAAAGCTGGTAGATCACTGCCAGTCTTTAACTGTGAGTAGATCACAGTCTCTTGGGAGTTGGCCGCCCCTGGTCTAAGCCACTGAGCCTCTTGGGCTTGCTGATCAGAAGGTCAGCGGTTCGAATCCACACAATGGGGTGAGCTCCCATTGCTCTGTCCCAGCTCCTGCCAACCTACCAGCTTGGAAGCACACCAGCGCAAGTAGATAAACTGCTGCGGTGGGAAGGTAAACGGCGTTTCCGTGCGCCCTGGTTTCCGTCACGGTGTCCCTCTGCTCCAGAAGCGGTTTCTCCTGCTGGCCACATGATCCAGAAAGCTGTCTGTGGACAAACGCCGGCTCCCTCGACCTGAAAGCGAGGTGAGCGCCGCAACCCCAGAGTCGCCTTGGACAGGACTTCACCATCCGGGGGTCCTTTATTTTCTACCTCTTACCCCTCCCCATTTGTGGCATGCTAGTGATGTAGTGATGATGCCTTAATGATGCCTCTCAAAGTGTATTCTGGGGGAAAGAAGGAAGGTTTAAAAGAGGAGGGCCCTTTCATATTGCCTAGTAGCCTCTGGTGCCCTTAATAAGCGTAATAATAATAATTTTATTATTTGTACCCTGCCCATCTGATTGGGTTGCCCCAGCTTCCAACTGCTTCTAAGGTTTTTTTTAACAATGAAGTGGTGTATATATAATAATAATAATACTGTAATAATAAATGTGTTCTCAGCCATCATATTGTCGGCTCTCTCTTCCTTTGAATTTCTTCCCAAATTTTCCTGTATCTCCTTCTCCCTCGCCTCATCACTGCCACTGCAAACCGCCCTGAGACCTCTGGGTATAGGGCGGTATATAAATTCCATAAATCATCATAATCACAACCAACTCACTGCACTTCCATCTTCCCACCCACCAACGTTTTTTTTGGCCATTTTTCTGTTATCGCAAGATCTTTGGTGCAGAGACTTAGGTTTCAAGTGCTGTAGCTTTATAGCATGGTTTTAAAAATATATATAAAATAAAATAAATCAGCATTTGGTTTTTTTACATGGAAATTATACTGGGGGAGACAAGGTGCCGTAGAAAAACAAGGTGCGGTTCCCAGCCAAGGGCTCAGCGGCCGGTCAGGAAACTCAAAGTGCCATGTGGGGGGAAAATATTATATACGCACACATAACGCAGTGTTTCTGAACACAAGTCACAGTAATATCAGTATCGGACAACGAAATAGGGGGGAGCGGACTGGTTGTGAGGGTTAGCACACTTCAAATTCAACACGTCCAGGTTATTATTGTTAAAACTTAAGGCTACAAAAACTCCGTAAAATGTATACTCATCTAATAAATTAAAGGCGGTATCCTCGTTTGCTGTGGCTTGGGGACTCCCCCCATCCCAATTTCCTTGCTTGTACAGTGGTACCTTGGTACTCAAATGTCTGGGTTCCCAAATGCCGAAAACCTGGAAGTGAGTGTTCCGGTTTTGGAACGTTTTTCAGAAGCCGGTCGTCCAATGCAGCTGTCGGCTATTGTTTCCTGGGTGCCTGCAGCCATCAGAAGCCATGCCTTGGTTTTCGAACATTTCGGAAGTCAAACGGACTTCCGGAACGGATTAAGTTTGGCGCTTTGGTTTTTGCTCTTTATTTTGCCTTTTTGTTTCTGAGGCTTTTTCTGTTCATTTGTTTCTGTGACCGTGCGGAACCCAGTTCAGCTACTGATGGATTGATTGTGTGACTGCGAAATGGATAAAAGCCCCCCATCCAAACAATGACTATCATCAGTGCAGCCAAGATTTTAAAAAGAAATTTACCATCTACAATACTGTCTTATTTATTTTGTAGCACAGTGCGTTGGTGGTTGCTTTCGTTTTATCAATCAATGGTCTCATTAGATAGTAAAATTCACGTTAAATTGCAGTTTTAGTGGCTGCTTTTAAAAGTCTGGAACGGATTTATCCGTTTTGCATGACTTCCTATGGGAAAACGCGCTTTGGTTTTGGAACGGACTTCCGGAACGGATTCAGTTTGAGAACCAAGGCACCACTGTATATAAGATTCTTAGAGTCTTAAGGGCTCTGCTCTAAAGATGAATTAACCCCGCAGGGTCTCTCCCCCTCACAGACACCCCCCTGGATGTCTTATTCACTTCCTATTTTGTTCCCGAGAACATCCCCAACCCCGATCTCCTTTTCAAAATACCCAGCTTCATCTCTTCCCAAATCCTGAAAGTATTTATATCCATTCTGCCCTTTCGGGGGGGGGGGGCACTGCAAAAGGGGAAAATGGAAAATGGAAAGGGTGGGGGAGGAAATGTAAGGGGTGTTTTCATTCCGAAGAGAAAAAACGTGGCAGATTTCTTCTTCTTTTTTAAAAATAGCTGTCTATAAATATTTCCATCGAGGAGAAAAGACAGCGCGGGACGTTAGCCTGCCGAAGTTTGTTTCCAGCGCGGCTCTCGGGGGCGAGAAAACGTGGAGCAAGGCCTGGATCCCTGCAGGTTCCAGGAGCAGACTTAGAAAGGGAGAAGAGAAAGGAGGTGAATCTCCCATTGCAGGGCATGGGGGAGCCTGCTGGGTGAAGAGCAATAACTGGAGGCAATTTCTCACTGGAGGGATACTGGTTTGCTTGTGCTGGGGAGAGCGGCGTTGGGTGCTTTCTCTCTGCACAGCCCTCCGCTTGCAACACCCAAAGGGGCCTTTTCAAGTCCAGTGCAACTCACCCATCCATCCCCACGTCGCACGCAAGGTCTCAAGCCGAAGTGGGATTCGAACCTGGACCAAGAAGCGGGATTTGAACCTGGACCACGCACAGCCCAAGCTCCGCCACCCCACCAGTGAAACCAACATTTGGAGAGAATGCAAGTCGGGCGGTTCATATGTGTTTGGACTGACCCCCAACAGATCCTCAAAGTCAGTCTCACAGACGGGGAGAAAGGCCTTTTCTCAGCCCGGCAAGGTCACCCAAAATCATTTTAAAAAAAACAAAAAAACGGGAGTTGTCAGGGACGGAACTCGCGACCCTCTGCCCACAAAGCTTGCAGTCGCCCATGGATCCTCTTCTCCCGTGGGCTCGGTCCCCATTGGAACCACGCAGGTCCCAGGAGGAAGGGGGAAGATTTCTCCCCACGGCTGGGCTTGTGGCACAACCCAGGGTGGAAAATGGTGGGAGGAAGACAGGAGGGGTGAGGCGTGGCCTTCTGCCCCTGGGCACACGCCCACCGTTGGCGCTCTTCCACAGTTTTCTCAGGAAGAGGGCAAGGAAACCACCATGGCGGACCTTTTCCGGTGGCGGAGAGGCCTTTCAAGACCCACCCACCCCGTGACGCCGCCAAGATGGAGCGACAACAGTGCCTTTTCCCCAACCCCACTTCCCCCGTTACGTCCCAAGGGGCAGGAAGGTGATATTCCCTTCTGGATCAAGACCGGCCTCGCTTGTGCTCCTTTTGGTGGTGGCCCCCGTGGCAGAGCCCCCGTCACTCTGCAAGAGTGTCCTCCGGTTATCAAAGTTCTGCATTGCCAGGACGTTCCTTGGGGGGCTGCCCTGCTTGTCCATGGGGGACGCCGACTCTGAGTCATCGGTGGTCCCTGGGGTTTTGGCCTCGCTGTGGTCTTCTTCCAGGGGGCTCTCGGTGCCCGACTCCTCTCCGTCCTCCTCTTCCAACGTGAGCTGGAACTGGAACTTGTCAGGGGCTCCTTTCTCGGACGCCAGCCCGTCGGGGGGCGGCGGGGGGCTGTGCGGGATCATACTCTGGTACCATTCGCGGTTGTCTTCGAGGGTGTCCAAAATCTCCTGGGCGTCCGGGTGGACGAGGTCAGCCCAGGTTTCCCAGAGCGGGTGAGCGATGTAGTCGATGAATCCCACCTGCCGGAAGGGAGACAAAGACAGGGGCTGAGAGGACGCAGAAGCAAGGAACGCCCTTCGCTTCCCAGGACGCCAGTCTCAGTTCAGAACCAAAGCTCAAAAAGTAAAACAAAAGAATGCATTTTTGCAACTGGCTCAGAGAAATACAAGGTGTGACTGGAAACCGGCTGGCAAAACTCAAAAATGAACCAGAGGCGTTGCCCGCTCTCCTTAAAAAAAGCTGTCCAGGTTGGGTCAAAACATTAAATAAAATAAATTAGGAAACCAGATGCAGAAGATGTCTGTGGCCCCCTCCAAAAGGGAATCCTACAAGGTGCAAGCGGAAAGTTTGGTGAATGGTCACAGAAACCGGACAGGGAGAAATATTTGAACGTACAACCGGCATCGGAAACCCACGACAGGCTCACAGTTGTGTGGGGAGATGAAGCTGTAACTCGAAAGACAGGGCATTTCCGCAGGAAGCCCCCTCGTTTCCAGGTGTGGAGGGTGCCCCCCCAACCCATCGACAAGCCCCCCCCCCTTGGCGCACCCACCTGGGACTTCTCTACGGAGGCGTTGTGCTTGTCGCACATGGGGCTGATCTCCATGCCCTTCTCCCGCTCCCGGTCTCCCTGGTGGAAGAATTCCACCATGATCCGGTCCGTCCACTGGCGGTACAGCTCCAGGGGTTTGGTCGGGTTGCTGAGGTCTGCGCAGTGAACGATGTTCTGCAGCACCTGGAAGGGCAGAGATGCGCCGCTGTCAAGCCTGAACCCTCGGGTGACATTTGGAGGAACGTATTGGACTCCCAGGACGTTTCTGAGCACAATTCAAAGGGTTGGGGCTCATCTTGAAAGCCCTAAATGGCCTCTGTCCAGTAGACCTGAAGGAGCGTCTCCACCCCGGACACCAGGGTCCCTCTCCCAAGGGCCTTCTGGTGCACCTTCAGTGTGAGAAGTGAGGTTGCAGGGAAACAGGCAGAGGGCCTTCTCGGTGGTGGCACCTGCCCTGTGGAACACCCTCCCACAACATGCCAAGGAAATCAACAACCATCTAACGTTTAGAAGACATCTGAAGGCAGCCCTCTTTAGGGAAGTTTTTAACAACTGGTGTTTTAATGTATTTTTAATCTCCTGTTGGAAGCCACCCAGAGTGGCTTGGGAAACCCAGCCAGATGGGTGGGGTATAAATAAATTATTTTTAATTATTATGATTGTTATGCCCATGACACCGATGGCAGAGTCTGCCTGGTGGGCAGCAGACTCCCCTGTGATGATATATAATGTTGTATAAAATTATATCCTGATTTTAATCTTGGATTCACACTGCCGAGCTACAAATTTAATTGGATGCAGGATGGATGAGCAAAAGTGAGCTGAGCTCAAATCCTGCCAGGTTTGTGTGTCTGAGAAATGGGTCCACCCTGGATGGGGTTGCCCTCCACCTGAAGGATCATCACACCCCTGTCCCCTCCAAAAGAAGTTTCACCTGAATGCGGTCGGAGTAGTTGTCCAAAAGCAAGACCCCCAAACTGGTGACCTTCTTGGTCTCTACCATCGTCTTCAGATCAGCCAGAAGGTTCATGTGTTTGGACATATCTGTTGCCAGGACCTGAGACCAGAAACCACGGGGGGGAAAGGATTTTATTCTATGCCGCTTTCCATTCAAATTAATCCCAAAGCGGCTTGCAAACAACAAATAATAACAATGTGATAAAACGTATTAGAACATCACAAATACTGCAAATCAGCAGTGAAACAATTGCAGTCTATAAAATACTGTGAACAAGGCAACAACTAAAAAATAAGCCAAACATCACAACTAAAGGAAAGCCATATTATATGACTAACAAATAAACACAGTGTTTATAATCTATCGAACAAAACAAGCAATATTAAACAAAAGAGCAGCCCCCCAAATAAGCTAAGCCCTGCGCTCCTCACCATGTCGATGGCCATCTTGCGAAGAGACTGCCGTTGCTTTTTGGAGATGTTCTGGAAGATGTCACAGTTTTCCTCTTGCAAGAGCTTGAAGCCCACGGCCAGGTGGTGGTTCTCAAGGACCGACGCATCGTTATACATCAGCGCCAGCTCCGAATCTGGGGGCGGGAAAAGGGTGGTCAGTTTGACAGGTGATGTCTCCGGATCAGAGGAGGCCATACATGTGGGTGAGAAAGAGAGTAAGGGAGCAGATTGACATAGGGGCTTGAAGCAGCCGGCCAACATTTTGTGGGAATGTTCCGGGTGGCAGGAGAGGATATATTGTTTATTCATATCTTTCCTAACTTGCGCTAGCAAGTACTTTTATGTAGGCGAGTTACATTTCCCTTTTAACGTGCACACCAGATATCTGGTTGCAGGCTCGTGTGAGCCTCTCACTATTATACAATTCAATCTGTCTCAGATTGAATTGTACGTTCCTGGTAAGTTCCCTTGAATCCCTCTTAAAAGAATAAAGCCGCCACAATCTTATTCGAAATCAATGAAAGAAGTTGACTCACATCAGTTCACAGTTGGATTCCTGGAGGCAGACTTAGTTACAAAGATGTACATGTGGATCTGCCCCATATGGGGGGATAATCCCAGTGATTCTGAGAGCTAGCAGAGCAGTCCTAGCTAGAAGTTGGTCAGACAAAGAAGGAAGTCAAAAAGAGAGGGAGGTGCTGTGTGACTCGTCCTTTTGTTACCTGGACAGGTAAGGTCACATGCAAAAGGAAGGATGCTCCAGCCAGGAGGAACATTGCAAATAATGTTGTACTTGACTGCCTCTCATGGATCACATCCCACACATTTGCACAACTATCAGGCTACAAGAGGCCCTTTTCCTGGTCCAGGCATCCTGTCCTCTTGTTATGGCTTCTCGTTATCGCTTTTTGCACTTCACTTTGGGACATCCTATGCAAAGTGGGGCAAACCTGCCCCAGGTAAAGGAGGGAAGGACAGGAGGGGACGTTCTCAGGAACAGCTGGAAAGATGGGAATTGCCCCCAATCAGCCGACACGGCCTACTCACTGGTGTTGATCAGGAACTGGTTGGAGACCCCGGGGTGGTCGACGTCGTGGATGGCGGCCGCAAAGATGGCGGCCAAAATCTCCAAGTCGGTGAAGACGGCCTGGAGCGAGCAGATGGAGGGGAGACAAAAAGGGGAGGAAAGTGAGGAGGACAAAGCTAAGGATGGGGTGAGCAAAACTCAAACTGGGGAGCCAGGCTGAGCATTGGCACGGTCAGGAGGCAAGGGACCACTGTGGTCCTCAAGGCTGGATTCCTGCAAGGCTGGGGCAGAATGTGGCAGCCAGTTTTCGGATGGGGGAAATCAACTACTGAGCCAGGCTGAAGGTCTTCCTATTCCTTCACCAGCCCAACTGCTGGACTGCTGTTGCTCATTTTTTCATTGTATTTATTTATTAAATTTCTACAGCACCTTCATCCGAGGACCACAGGGTAACCTGCAATATAAACTGTTCCCCAAGTTGAAAAGCAATGAGCAACCAAGTCTTTAGTGTCATCAGCCCAGTCCTGCGGAACTCTCTGCCACTAGAGATTCAGCAGGTTGCATGGCCGTCTGCTATGGATGCTTAAGCATTGCAGAGGGTTGGACTGGATGACCCTCAGGGTCCCTTCCGACACTATAGTTCTATGATACTGTGAGCCGCAAGCTAAAAAGGCCAGCAGAGTTATGTTGTGCGACCCCCAAACTCCTCCCCTCCCCCAGAATTCCCGCTTCACCTCCAGAGCCGGCATGGAGAGCAGGACGTGGGTGGACTGGGCCACGTCGGCCGCGTGGATGTTGTTGTGGTAGGCCACGTCCGCGTGGTAGTGGTCCTCCAAGGTCATCATGAAGGTGATGAAGGTGTCGGCAGGGATTTGGAAAGATTTCAGCAAGTCTCTTTCCTACAGGGCGAAGGGTGCAGAAGAAGGCGCAGTCTTTTAAAAAGCACTTTTTCAAAAGCGTGGTGGGGGTCTCAAAACGGGGTCTCTATGCAGGAAGCCTGGGGCCTCTCATTCCATGCCCCACCATGGCCTGAGACTTTTCAGCAAGTGAGAGGCTATATGACAGGTGTCAATTAAATTGCGCACATTCGTGGGCTGAATGTCGGGAGATTTGGGGCAGATGAAGGGAAGGACTTCTTTCTTTTTCTCCCCTTTTAAATTTATTCATTTGGTTTTTCAAATTAAAATTTTACAGAGATATATCAAACATGAATCATCCAAACAAGATTCCAAGGAATCTCCTGGAATTCCATCCTCCCCTTTGTGGCTCCTATTATGAATCATTTCCTCCCACATCTTTTATGGTGATCCACATCGATTACAGTAGTGGCGCCCGCCCTGTGGAATGCCCTCCCATCAGATGTCAAAGAAATACACAACTATCTGACTTTTAGAAGACATCTGGAGGCAGCCCCGTTTAGGGAAGCTTTTAATATTTGGTTAATTATTGTATTTTAATATTTTGTTGGAAGCTGCCCAGCCAGACGGGTGGGGTATAAAGAATAAATTATTATGGGAGAGAGGAGTGCAGAAGAGGCTGGCTGGTAGAGGTCCCCACTGCCCCCCCATCAAACTCCAAGCACCCGCCCCCCAGGGCACCCTCTCACCTGGAAGATGCTGTACATGACGACTGTCAAAGGGCGGTGGCCGGAGTACTCAGAAATCTTGAAGACGTCCAGGCCCCACTTGTTGACGTCTTCCAGTTCCTAAGGAGGAGAGGGCAGGGCTGTCAGAGCTCTGCTGGAGACCACCTCTTTCTGTGTTGTAGGTCTGATGTATTTTGGGGTGGTCTTGGGCTACAGGGTGGGCAATTTCAGGAGTCTTTATAAGAGCTTGCACCCCATTGTTCTGGGGTCCCCCTCCCTCCTGCGTGTGGGGAGTGAGGACCCTGTGGCAACAGTTAAAAATGATCAGGCTTGCTAGCCTCTTTGCTTCTCAATATTCTCTGCCTGTTATTTTCTCCGACTGAGAGAGAACCTACTTAAGGACTCTAGACAGGCTCTTGGGTACCAAAAAGGAGCAGTGCTTTTTCTTATAACAATCAGATCCGCACCCAGTTTCCTGGAACCGGGAACCAGCTTCCCCCAAGCCCCGCATCTGCCCTCTTCCTCACCCTGGCCAGCAGACCCTCCTTCTCCGTCTTGACCCCGAAGCGAGGGATGGCAGCCACGCAGCGGAAACTGGACCCGTGCGTCAATTTCTTCACGCCACTGATCTGTGACATCGGCCGCTTCTTCTTCTTCTTCTCTTTGTCCTTCTCCTTAGGGACCAGGGTTGGGATCTCCACCTCATGCTGCTTGTCTGAAACAGGCAGGGGGGGTGGATATAAAATTCACTGCATGCCATTCATTGAAAGAAAAATGTCTGATTTTATTTTTTTAAATTGCATTTTTAATATTTTGTTGGAAGCTACCCAGAGTGGCTGGGGATACCCAGCCAGATGGGTGGGGTGCAAATAATAATTATTACTATTATTATTAAAACACAGGTGCAAATTGACCCTGGGACATGCCACTTCTGGTGGGGTCGAGGGATGACCCTCTTGACTGCCCACCATGAAACAAAGCACACTAGAACTTTCTTGGGGGGGTGGAGAGCAGTTTCCCACAGGCAGGATGAAATAAAACCTCATCAGAAGCGACACACAGCCGCCCCCCCAAAAAAAATTATCCACAAGGCGAAGATTTGCATTAAGCTTTTCGAAGCCCAAAGAAAACAGGTCCCTGCCGCAAGGAGCTTACAGTCTGTGATTTGGCACCGGGGATGATAAGAGGAAGGAGAGAGGACCGGCTTTCCTCGTTCTCCTCCTCAATTCTAGCCCTGCTTGCCCAATCCCCTTCTCTTTTTAAAGCCCCCCCCCCTTTTTAAAAGGGCCTTTTCTGGAGCCTGGTCTCTGGAGGACACAGCAAAGGCGGCCCATGTCGAATATCCCCCCTCCCGCCCAGCCCCTCGCACGAGTCTCCCGCTGTTCCGAGGGAGACCCCCGCCCCAATATTCCCGAGGCACGCAAGGATTGACGTCAGAGGAGGCTAATAATATGACCGACGCCATGGCAACGGGAGATGCTGCGTGCTGGAATGCCGGTCCTCTCCCCAAAGTGATGTTTCCAGAGAGCAGACGGGGTCTCTCTCCCCACCTCACCCCGAGAGTCTTCTTCTGGCTCTTGCCTCCGTCACAAACGCACAGACACAGAGGAAGGGAACCTCTGGCTTAACACTCGCTGTATATATATATGTGTGTGTGTGTGTGTATGTATATATATACATGCACACACACACACACTTGTTTTCCTGCACTGTGTTTTAAATCCAGCGCCGATGTTTTAATTTTTAAAAATCAGATATCGAAACGTAAGGAGGTGGCTGGCCAGATGGGAAGCCCACAAACAGGACCTCGGTTACTGGAGGTGCTAGTCCTCATGGTTCCAAATAATTTACGCAGTAAAGCTACCTTTTACAGAGTTGGACCATTGGTCCCTGTCAGGGCCAGATTTAGGTTTGGTGAGGCCCTCAGCTCCTGAAGGTAACGGGGCCCTTTCTATGTCCAGCTGTCCTTTGTCCACAACAAATGGTCACTGTTTTTTGTGTTGAATAGATGCTATATCAGACATAGGCAAACTCAGCACTCCAGATGTTTTGGGACTACAGTTCCCATCATCCCTGACCACTGGTCCTCTTAGCTAGGGATGATGGGAGTTGTAGTCCCAAAACATCTGGAGAGCTGAGTTTGGGGATGCCTGTGCTATATGGTCATTGATGGACCGAATAGGTATCTCAAGCCATTTGCGCATGTTGCCCTGCAACCAGTCCATGCAGAATGTCGGCACCCTATATATAGAAAGGAGCAAAGCAGGGATCTTTGAGGGAGCAGGCGGGGCCCATGACTTACATCCCAGGAGCTGACACAACACAAAACACGGTTGCTGGATGTAGGTTTTATTGTATTTGTTTTTTATCTTATATTGTGGAAATGTACATTCAGTTTTTCCCCCCTTTATTTTTTTGGGGGACCCCAAGAGAGTGAAGAGAGTGGGGCCCTAAGCTAGAGCTTGATTAGCTTATACGTAAATCTGGCACTAGTCCCTGTCGCTCAGCACTGTCTGCACTGAACGGCAGCAACTCCTCGGGGTTTCGGGTAGGAGAACCTCTCCCAGCCTGACCTGGGAATCGCACTACCACTAAGCTATGGACGGGGGATGCGGATGGTGCTGTGGGTTAAACCACAGAGCCTAGGACTTGCCGATCGGAAGGTCGGTGGTTTGAATCCCCGCAACAAGGTGAGCTCCTGTTGCTCAGTCCCTGCTCCTGCCAACCTAGCAGTTCGAAAGCACGTCAAAGCGCAAGTAGATAAATAGGTACCGCTCCGGCGGGAAGGTAAAGGGCGTTTCCATGCGCTGCTCTGGTTCGCCAGAAGCGGCTTAGTCCTGCTGGCCGCATGACCCGGAAGCTGTACGCCGGCTCCCTTGGCCAGTAAAGTGAGATGGGCTTCGCAACCCCAGAGTCGGCCACGACTGGACCTAATGGTCAGGGGTCCCTTGACCTTTACCTTAAGCTTTGGACAGTTTGCCTCTCAAAAGGAGTTTAGAGTGAGAACGGGCTGCTGAAGAGTGCAGCTTGAACCCACAACCTGGGCATGATCAGCACCGAGGCCAGGCAGGAAAGGTGCTGTGCGCTCCCCTTTTTGCAGGCAAGTGATCCTTCCACCCCAAACCTTCTCTTCTCCATCTCCCCATTGCGCTGCCCTGGGGGACTCACCCAAGAAAGTGCTGCTGATGTACTCCGAGACTTGGTTTCCGGAGCGGCTGGTTTCGGAGAGGTGGGTCAGTTCCCGATTCAGCATCCTTTTGAACTGCGGGGAGAGAGCAGGAAATAGTTCAATCACTCAGAGGAGCAACTCATAGGCAGCCTCCTCCGCTGCAGGAGAATTTGCATTGCACCGAAAGTTAAGAGCTGTGTTTTCAAGGGATGAGAGTTTTGACAAGTGGGGAGCATTGCTTCTAGTCCTCATGGCCCAATAGGAAAGGGCTCTGGGAGGCAGCGAGGTGCCTCTGGGCAGATGGGCGCAGAGATCCATTCTAGATGTGGCTTGACTCCACCATCCTTTTAATATATATATATATATATATAGTGGTTATAGTGGTACCTTGGTTTTCAAACGCAATCTGTTCTGGGAGACTGGGGGGGGGGGACAGGACTCAGTGGAAGCTGTTTGACTTCTGAGGCGCATTCGAAAATGGAAGCATCTGCTTCCGGGTTTTCAACGTTCGGAAACTGAAACGTTCGACTTCTGAGACGTTCGGAAACCGAGGTATCACTGTATCTTCTCTTTATTCCTTCTTTAGGGAAGTTTTTAATGAATGATGTTTTAATGTATTTTTGATCTTTTGTTGGAAGCAGCCCAGAGTGTCTGGGGAAACCCAGCCAGGTGGGCAGGGTATATATGTAGGTATGTAGGTATGTATAAATAAATAAATTATTATTATTATTATTATTATTATTATTATTATTATTATTATTAAGATTACAAGTGCACAGAGTAAGATAAGACACAAAAGGAGATAAGAAAATAGCACCCACAAGTGACAACAAAAATGTACACATTACCCCCCAAAAATATGTTATTGTAGGTAACCAGACCTTAACCTAATACGGTATTTATAAAAACCAATTCCAAATATCATTGAATTTGTCCGTGGCAAGTCTACGTTTGTACGCAACTCCGGCCACTAGTCCACGCTGCCTGGGGATGAAGAGAGCTGGAGTGCAGCAACATCTGAAGGGGTGCAGGTCCCCCACAACTGATCTTGAGGAAAAGATCTTCCAGGATAGCTGCGATTCCTCTCCCTGTAGAACTAACCTGACCTTTGACAAGTGCCTAGAGCTGAGATACCTATTAGGTCCATAAATGACAAGAAACAGGGACCATTTGTTGTGGACAAAGGACAGCTGGACATAGAAAGGGCCCAATTACCTTCAGGAGCTGAGGGCCGCATCAGACCTAAACCTGGCCCCGCATTTGAGTGTCCTCATCAGCACCCCAAAAGTGCGAGTCAGGTGGCAGGAGCTGCAACTAAACATAGGGGGCCCTCCAGGCTAAGGGGTGGGGCTCTTTCCTCTCCCCCCCCCTGCCTAGCTGCTAGGTAGGAAGCCATGAGCCAGAGTTTTGGGGTGTGAGCTGAGCTGGAAGCTGGCGACACAGAGACCTGCTTGCTCTCTGCTGGATCCAAAGCGAGATCTGCCGGGGGCCTTGATGCTGTGAGTCTCTGTCCTGTATGCTCAGGTTGTACAGAGGAGCAAATAAGACCATCTGTCCCAAAGCCAGCAGTCTCTGACTGTTTTCGTGCCAAATGTCTGGGACTCCCGGAGTCTCTCGTAGCTCAGAGATTTGGGGTGACGTGTAAGGGAGAGAATGGCAACGCCTCTCAGCTCCTCGTAAAAAGGTGGGGAGGGTCTCTCAGAAGTCCCAAGAACTGCAGGAGACCCATAAAAGTTGCAATTACGGGATGCCAGCTGCAGCACACACAGAAATGAGTCAAGGCAAAACAATTTTATGAAACATGGTGGAGGCCGGGGGGGGGGGCAGGAGGGATTCCATATTCGGGGCAGCTTGCAAAACGATGGATTTATATTCCAGTTTGAGTGGTTTTTAAAGCATTTGCAACAATTGGTGCTGTTGGATTCACTAGGGAGATCGGTAAATATTGAAATCCTTAAAAAGCATTAGCAAGACTTTGAGATTTAGGGTGTTGTCGTCCCCCCCAAATGCAAGGTTTTGAAAGGGTCTCTCTCTTTTTTTGACATTTGAAATACTTTCCCAACCCCACCTGGATGTGTCATTGGGGATCCAACCTGCAGGGCAGTTTGCTCTACCACTAAGCTAGTCCTTAAAAACAAAGCAAGCTTCCAGTCCTCATGACCTGGGAGCCATTTATGTCAGATTTACAGAATCATTGTAAAGGAATGGACTCACATGCAGGGTTTGACTCAACACTTGCAATTAACAAATGTAGAAAGAGAAACAGGATGTTAAAATGATAAGAGAAGAAGAAGAATTATTTAAGGCCCGTATAGTTCAAGCTCTGGTTTTCTCAGTAATGATGTGTGGAAGTGAGAGCTGGACCACAAAGAAGACTGATTGCCGAAGAATAGATGCTTTTGAATTCTGGTGCTGGAGGAGACTCTGGAGAGTCCCATGGACTACTAGAAGATCAAAGATTCTTAAGGAAATCAGCCCTGAGTGCTCACTGGAAGGACAGATCCTGAAGCTGAGGCTCCAAGACTTTGGCCACCTCAGGAGAAGAGAAGACTCCCTGGAAAAGACCCTGATGCTGGGAAAGATGGAGGGTGCAAGGAGAAGGGGACGACAGAGGACAAGATGGTGGGACAGTGTTCTTGAAGCGACCAGCATGAGTTTGACCAAACTGTGGGAGGCAGTGGAAGACAGGAGTGCCTGGCCTGCTCTGGTCCAGGGGGTCACGAAGAGGCGGGCACAGCTAAACGACTAAACAACAACAACAACAAAATTAAAGAATAAGAAATAACCAATGAGCAGGGAGAGATAATATGCCCAAAAAACAGAAAGGGAAGTTGAGGGAAGTCACTTGGGGTGGGGGATGGGGGGGTTTGAGGATTTATAAGGTATTCTGTTTTTGAAAGAATGATTGTGACGATGATAAAAATGGTAAATTCAATAAAAAATATTTTTAAAACAAATTAAATAATTAAAAAAACACACCCACACATCCTGAGATGGCGAGTCTCACAGATCAAGCATGCACTCACACCCCTCCCTGGCTGGCGGGGGGGGGGGCACACGCACTTTAAAAACAAAAACCGTGCCAAACCTTTGCAGCAGAACAGAAGTCCCGGCTGCTGCTGCTGCTGCTGCCCCCTCGCTTGCCAGCCTTTGGAAGGGGCACCTGTGCCCCGCTTGCTTACCTGGGCAATGGGGTCTTGGAACACGAGCAACCCCGGGGGGCTGGCGTCGGGCATCGCACCGTCCCCGGTCCCCCGCCTGCCCAGCGCGCTGCTGCTCGCAAGCCGACCCTCCTCTCCTCCTCCGAAGCGCACCGCCACCTGCCCCGCAGGAGCCAGGCCACGGAGCTGCATGGACTGGGGACCTGAGCCCCCAAACCCCAAAACAGGGAGGAGGAAAGAAATCTCTCTCCCTCAAAAAAGCCCCGCCAAAAGAAATGGGGGTTTCTCTGCAAAGCTCAGCGGCGGCGAGGAGGAAGCGCTGGCGACGGGGGTCCCCCTGCATCACCGAGCCGGAGGGATGCGCCAGGTGAGCTGTTCTCTCGGCGGCCGCCCAATCAGAAGCCGCGGGCGCAGGGGCAGGAGCCCGTTCCACCTCCCGATTGGCTGGCGGGAGCCTGGGGATGCTGCTACCGCGCGGTGGTACCCAGACGCAGCTGCAAGGCGCGCACGGGGAGAAGGAGGAGGACGGAAGAAGCGGGCAAGACTTCGGAGCTGCCTTTGGGGGGCAAGGGGGGCATTGGGAGGGGGCTCAGCTGCCACAGGGGACAGGCTATCTCTCCCCCCCCTCGTGTCTGTCCAGAGAAAAGCAGCTGGCAGAGAGACAGCTTCCCGACGCTTTTTTTATTCTTCATTCCCCGCTTTGCAAAAAGAACACAAACTGAGGCTGGTTGCTGGATCTGACCCACCTGCTGCTGAAGCATCCTCTTCTGCCAGGCCAGATGCCATCCAGGATGGCGGCTAATGGATTGAGCTTGAGCCTTGTCCCTTTGGGGCTGGGGGTCCCACCCTGACCCGGGCGCCTTACCTTGTTGGAGGCCATCTCGCTGACCGAATGCCTCGTCTGCAATGTCTCCAGCTGGTCCAAGCACCAGTCCAGCTCCTCCAGGGTCTCCACGGCCAGCTTTTGGGAAGCATCTTCTGCGGAGAGGCAAGAGGCACATTCCTGTCTGCACGGAGCGCCAGCAGCTCTCGAGGGGACATGCCCAGCATGGAGAGGCTGCCGCCAGGGGCTGAGCCTGCGTTGCAGGGGGTTGGATGACCCTTGGGTGCCCCCCGGTGAGACCTTCCACATTCAAAGCAGCTGCTCCATCACCGCGGTCATTTCACCAGTCCAAATAAAGGGCTGGTTTAAACAGGAGGAGAATTGGTCCACTTAGCTCAGTGTTGTCTACACGGGCAGGCAGCATCTCTCCAGGGTTTCAGGCAGGAGATTCCCATCTCCTACCCAGAGGCATTTCCTGCCCCTAGCAGTGAGCCTAGTCATGGTGCCCACTTTTAAATCTCTCCAAGTAGCCATGTCTACATCTGCCTCGTTTGCAGAAGCTCTTCCTTTGGCCCGAGTCTTGTGTATCTGTGCGTTTGTGCGTTTGTGGGTTCCACACCACCCGGCTCATGAGTTTCCTTAAAGCCAGAAGTCGGGCAAAGGGGGAATACAGGCAGGGACCAGGCGGTCAGGGTGGCATGGTGGAGAGAGAGAAGGAGGCAGGCCCGGAGGCAGAGACAGGGGAAGAAGCGAAAAGCAGAGAGTTTTTGAATAATGAAAGAAGTGACGTCAATCGGAGGCTATAGCCGCAGAGGTGGCATTAGAAAAGAGAAAGAGAGAAAGGAAGAAAGCAGGACAGGGAGGGAGGAAGGAACTTCCCGGGTCATAAGCGGACTGCAGATGCTTTGTGCAGAGCAGGGAGGAGACGGGAAGGCCCTGGGAACCAGAATATGACCCCCCCCCGCCTCTGCCACGGACCCAGTGAATCTCCAAGATGCTTTGATTGACAGCCACAGACCTCGCCACCTCCCTCAGGCTCTGCATGTTTTAAAACACGCATGACTCCAATTTAACAGGACCACAGCCTGGTGCTTAGAGAGCCTGCTTTGGATGGAGAATGTCCCGGGTTCAGGTCCTGCTGGCGTCTCCCGATGGGGCTGGGAATGTCCTCCTTTCGCACCTGACACCGAGTAAATGAGCTAAAATGTATAAATTGTGGGATGTGATCCATGAGAGGCAGTCAAGTACAGCATTCCTTGTAATGCTAGAGAAGACACGCGAGGGAATGTTTGGTCCAGCCGGTCAAAACTTCCTGTTCCTCCTGGCTGGAGCATCCTTCCTTTTGCATGTGACCTTAACTGTCCAGGTAATAAAAGGACGAGTCACGCAGCACACCTCCCTCTCTTTGACTCCCTTCTTTGTTTGACCAGCTTCTAGCTAGGACTGCTCTGCTAGCTCTCAGAATCACTGGGATTATCCCCCCATATGGGCAGATCCACATGTACATATTTGTAACCAAGTCTGCCTCCAGGAATCCAACTGTGAACTGATGTGAGTCAACTTCTTTCATTGGTTTTGTAGAAAAATTATGAATAAAATCTTTTTTTAAAAGGGGGAATATTCTTCACAAATAAAATACAACTGGCTCCCCCAGGAGGGAATGACGGCTGTCAATCTAGGGGGCTTCCAAAGAGGATGAGACAAATTCATGGAGTTCAGGTCCCACACTTAGGGGTCTGGCTATTCCTGGTTCTAAGAGTCGGTGTGTTTAGTTGTCTACTCACCCCACATTTTGCTTCCCTGCACCTTTCCTAATTGCAAAAAAAATCCTTGTAGGGTTTCTTATAGGGGATTTCTGGCACAAGGGCAACAGAAGGCTTTCTTCTGTGCATACCCACATTTCACTGGTGGGCACCTTCCCCCCCCAAAAAAAAAATCGTCAGGGCCCAGATGGAACTCACCTGGCAGGTTGACTTTAGACGTGGGCGGCAGGTTGGGAACTCCAGACGCTCTCCTGTAAGAGACAGAGCATCTCTGAGCCCCCAGTGTCATATTTGGCGGCAGAGGGGATTGTGATCAGGTCCCTGTCAGAGTGAAGTGAGTGTTCTGGTTTTCAAACATTTCTCGAAGGAATTAAGAAATAATTAATTGCAACATTCCGTGTGTAAGACGACCCCCAATTTTAAACTGTAAAAATCTGGGCAAAAATATAGTCTTATACATGGGAAAATGCAGTATACTTTAGGAGAAAAAGGCCTGTACTTTCTCCAAATTACTACCCCCATCTCACACTTTCAATCGGTGCAGATCTCTCTCTCTCTCTCTGTCTCTCTCTCTCACTTACTTGCTGCTGAGGCGTTCCTGCAGGTGGGTCAAGATGGCGAAGTTACTGCGCACCGTCCGCAGGCTGGCCAGGACCTGGAGGGGGTGGAAGGAAGGAAGGAAGTACTTTCAGAATCAGCTGCATGCAATGTTTGCTCCCCCTCATGCATGCTGATGCAGCCGGCCGTGGCTAATCCCTTTAACTATTGCAAACCACAAACCTGCAGGGCTCATGTACCTTTAGTAATTGCAAAACAGAGCAGGACTCGTGTACCTTTAGCAATTGCAAAAACCTCCAGGGCTCGTGTACTTTAGTAATTGCAAAAAACTGCAGGGCTCCTGCACCTTCAGTGATTGCAAAAAACCACAGACAGGGTTCCTGTACCTTTAGTAATTCCTAGCCTTTCCTCCCGCTCTCATTCCCTCAAGCACAGACCCCAACCCTGAAGAGATTCCTACCTGTGCAAAAGGAGTGACAATCAAGTCTTCTCCATGCCTGCAACAGAAGAGGTAAAACCTGTTAATCCCAAGTAGGACAGACGAGGGCGCTGGTTCGGATTAATTGCACTTTTGCTGCATTGTGGAAGAGTTCGCTTCCAAGGTAGGCTAGCAAATCCTCCTGGCATTTCCAGATTAAAAATAAATAAATGAGTTGCAGGACCTCAACCTGCCCTCCGTTGGGCATCGCAGAAGGCGCCGAGCCCTTTCCCTGCATGCGGAAAGCGGTTGAGGGTCCTCAGGCTTCGTTCTGATGCTTGGGACGAACACTCCCAATTCTATAAAATTCTAGGGGATTCAAATTGTAATGCAGAAGCGGAAATGGAGAAATAAAAGAAGCAACACAGATACATTGAAAAACCACAATGCATCTAGAGCGATGCATGGCAGTTGCCACAACAGACTTGCAAGTTTGTTAAGTGGTCCACCAGCGGAATATTATGATTATTATTTAGGGAAGTTTTTAATGATTGCTGTTTCAGTCTATTTTTAACCTTCTGTTGGAAGCTTCCCAGAGTGGTTGGGGAAACCCAGCCAGATGGGCGAGGTAGAAATAATAAATTATTATTATATTTCTATTTTTATTTTCAAGGGAACTGGAGATTCACTGCTTTGAGCGTTTTGCCCTCCACCAATGTAAAAAGCCTGGGGTGAGTCTTACGGCTTAATACTGGGGTTTTTTTTTGGGGGGGACGACTCAGCAGAATTCAATTTCCATATGCCTCCCCCCACCAAACCCTCTCCAAAAATGCCAAGTGTTTGTCACCCCAGCCAGACTGACAGCTACACCTTCCCTCACGGAAACCGCACTACCAACACCCCCAGGGCGTTGCCTTTGAATCGCCTGGCGCCTGGCGCTCTGCACATGCTCACATGTCGCTGGCGACCGAGGAGTTGCGGGACATGGCCTTGGGCGAGAGGTCGTAGTCGCTGTCCGAGCGGTAGAGGAAGGACTCGCGGCGCTGGCCGTGGGGGGTGGCCCCCTGCAGCACCAGCCCCAGGCCAGGGTGGGTCTGGGCGTCCAGAGGGGTCCGTCCCGGGGAGAAGCCATTCTCGAGGTCAAAACTGGGGGGAGAAAGAGAGGAGAGAGGGGCGTCAGGTGCAAGAAACAACAGCCACCCCCTGCCATTTCCCACCACGATTGTCCCACGATTTAGCAGGCACACCTCTTTTGATCTATTTCTCTATTGTTCCATCTACATCCCAGGAGGTCCAGTCAGCACAGACGCATCTCCCCATTTTCATTTTATATATACCGTATTTTTCCGTGTCTAAGACTATCTTTCCGCCTAAATTTTCGAAGTTTAAAATCAGGGGTCGTCTTATACATGGACAGTGCATAGTGCATTTTCTTAATTTTGGGTTAAGAAAAATAGAGGTCGTCTTATACATGGGGATGTGTTATACACGGAAAAATACGGTATATATAATTTTCTGTTTTACAATTTAGAATACTCATTTAAACTTCCTAAAAATGGCTTCCCTTATTCTCTTTCCATAGTTCATTTTGCATGTCATAAATCCCTGCCTATTTTCACAAAAACTAAACCATTCAGTATTCCATTATTGCATCCATCAAAACTTATTTACACTGTTGAATTTACCGTAATGCTGCCAGCATTTTCAAATATACACAATATCCCCCATATATTCAATAACCGTTTTCCAATCTCCTCGCTAAACGTATGTTCTTCTTGTTCTCTTATTCTATATGTTAAGTCCGCAAGCTGCGCATATTTTGCCGACTCAAGTTGCCATTCTTATTTGGTTGGGCGCTCACTCGTTTTCCATTTTTGGGCTAACAAAACATGGGCCCCAGTAGTGGCAGACATAAATAACCTTTTTTGACATCTGAATTATCCCCAACAAAAAGGACTCTGGTTCTCCCCAAATCGTCACAACCACCCTGGGAGACTAGTACTGGGGAGTCAAAAACAGGCCTTGCAATTTATTTTGATTTGATTTTGCATTGTTGTTTTTATTTCTGTTATTTTTGAAAACGAATAAAATGTTAACAAAAGAAGAAAATGAGTCTTGCAGGATGCTGCAGCAGGGCGCTAGCCTACAGCTTAATTTAATTCTTCCTTTTAAAAAGAAAAGGCACAACTTTCCCTGCATAAACACGAATGCCAGTTCCCGACTGCCGACAGCAAGAGCGGTTGGATTCCATGTATTTTCTGTCGCTGCTGCGTACGTGGAAAAGCTCGTTCTCCCCCCAAAAAAGACGAAGTACGTAAGCCAGGATGGGGGGCAAAGCCTGCGGTTCTCCAGATGTTTCTCCCTCTGCTCCCGACTCCTGACCCAGGCAAAACAAATAATCGCTTCCTAGGCTTTCATCTCAGATATATATGTGTTTCTAGAGACGAGAAGCTCTCGGGAGATGGCCCAGTTTTCATGAATTTAGGAACCGGCTCCTGTTCTCACGCCAAGGGCCTTGCTCTCCCCCCCCCCGCCCAAGCTGGGACCTGCCACCTCTCATCTTGTGGCAGGGAGTTCCGTAGGCTAGCATGCCCCCTGCATTTCCTGAAGGCAGACTTAGTTACAAATATGTGCATGTGGAGCTGCCCCATATGGGGGAATAATCCCAATATCTGGACTGAGCGGTGACCCCCTCATTGGGGCAAAAGAGGGTCACAGCAGCACCCTTTTCGTGGATGCCAAACCCCAGCGGCCCCCTCCTTCCCATCTGCCCACCCCAGTCTCTGCCTGCCTCCGCTGTCTCTCTGTGTCTGGAGCGGCCGGGGCCACTCTCGCCTGCTGGCCCTGCGCCCATTTCCATGACGCCGTGAGAGAAAAAGCGTGCGGCCCCCCAGGGACTTGGAAGAGAAGGGAGGAGGCAGGGAGCCAAGATCCACAGGTGTTACAGACATCAGGGGAATCGTCAAGTCGGAAGGGATACCCAGCGGTCATCCAGCCTGACCCTCCTGCAATGAGGGAATCTCAGCTCAAGCATCCAGGACAGACGGCCATCCGACCTCTGCTTCAAAACCTCCAAGGAAGGAGAGGCCACCACCTTCCATCCCAATCAGCTCTGACTGTCAGAAAGTCCTTCCTGACGTTGAGTCGGGATCTCCTTCCTTGTCGCTCAAAGCAGGGGGAAACAGACTCAGCCACTTGGAAAGTTAATTCCAACCTGTTCTATCATTTCAACTTTTGTACGTTAGGAATTATTTTCTTCGTTTTCAAAGATAAGACTGGGAAAGCCGTTGTGGTCTATTGAGAAAAGTTTATTTCCCAAAAGCAGAAAACAGCAGAAACGTGCCAGAGAAGAGGAAATTAGATAAACCTTAAAACGCAATTGTATGTCGTTGAGGTTATAAACATTGGGGCTGGGTAACTCGAGGGAAGAAATTGCTAGTTTTGTTGAACAGGAATAGAACTGTTGAGCGGCTTTCAATATGGGAAAAGAAAATGTTATTATTTTAAAAGAGAAGAGGAACAGCTGAACTTGGCCTGGCAGCAAAAGGTCAAGCTGGTGGCGTCCTCTGAGCGGGGGCATTCTTGCTCTTGTCAGCAAATGTGCTGCAGCATCCTGCCCCTTTCGGTGGGCCCTCCCTGTGTCTCATATCCAGCCGTGGTCCTGTGGACCTCCCTGCCACTGGATCCCTGAATAAAATCCGGAAAACGGAAAGGAGAGCTGGCACCCACCTTGTCCTGGCCAGGCCGTACCCGATGCAGGAGTGCCTCCGTGGGGACGGCATCCTCGTCTTCCTCCTCCGGGCACCCACAGGACACCCCCCCGCAGCCCCTGCCCCCCCCCACAAAACCCATCTGACCGGGAACAAAGGGCCCCCTTTAAGCCACTTTCCCTGGCTCACGTCAAGCCCAGACGGGGCAGAGAATCGCCCAATTGTCTCCCCAACGCCTGTCTCGAAGTGGGTTGCAGGGTGGGGGGGCGCAGGGCCAGGGGGGTGGGCTCCTTCGATGGGACCCACCGGGGTGTCCCCTCAACACCAGTGGGGTTTTATTTATTGCTGAAAGCAGCTTTGAACCAGCCTGGGGAAATAACCGAGCAAATTGCTCCATCTCTTTCTCCCCCAAAACACGCCGCTCCTTGTTTTCCTTCTGGTTTGCTTCTCCTCCTGGCACCCAAACGGGACACAAAAGCTTCATTGTGGGCCGGGATCATCTGGGAAGGGATGACCGGCGGAGGGGGCTTCCCTGTCCTTGGCCTGCCGTAACTTTTGGTGACCCGGAGGGCCGTTTTGCCGCTCGCAAGGAAGCTTTTGGGGGCCGTGTGGTGATGGACGGACCCCTCCCAGGGCAAAAAGGAACCCCTTTGAACCAGAGGCCTCTGCTCACTCCATCGGCATATTCATCCACCCAGGCAAGGAAGTCAAAGGACACATTTCCAACCAGGAGAACTGCGGAACTCACTGCTGCAGGATGGAGCGATGGCTAAGTTAAGATACATCAGGGGGTTGAGGCTGGGTGTTCGTCAGTATGCGGACAATACTCAGCTCTACCTCTCTTTCCAATTGGAACCAGCGAAGGTCCTGTGTGAGTGCCTGGAGGCGGTTGGAGGATGGATGGCAGCTAACAGATTGAGGTTGAATCCTGACAAGACAGAAGGGCTGTTTTGGGGGGACAGGAGGTGGGCAGGTGTGGGGGACTCCCTGGTCCTGAATGGGGTAACTGGGCCCCCAAAGGACCAGGTGCGCAGCCTGGGAGTCATTTTGGACTCACGGCTGTCCATGGAGCCGCAGGTCAGTTCTGTGTCCAGGGCAGCTCCATCTGGTAGGCAGGATGAGACCCTCCCTGCCCACAGACTGTCTGGCCAGAGTGGCGCATGCTCTGGTTATCTCCTGCTTGGACTACTGCCATGCGCTCTTTATGGGGCTCCCTTGGAAGGTGACACGGAAACTACAATTAATCCAGAATGTGGCAGCTGGAGGGCTTGGTGGAATATTTGCAGGCGCCTTGCGAGTGCCGACAAGAGCCTCTAGCCAAATGCGGACCCCCAGACATCTCCACTTGGCCCCCGGGGACGTTGGGGGGGCCACAAGTACCTCTGCCAGGCTGAGCTCTCGCAATGCCTCTTGGATGGTGCAGAAACCAGCTTCTTGCACATGAGGGTAAAATTCATTTGGTGCTCTGCCCCAGCTTGCGGTCCCATTGATACAAGAGTGGCAGATGAAGATGATTGAATATGCAGAATTGGCAGAGTTGATCAGGAAAATCCAAAACCAGTATTCCAAAAAGACTGGAGTAAGTTTATACAATATCAGAAGGAAAATGGCAAGCAATTAACAACACTAGCAGGACTTAAGAAGGCTTGTAATGTTGTTGATATATACCTTTTTACATATTTGTTTAAAAATTTGACAATAGAAATGGATTTAATGCAAATTGGGGGGGTATAGATGCTATGATATAGAAAAGAATTAAGGTAAGGTTGGAGGGAGGGCGGTCGACGGCTCATTTGAGCAAATGCCATCGTTGAAAAAGATGAATGTCCTTTAACAATATAAAATGGAAACTCAATCAATATGATATTAAAAAATAAATGCAAAAAGAGAAAGGTCCCCCCCCCACCCACTCGAAGGCGACCGAAGCGCAGGGCCTTATCGCAGCGTCCCCTTACCAGAGCGGGTGCGCCACCGTGAAGCGCCGCTGTAGCCGCATGCTGGGGTTGGCCATTGCCTTCCGGAAGAGGACGGGCGAGTTGTGGGGCGAGGGGGCCGGGGAGCCCCTGGGGGAGCCTTGCGCCTTGGAGGAGGGCAACATCGTTCCTGCTGACCGGCAAATTCAGACGACTCGGGCAATGGGGAGTGTTGCCAGCCGACTCAGATGCCCTCGGTGCCGCACGAGACTCGAACCCAGGCCTTGCCGAGGAAGAGTCCCCTCCACTCGGAAGCCCCTGGAGGATCGGTCTTCTTTCCGCAGAGTTTCCGGAGGGGGCGCTCCGTGAAGCCCAGATCCCGGAGAGGAAGAAGGGGGTCCGCCATCCCGGCACGAAGGGAGGGCCCCGAGTGCGAAGCACGCCTCTGCTCCGTCCCGTCCCAGGAATCCTTTTGCCGAGAGGCCAGCCCCCAGCTGGGAAGCTAAACAAACGCCTTGGCCGGGCTCCAAGTGCTGAGTGCAAGTGCCAAGTTTCCCTCATCGCTGTCTCTGTCGGGACTGGAAAGGGGGGTGCGACCAGCCCGGCCTCTGAGCCCACCTCTGAACAGGGCAGGCTTGCAGCCGGCCGTCCAGAAAAACCCATTTTATTAAAAATGTAGAAGCCCCTGTGTCCGGGTGACACAATCCGGCCTTGGCACTGGTCACAGTAAACACGGCAAGAAGTGACGGGCCTGGCTCCCAAAGTTTGGCCAAGCCTGCCCTGTCATCCCGGTGCCCTTGGCGGGTCCAATTACGCTGGCAGTCAGGATCGCTCCCAAAAAAGGAGGGGGGAAAACACACCCCGGCAAATGCAAACAGTTGCCGTGACCTTTTGCTTCTGCTCTTCCCAAATATCTGCCGCTTGCTCGTCATTGTCATCCGTTGAGAGACTGACGGTGGGAAAACACAAGCCCAACTTCCTGGTGGTTTTGCCAGGCTGCATTGGGGTTTGGTTTTTTTAATAAGAAATGCATTGGAAAGCGAAAAGAAACAGCTCCGGGCTTTGCTTGATGTAGAACACAAAATTCAACTGGGTTGTGGTTTTTTAAAAATAGGATCATGCGTGTTAAAACCAGGAATGGAGGGGGACAGTTCAACGACCCCCCCCAAAAAAATCCGAAGTCCTCTATAGAGTCCATAAGTGAGTTCCCTATCGGTAGGAGGGAACAACAGAGGCCAAGCAGACGACACAAAAGGAAAGAGGGATGAGGAGGGAAGAGGGAACCAAGCGAGCTCAGGCTCCGACTCTTCCACTTGTAGTTTCTACAATCTCCAGATATAATGTCTGGTTATGCAATGCGAGAAACATGAGGCTGGACTAGACGGATCTTTCCTACTAGTTATTTAGGAAATAGAAGACATCGTTGCATGCTCTTGTTATAAGAAAAAAACTGCTCCCTTCCCCTTATGGGGTATTCCACAGCTAATTTTGGCTAATTCAGCATATTCCCATAATTTCTTTTGCCACTCTGCCTCAGTTGGGATCTGGTCTCCTTTCCAATATTGACAATTAAAACTCTAGCCGCAGGTGTTGCATAAAGAAATACACTTTTGTTCTTCTTAGGGATGTTTATTGTCATGATGCAGAGCAGAAAAGCCTCTGGTCTTTTAGTGAATATTTCTCTGACTCTCCCGTTGTTTCCTTGCCAGTGGACTAACATGGGGAGGGGGCAGAAGACCCCCTGTCGAGATGGGTGCTGTTCTGCTGTCGCCCCACTGAGCCCCACCAGGGGGCAGCAGCGCAGCGTCCCCAAAATTGGTAAAGAAGAAGATTGGCAAAATAAATTACTGAACTATGCAGGACAAATTATTGGGCGGGGGGGGGGACGAAGGCAATTGCTCAACGCATATTTTCAAAGCTTTGTGTGCAGGCTTTTACATTAGTAGAACTTTTAAAAGTCACTTGTAATAAGATGAAGAAGATTTCAAAATTGGATTGTTAGGTATGTAAGGTTTTATGGACGTACATAAACAAGTATATTATAAAGGAACCAAGAGGGGGAGTGGAGGGAAGTCGACCCCCCAAAAAATCAAGGTTTAATTTGTTTATGAGATTTTTCTTTTCTGTTTTTTCCCCCTTTTGTTATTTTTGGAAAATCAATAAATCGTTATCAAAAAAAGGAGGGGCAAAATTGCAGAATATTGAACCTGGTTGAATTTGGAGGGGTTCAGTCCCCTTGCCCCCCCCCTAGATGGCAGCCCTGCTTTTGTGATCGATTATGCATTGGAGAACAAAAAAAAACCAGCTCCTGGCATTGCTCGATTTATAACACAGAATACAACTGGGTTGGTTTTTTTTTTAAGAAATACAATCATGGGGCATGCAGAAAATATAAAGCAATGCTGTGCTTTTTTCATTAAAAAAAATGTTTAGGGCTACTCTCATTTTCCTACTCATTTTGAAATACTGCCCCCTCAATGAGGCCAAACTTAGATTCACAAAATGTTTAGGGGTATGTGTAGCCTTGCGTCCCCCCAGAAAAAGCACTGGCAATAATTATTATTATTAATTTATTTCTACCCCACCCATCTGGCTGGGCTTCCCCAGCCACTCTGCGTTGCTCCTAACAGAATATTGAAAACACGGTAAAACATCAAACATTAAAAACTTCTGTTATAAGAAAAAAAAACCTGCTCCCTTTCCCTTAAGTGGGTTCCCTACCGGTAGGAGAAAAAACCAGATCAGGCTTACAATCCACTTTGCTTCTCGGTATTCTCTGCTTGGCCTCTGTTATTTTCTCCTACCGATAAAAAAGCTACATAAGGACTCTTGGGTACCCCATAAGGGAAAAGGAGCAGTTTGCTCAGGAGTAAATGGCTTCTGCCCGGACGCCAAGGGCCCCCTTATGTATGAGCTCCCTCCCAGAAAAGCCGAGCGACACATCTGCTCTGTGGTGGAAATCGAATTAGCCGGCTGAGGAGAGCAGCATGGCAGCCATCGCCACCCCTTCTGGCCCTAATTGGGTTAGCCTCTTGCCTATTAATGCTTGCCGAACGAAGGGACGATCGCTCACACGGCCGATGCCCTGCAAAGTCCCAGAGGGGAATGGCAGGGACTCGGCTGAACCCCCAAATAAGAGGGAGGCAGTAAGCGGTGAAGATCGGTACCCCGGCTCTGGGTACTCCTAGATCCCTTGAAGGCAGTGAAGGTCCTGTGTCCGGAGGCGCTTGGAGGATGGATGGCGGCTAACAGATGGAGGTTGAATCCTCACAAGACAGAAGGACTGTTTGGGGGGGACGGGGGCAGGCAAATGTGGAGGACTCCCTGGTCCTGAATGGGGTCACTGTTCCCCTGAAGGACCAGGTGCGCAGCCTGGGAGTCATTGTGGACTCCCAGCTGTCCATGGAGGCGCAGGTCAGTTCTGTGTCCAGGGCAGCTCCATCTGGGACGCAGGATGAGACCCTCCCTGCCTGCAGACTGGCCAGAGTGGTGCATGCTCTGGTTATCTCCCGCTTAGACTACTGCCATGTGCTCTCCATGGGACTCCCTTGGAAGGTGACCCGGAAACAACAACTAATCCAGAATGTGGCAGCTAGACTGGGGACTGGGGGTGGAGAACATAGAACACCAGTCCTGAGAGACCTACATTGGCTCCCAGGACCTTTCCAAGCACAATTCAAAGGGTTGGTGCAGACCTTGAAAGCCCTAAACGGCCCTGTATCCCTCACTAGCTGCCAAACCTCCTGGGCTTTTTTTGCAGAACATGGAAAGCTCGTTTCACTGGCCGGCCGGCTGAGCCCACAATAATTTCGCCTGTGCAAAAATAAAAAGCGCAAGTCGATGAGCAGATCACAGCCGGAGGAAATTCAGCTATATTAAATTCTCCCTCCACTTGGGGACAGGAGGGAG